>NC_064914.1:600000-900000 GCF_929443795.1 Astur gentilis
TGAGATGTTCCTCCTCAGGGCATGCCCGGGTCCCGGATCCTGTTGTGCCTGTGAATAGGCTGCAGGGGGACGGTGAAGACCAGCAACAGCTTTCAGGGCTGCCACCTTCTGTGTTGGACAAGGATCCGGACGTGTGCCTTTTCGGAATCAGGCTCTGCCGAGGACGAGAGCCATGAGATGTTCCTCCTCGGGGCAATACCGGGTCCCAGATCCTGTTGTGCCTGCGAATAGGCTGCAGGGGGAAGGTGAAGACCAGCAACAGCTTTCAGGGCTGCCACCTTCCGTGTGGGACAAGGAGCCGGACGTGTGCCTTTTCGGAATCAGGCTCTGCCGAGGAAGAGATCCATGAGATGTTCCTCCTCTGGGCATGCCCGGGTTCTGAATCTTGTTGTGCCTGTGAATAGGCTGCAGGGGGACGGTGAAGACCAGCAACAGCTTTCAGGGCTGCCACCTTCCGTGTGGGACAAGGAGCCGGACGTGTGCCTTTTCGGAATCAGGCTCTGCCGAGGACGAGAGCCATGAGATGTTCCTCCTCTGGGCATGCCGGGTCCCAGATCCTGTTGTGCCTGTCAATAGGCTGCAGGGGGACGGTGAAGACCAGCAACAGCTTTCAGGGCTGCCACCTTCCGTGTGGGACAAGGAGCCGGACGTGTGCGTTTTCGAAATCAGACTCTGCCGAGGACGAGAGCCATCAGATGTTCCTCCTCTGGGCAAGCCCGGGTCCCAGATCCTGTTGTGCCTGTGAATAGGCTGCAGGGGGAAGGTGAAGACCAGCAACAGCTTTCAGGGCTGCCACCTTCCGTGTGGGACAAGGAGCCGGACATGTGCCTTTTCGGAATCAGGCTCTGCCGAGGAAGAGATCCATGAGATGTTCCTCCTCTGGGCATGCCCGGGTCCCAGATCCTGTTGTGCCTGTGAATAGGCTGCAGGGGGACGGTGAAGACCAGCAACAGCTTTCAGGGCTGCCACCTTCCGTGTGGGACAAGGAGCCGGACGTGTGCCTTTTCGGAATCAGGCTCTGCCGCGGAAGAGATCCATGAGATGTTCCTCCTCTGGGCATGCCCGGGTCCCAGATCCTGTTGTGCCTGTGAATAGGCTGCAGGGGGACGTTGAAGACCAGCAACAGCTTTCAGGGCTGCCAACTTCCATGTGGGACAAGGAGCCGGACGTGTGCCTTTTCAGAATCAGGCTCTGCCGAGGACGAGAGCCATGAGATGTTCCTCCTCTCGGCAAGCCCGGGTCCCAGATCCTGTTGTGCCTGTGAATAGGCTGCAGGGGGACGGTGAAGACCAGCAACAGCTTTCAGGGCTGCCACCTTCCGTGTGGGACAAGGAGCCGGAAGTGTGCCCTTTCGGAATCAGGCTCTGCCGAGGAAGAGATCCATGAGATGTTCCTCCTCGGGGCATGCCCGGGTCCCGGATCCTGTTGTGCCTGTGAATAGGCTGCAGGGGGACGGTGAAGACCAGCAACAGCTTTCAGGGCTGCCACCTTCTGTGTTGGACAAGGATCCGGACGTGTGCCTTTTCGGAATCAGGCTCTGCCGAGGACGAGAGCCATGAGATGTTCCTCCTCGGGCCAATACCGGGTCCCAGATCCTGTTGTGCCTGTGAATAGGCTGCAGGGGGAAGGTGAAGACCAGCAACAGCTTTCAGGGCTGCCACCTTCCGTGTGGGACAAGGAGCCGGACGTGTGCCTTTTCGGAATCAGGCTCTGCCGAGGAAGAGATCCATGAGATGTTCCTCCTCTGGGCATGCCCGGGTCCTGAATCTTGTTGTGCCTGTGAATAGGCTGCAGGGGGACGGTGAAGACCAGCAACATCTTTCAGGGCTGCCACCTTCCGTGTGGGACAAGGAGCCGGACGTGTGCCTTTTCGGAATCAGGCTCTGCCAAGGACGAGATCCATGAGATGTTCCTCCTCTGGGCATGCCCGGGTCCCAGATCCTGTTGTACCTGCGAATAGGCTGCAGGGGGAAGGTGAAGACCAGCAACAGCTTTCAGGGCTGCCACCTTCCGTGTGGGACAAGGAGCCGGACGTGTGCCTTTTCGGAATCAGGCTCTGCCGAGGAAGAGATCCATGAGATGTTCCTCCTCTGGGCATGCCCGGATCTTGAATCTTGTTGTGCCTGTGAATAGGCTGCAGGGGGACGGTGAAGACCAGCAACAGCTTTCAGGGCTGCCACCTTCCGTGTGGGACAAGGAGCCGGACGTGTGCCTTTTCGGAATCAGGCTCTGCCGAGGAAGAGATCCATGAGATGTTCCTCCTCTGGGCATGCCCGGGTCCCAGATCCTGTTGTGCCTGTGAATAGGCTGCAGGGGGACGGTGAAGACCAGCAACAGCTTTCAGGGCTGCCACCTTCCGTGTGGGACAAGGACCTGGACGTGTGCCTTTTCGGAATTAGGCTCTGCCGAGGAAGAGATCCATGAGATGTTCCTCCTCTCGGCAAGCCCGGGTCCCAGATCCTGTTGTACCTGTGAATAGGCTGCAGGGGGACGGTGAAGACCAGCAACAGCTTTCAGGGCTGCCACCTTCCGTGTGGGACAAGGAGCCAGACGTGTGCCTTTTCGGAATCAGGCTCTGCCGAGGAAGAGATCCATGAGATGTTCCTCCTCTGGGCATGCCCGGGTCCCAGATCCTGTTGTGCCTGTGAATAGGCTGCAGGGGGACGGTGAAGACCAGCAACAGCTTTCAGGGCTGCCAACTTCCGTGTGGGACAAGGAGCCGGACGTGTGCCTTTTCAGAATCAGGCTCTGCAGAGAACGAGAGCCATGAGATGTTCCTCCTCTCGGCAAGTCCGGGTCCCAGATCCTGTTGTGCCTGTGAATAGGCTGCAGGGGGACGGTGAAGACCAGCAACAGCTTTCAGGGCTGCCACCTTCCGTGTGGGACAAGGAGCCGGACGTGTGCCTTTTCGGAATCAGGCTCTGCCGAGGACGAGATCCATGAGATGTTCCTCCTCTGGGCAAGCCCGGGTCCCAGATCCTGTTGTGCCTGTGAATAGGCTGCAGGGGGAAGTTGAAGACCAGCAACATCTTTCAGGGCTGCCATCTTCCGTGTGGGACAAGGAGCCGGACGTGTGCCTTTTCGGAATCAGGCTCTGCCGAGGAAGAGATCCATGAGATGTTCCTCCTCTGGGCATGCCCGGGTTCTGAATCTTGTTGTGCCTGTGAATAGGCTGCAGGGGGACGGTGAAGACCAGCAACAGCTTTCAGGGCTGCCACCTTCCGTGTGGGACAAGGAGCCGGACGTGTGCCTTTTCAGAATCAGGCTCTGCCGAGGACGAGAGCCATGAGATGTTCCTCCTCTCAGCAAGCCCGGGTCCCAGATCCTGTTGTACCTGTGAATAGGCTGCAGGGGGACGGTGAAGACCAGCAACAGCTTTCAGGGCTGCCACCTTCCGTGTGGGACAAGGAGCCAGACGTGTGCCTTTTCGGAATCAGGCTCTGCCGAGGAAGAGATCCATGAGATGTTCCTCCTCTGGGCATGCCCGGGTCCCAGATCCTGTTGTGCCTGTGAATAGGCTGCAGGGGGACGGTGAAGACCAGCAACAGCTTTCAGGGCTGCCAACTTCCGTGTGGGACAAGGAGCCGGACGTGTGCCTTTTCAGAATCAGGCTCTGCCGAGGACGAGAGCCATGAGATGTTCCTCCTCTCGGCAAGCCCGGGTCCCAGATCCTGTTGTGCCTGTGAATAGGCTGCAGGGGGACGGTGAAGACCAGCAACAGCTTTCAGGGCTGCCACCTTCCGTGTGGGACAAGGAGCCGGACGTGTGCCTTTTCGGAATCAGGCTCTGCCGAGGACGAAAGCCATGAGATGTTTGTCCTCGGGGCAAGCCCGGGTCCCAGATCCTGTTGTGCCTGTGAATAGGCTGCAGGGGGAAGTTGAAGACCAGCAACATCTTTCAGGGCTGCCACCTTCCGTGTGGGACAAGGAGCCGGACGTGTGCCTTTTCGGAATCAGGCTCTGCCGAGGAAGAGATCCATGAGATGTTCCTCCTCTGGGCATGCCCGGGTTCTGAATCTTGTTGTGCCTGTGAATAGGCTGCAGGGGGACGGTGAAGACCAGCAACAGCTTTCAGGGCTGCCACCTTCCGTGTGGGACAAGGAGCCGGACGTGTGCCTTTTCAGAATCAGGCTCTGCCGAGGACGAGAGCCATGAGATGTTCCTCCTCGGGGCAAGCCCGGGTCCCATATCCTGTTGTGCCTGTGAATAGGCTGCAGGGGGAAGGTGAAGACCAGCAACAGCTTTCAGGGCTGCCACCTTCCGTGTGGGACAAGGAGCCGGACGTGTGCCTTTTCGGAATCAGGCTCTGCCGAGGAAGAGATCCATGAGATGTTCCTCCTCTGGGCATGCCCGGGTCCTGAATCTTGTTGTGCCTGTGAATAGGCTGCAGGGGGACGGTGAAGACCAGCAACAGCTTTCAGGGCTGCCACCTTCCGTGTGGGACAAGGAGCCGGACGTGTGCCTTTTCGGAATCAGGCTCTGCCGAGGAAGAGATCCATGAGATGTTCCTCCTCGGGGCATGCCCGGGTCCCAGATCCTGTTGTGCCTGTGAATAGGCTGCAGGGGGACGGTGAAGACCAGCAACAGCTTTCAGGGCTGCCACCTTCCGTGTGGGACAAGGAGCCGGACGTGTGCCTTTTCAGAATCAGGCTCTGCCGAGGACGAGAGCCATGAAATGTTCCTCCTCTCGGCAAGCCCGGGTCCCAGATCCTGTTGTGCCTGTGAATAGGCTGCAGGGGGACGGTGAAGACCAGGAACAGCTTTCAGGGCTGCCACCTTCCGTGTGGGACAAGGAGCCGGACGTGTGCCTTTTCGGAATCAGGCTCTGCCGAGGAAGAGATCCATGAGATGTTCCTCCTCTGGGCATGCCCGGGTCCTGAATCTTGTTGTGCCTGTGAATAGGCTGCAGGGGGACGGTGAAGACCAGCAACAGCTTTCAGGGCTGCCACCTTCCGTGTGGGACAAGGAGCCGGACGTGTGCCTTTTCGGAATCAGGCTCTGCCGAGGAAGAGATCCATGAGATGTTCCTCCTCTGGGCATGCCCGGGTCCCAGATCCTGTTGTGCCTGTGAATAGGCTGCAGGGGGACGGTGAAGACCAGCAACAGCTTTCAGGGCTGCCAACTTCCGTGTGGGACAAGGAGCCGGACGTGTGCCTTTTCAGAATCAGGCTCTGCCGAGGACGAGAGCCATGAGATGTTCCTCCTCTCGGCAAGCCCGGGTCCCAGATCCTGTTGTGCCTGTGAATAGGCTGCAGGGGGACGGTGAAGACCAGCAACAGCTTTCAGGGCTGCCACCTTCCGTGTGGGACAAGGAGCCGGACGTGTGCCCTTTCGGAATCAGGCTCTGCCGAGGAAGAGATCCATGAGATGTTCCTCCTCAGGGCATGCCCGGGTCCCGGATCCTGTTGTGCCTGTGAATAGGCTGCAGGGGGACGGTGAAGACCAGCAACAGCTTTCAGGGCTGCCACCTTCTGTGTTGGACAAGGATCCGAACGTGTGCCTTTTCGGAATCAGGCTCTGCCGAGGACGAGAGCCATGAGATGTTCCTCCTCGGGGCAATACCGGGTCCCAGATCCTGTTGTGCCTGCGAATAGGCTGCAGGGGGAAGGTGAAGACCAGCAACAGCTTTCAGGGCTGCCACCTTCCGTGTGAGAGAAGGAGCCGGACGTGTGCCTTTTCGGAATCAGGCTCTGCCGAGGAAGAGATCCATGAGATGTTCCTCCTCTGGGCATGCCCGGGTTCTGAATCTTGTTGTGCCTGTGAATAGGCTGCAGGGGGACGGTGAAGACCAGCAACAGCTTTCAGGGCTGCCACCTTCCGTGTGGGACAAGGAGCCGGACGTGTGCCTTTTCGGAATCAGGCTCTGCCGAGGACGAGAGCCATGAGATGTTCCTCCTCTGGGCATGCCGGGTCCCAGATCCTGTTGTGCCTGTCAATAGGCTGCAGGGGGACGGTGAAGACCAGCAACAGCTTTCAGGGCTGCCACCTTCCGTGTGGGACAAGGAGCCGGACGTGTGCGTTTTCGAAATCAGACTCTGCCGAGGACGAGAGCCATCAGATGTTCCTCCTCTGGGCAAGCCAGGGTCCCAGATCCTGTTGTGCCTGTGAATAGGCTGCAGGGGGAAGGTGAAGACCAGCAACAGCTTTCAGGGCTGCCACCTTCCGTGTGGGACAAGGAGCCGGACATGTGCCTTTTCGGAATCAGGCTCTGCCGAGGAAGAGATCCATGAGATGTTCCTCCTCTGGGCATGCCCGGGTCCCAGATCCTGTTGTGCCTGTGAATAGGCTGCAGGGGGACGGTGAAGACCAGCAACAGCTTTCAGGGCTGCCACCTTCCGTGTGGGACAAGGAGCCGGACGTGTGCCTTTTCGGAATCAGGCTCTGCCGCGGAAGAGATCCATGAGATGTTCCTCCTCTGGGCATGCCCGGGTCCCAGATCCTGTTGTGCCTGTGAATAGGCTGCAGGGGGACGTTGAAGACCAGCAACAGCTTTCAGGGCTGCCAACTTCCATGTGGGACAAGGAGCCGGACGTGTGCCTTTTCAGAATCAGGCTCTGCCGAGGACGAGAGCCATGAGATGTTCCTCCTCTCGGCAAGCCCGGGTCCCAGATCCTGTTGTGCCTGTGAATAGGCTGCAGGGGGACGGTGAAGACCAGCAACAGCTTTCAGGGCTGCCACCTTCCGTGTGGGACAAGGAGCCGGAAGTGTGCCCTTTCGGAATCAGGCTCTGCCGAGGAAGAGATCCATGAGATGTTCCTCCTCGGGGCATGCCCGGGTCCCGGATCCTGTTGTGCCTGTGAATAGGCTGCAGGGGGACGGTGAAGACCAGCAACAGCTTTCAGGGCTGCCACCTTCTGTGTTGGACAAGGATCCGGACGTGTGCCTTTTCGGAATCAGGCTCTGCCGAGGACGAGAGCCATGAGATGTTCCTCCTCGGGCCAATACCGGGTCCCAGATCCTGTTGTGCCTGTGAATAGGCTGCAGGGGGACGGTGAAGACCAGCAACAGCTTTCAGGGCTGCCACCTTCCGTGTGGGACAAGGAGCCGGACGTGTGCCTTTTCGGAATCAGGCTCTGCCGAGGAAGAGATCCATGAGATGTTCCTCCTCTGGGCATGCCCGGGTCCTGAATCTTGTTGTGCCTGTGAATAGGCTGCAGGGGGACGGTGAAGACCAGCAACATCTTTCAGGGCTGCCACCTTCCGTGTGGGACAAGGAGCCGGACGTGTGCCTTTTCGGAATCAGGCTCTGCCAAGGACGAGATCCATGAGATGTTCCTCCTCTGGGCATGCCCGGGTCCCAGATCCTGTTGTACCTGCGAATAGGCTGCAGGGGGAAGGTGAAGACCAGCAACAGCTTTCAGGGCTGCCACCTTCCGTGTGGGACAAGGAGCCGGACGTGTGCCTTTTCGGAATCAGGCTCTGCCGAGGAAGAGATCCATGAGATGTTCCTCCTCTGGGCATGCCCGGATCTTGAATCTTGTTGTGCCTGTGAATAGGCTGCAGGGGGACGGTGAAGACCAGCAACAGCTTTCAGGGCTGCCACCTTCCGTGTGGGACAAGGAGCCGGACGTGTGCCTTTTCGGAATCAGGCTCTGCCGAGGAAGAGATCCATGAGATGTTCCTCCTCTGGGCATGCCCGGGTCCCAGATCCTGTTGTGCCTGTGAATAGGCTGCAGGGGGACGGTGAAGACCAGCAACAGCTTTCAGGGCTGCCACCTTCCGTGTGGGACAAGGACCTGGACGTGTGCCTTTTCGGAATTAGGCTCTGCCGAGGAAGAGATCCATGAGATGTTCCTCCTCTCGGCAAGCCCGGGTCCCAGATCCTGTTGTACCTGTGAATAGGCTGCAGGGGGACGGTGAAGACCAGCAACAGCTTTCAGGGCTGCCACCTTCCGTGTGGGACAAGGAGCCAGACGTGTGCCTTTTCGGAATCAGGCTCTGCCGAGGAAGAGATCCATGAGATGTTCCTCCTCTGGGCATGCCCGGGTCCCAGATCCTGTTGTGCCTGTGAATAGGCTGCAGGGGGACGGTGAAGACCAGCAACAGCTTTCAGGGCTGCCAACTTCCGTGTGGGACAAGGAGCCGGACGTGTGCCTTTTCAGAATCAGGCTCTGCAGAGAACGAGAGCCATGAGATGTTCCTCCTCTCGGCAAGTCCGGGTCCCAGATCCTGTTGTGCCTGTGAATAGGCTGCAGGGGGACGGTGAAGACCAGCAACAGCTTTCAGGGCTGCCACCTTCCGTGTGGGACAAGGAGCCGGACGTGTGCCTTTTCGGAATCAGGCTCTGCCGAGGACGAAAGCCATGAGATGTTTGTCCTCGGGGCAAGCCCGGGTCCCAGATCCTGTTGTGCCTGTGAATAGGCTGCAGGGGGAAGTTGAAGACCAGCAACATCTTTCAGGGCTGCCATCTTCCGTGTGGGACAAGGAGCCGGACGTGTGCCTTTTCGGAATCAGGCTCTGCCGAGGAAGAGATCCATGAGATGTTCCTCCTCTGGGCATGCCCGGGTTCTGAATCTTGTTGTGCCTGTGAATAGGCTGCAGGGGGACGGTGAAGACCAGCAACAGCTTTCAGGGCTGCCACCTTCCGTGTGGGACAAGGAGCCGGACGTGTGCCTTTTCAGAATCAGGCTCTGCCGAGGACGAGAGCCATGAGATGTTCCTCCTCTCAGCAAGCCCGGGTCCCAGATCCTGTTGTACCTGTGAATAGGCTGCAGGGGGACGGTGAAGACCAGCAACAGCTTTCAGGGCTGCCACCTTCCGTGTGGGACAAGGAGCCAGACGTGTGCCTTTTCGGAATCAGGCTCTGCCGAGGAAGAGATCCATGAGATGTTCCTCCTCTGGGCATGCCCGGGTCCCAGATCCTGTTGTGCCTGTGAATAGGCTGCAGGGGGACGGTGAAGACCAGCAACAGCTTTCAGGGCTGCCAACTTCCGTGTGGGACAAGGAGCCGGACGTGTGCCTTTTCAGAATCAGGCTCTGCCGAGGACGAGAGCCATGAGATGTTCCTCCTCTCGGCAAGCCCGGGTCCCAGATCCTGTTGTGCCTGTGAATAGGCTGCAGGGGGACGGTGAAGACCAGCAACAGCTTTCAGGGCTGCCACCTTCCGTGTGGGACAAGGAGCCGGACGTGTGCCTTTTCGGAATCAGGCTCTGCCGAGGACGAAAGCCATGAGATGTTTGTCCTCGGGGCAAGCCCGGGTCCCAGATCCTGTTGTGCCTGTGAATAGGCTGCAGGGGGAAGTTGAAGACCAGCAACATCTTTCAGGGCTGCCACCTTCCGTGTGGGACAAGGAGCCGGACGTGTGCCTTTTCGGAATCAGGCTCTGCCGAGGAAGAGATCCATGAGATGTTCCTCCTCTGGGCATGCCCGGGTTCTGAATCTTGTTGTGCCTGTGAATAGGCTGCAGGGGGACGGTGAAGACCAGCAACAGCTTTCAGGGCTGCCACCTTCCGTGTGGGACAAGGAGCCGGACGTGTGCCTTTTCAGAATCAGGCTCTGCCGAGGACGAGAGCCATGAGATGTTCCTCCTCGGGGCAAGCCCGGGTCCCAGATCCTGTTGTGCCTGTGAATAGGCTGCAGGGGGAAGGTGAAGACCAGCAACAGCTTTCAGGGCTGCCACCTTCCGTGTGGGACAAGGAGCCGGACGTGTGCCTTTTCGGAATCAGGCTCTGCCGAGGAAGAGATCCATGAGATGTTCCTCCTCTGGGCATGCCCGGGTCCTGAATCTTGTTGTGCCTGTGAATAGGCTGCAGGGGGACGGTGAAGACCAGCAACAGCTTTCAGGGCTGCCACCTTCCGTGTGGGACAAGGAGCCGGACGTGTGCCTTTTCGGAATCAGGCTCTGCCGAGGAAGAGATCCATGAGATGTTCCTCCTCGGGGCATGCCCGGGTCCCAGATCCTGTTGTGCCTGTGAATAGGCTGCAGGGGGACGGTGAAGACCAGCAACAGCTTTCAGGGCTGCCACCTTCCGTGTGGGACAAGGAGCCGGACGTGTGCCTTTTCGGAATCAGGCTCTGCCGAGGACGAGAGCCATGAAATGTTCCTCCTCTCGGCAAGCCCGGGTCCCAGATCCTGTTTTGCCTGTGAATAGGCTGCAGGGGGACGGTGAAGACCAGCAACAGCTTTCAGGGCTGCCACCTTCCGTGTGGGACAAGGAGCCGGACGTGTGCCTTTTCGGAATCAGGCTCTGCCGAGGAAGAGAGCCATGAGATGTTCCTCCTCGGGGCAAGCCCAGGTCCCAGATCCTGTTGTGCCTGTGAATAGGCTGCAGGGGGAAGGTGAAGACCAGGAACAGCTTTCAGGGCTGCCACCTTCCGTGTGGGACAAGGAGCCGGACGTGTGCCTTTTCGGAATCAGGCTCTGCCGAGGAAGAGATCCATGAGATGTTCCTCCTCTGGGCATGCCCGGGTCCCACATCCTGTTGTGCCTGTGAATAGGCTGCAGGGGGACGGTGAAGACCAGCAACAGCTTTCAGGGCTGCCACCTTCCGTGTGGGACAAGGAGCCGGACGTGTGCCTTTTCGGAATCAGGCTCTGCCGAGGAAGAGATCCATGAGATGTTCCTCCTCTGGGCATGCCCGGGTCCCAGATCCTGTTGTGCCTGTGAATAGGCTGCAGGGGGACGGTGAAGACCAGCAACAGCTTTCAGGGCTGCCAACTTCCGTGTGGGACAAGGAGCCGGACGTGTGCCTTTTCAGAATCAGGCTCTGCCGAGGACGAGAGCCATGAGATGTTCCTCCTCTCGGCAAGCCCGGGTCCCAGATCCTGTTGTGCCTGTGAATAGGCTGCAGGGGGACGGTGAAGACCAGCAACAGCTTTCAGGGCTGCCACCTTCCGTGTGGGACAAGGAGCCGGACGTGTGCCCTTTCGGAATCAGGCTCTGCTGAGGAAGAGATCCATGAGATGTTTGTCCTTGGGGCATGCCCGGGTCCCAGATCCTGTTGTGCCTGTGAATAGGCTGCAGGGGGACGGTGAAGACCAGCAACAGCTTTCAGGGCTGCCACCTTCCGTGTGGGACAAGGAGCCGGACGTGTGCCTTTTCGGAATCAGGCTCTGCCGAGGACGAGAGCCATGAGATGTTCCTCCTCGGGGCAATACCGGGTGCCAGATCCTGTTGTGCCTGCGAATAGGCTGCAGGGGGAAGGTGAAGACCAGCAACAGCTTTCAGGGCTGCCACCTTCCGTGTGGGACAAGGAGCCGGACGTGTGCCTTTTCGGAATCAGGCTCTGCCGAGGAAGAGATCCATGAGATGTTCCTCCTCTGGGCATGCCCGGGTCCTGAATCTTGTTGTGCCTGTGAATAGGCTGCAGGGGGACGGTGAAGACCAGCAACAGCTTTCAGGGCTGCCACCTTCCGTGTGGGACAAGGAGCCGGACGTGTGCCTTTTCGGAATCAGGCTCTGCCGAGGACGAGAGCCATGAGATGTTCCTCCTCTGGGCAAGCTCGGATCCCAGATCCTGTTGTGCCTGTCAATAGGCTGCAGGGGGACGGTGAAGACCAGGAACAGCTTTCAGGGCTGCCACCTTCCGTGTGGGACAAGGAGCCGGACGTGTGCCTTTTCGGAATCAGGCTCTGCCGAGGAAGAGATCCATGAGATGTTCCTCCTCGGGGCATGCCCGGGTCCCAGATCCTGTTGTGCCTGTGAATAGGCTGCAGGGGGACGGTAAAGACCAGCAACAGCTTTCAGGGCTGCCACCTTCCGTGTGGGACAAGGAGCCGGACGTGTGCCTTTTCGGAATCAGGCTCTGCCGAGGACGATAGCCATGAGATGTTCCTCCTCTCGGCAAGCCCGGGTCCCAGATCCTGTTGTGCCTGTGAATAGGCTGCAGGGGGACGGTGAAGACCAGCAACAGCTTTCAGGGCTGCCACCTTCCGTGTGGGACAAGGAGCCGGACGTGTGCCTTTTCGGAATCAGGCTCTGCCGAGGAAGAGATCCATGAGATATTCCTCCTCTGGGCATGCCCGGGTCCTGAATCTTGTTGTGCCTGTGAATAGGCTGCAGGGGGACGGTGAAGACCAGCAAAAGCTTTCAGGGCTGCCACCTTCCGTGTGGGACAAGGAGCCGGACGTGTGCCTTTTCGGAATCAGGCTCTGCCGAGGACGAGATCCATGAGATGTTCCTCCTCTGGGCATGCCCGGGTCCCAGATCCTGTTGTGCCTGTGAATAGGCTGCAGGGGGACGGTGAAGACCAGCAACATCTTTCAGGGCTGCGACCTTCCGTGTGGGACAAGGAGCCGGACGTGTGCCTTTTCGGAATCAGGCTCTGCCGAGGACGAGAGCCATGAGATGTTCCTCCTCTCGGCAAGCCCGGGTCCCAGATCCTGTTTTGCCTGTGAATAGGCTGCAGGGGGACGGTGAAGACCAGCAACAGCTTTCAGGGCTGCCACCTTCCGTGTGGGACAAGGAGGCGGACGTGTGCCTTTTCGGAATCAGGCTCTGCCGAGGAAGAGATCCATGAGATGTTCCTCCTCTGGGCATGCCCGGGTCCCACATCCTGTTGTGCCTGTGAATAGGCTGCAGGGGGACGGTAAAGACCAGCAACAGCTTTCAGGGCTGCCAACTTCCGTGTGGGACAAGGAGCCGGACGTGTGCCTTTTCAGAATCAGGATCTGCCGCGGAAGAGATCCATGAGATGTTCCTCCTCTGGGCATGCCCGGGTCCCAGATCCTGTTGTGCCTGTGAATAGGCTGCAGGGGGACGTTGAAGACCAGCAACAGCTTTCAGGGCTGCCAACTTCCATGTGGGACAAGGAGCCGGACGTGTGCCTTTTCAGAATCAGGCTCTGCCGAGGACGAGAGCCATGAGATGTTCCTCCTCTCGGCAAGCCCGGGTCCCAGATCCTGTTGTGCCTGTGAATAGGCTGCAGGGGGACGGTGAAGACCAGCAACAGCTTTCAGGGCTGCCACCTTCCGTGTGGGACAAGGAGCCGGAAGTGTGCCCTTTCGGAATCAGGCTCTGCCGAGGAAGAGATCCATGAGATGTTCCTCCTCGGGGCATGCCCGGGTCCCGGATCCTGTTTTGCCTGTGAATAGGCTGCAGGGGGACGGTGAAGACCAGCAACAGCTTTCAGGGCTGCCACCTTCTGTGTTGGACAAGGATGCGGACGTGTGCCTTTTCGGAATCAGGCTCTGCCGAGGACGAGAGCCATGAGATGTTCCTCCTCGGGCCAATACCGGGTCCCAGATCCTGTTGTGCCTGTGAATAGGCTGCAGGGGGAAGGTGAAGACCAGCAACAGCTTTCAGGGCTGCCACCTTCCGTGTGGGACAAGGAGCCGGACGTGTGCCTTTTCGGAATCAGGCTCTGCCGAGGAAGAGATCCATGAGATGTTCCTCCTCTGGGCATGCCCGGATCTTGAATCTTGTTGTGCCTGTGAATAGGCTGCAGGGGGACGGTGAAGACCAGCAACAGCTTTCAGGGCTGCCACCTTCCGTGTGGGACAAGGAGCCGGACGTGTGCCTTTTCGGAATCAGGCTCTGCCGAGGAAGAGATCCATGAGATGTTCCTCCTCTGGGCATGCCCGGGTCCCAGATCCTGTTGTGCCTGTGAATAGGCTGCAGGGGGACGGTGAAGACCAGCAACAGCTTTCAGGGCTGCCACCTTCCGTGTGGGACAAGGACCTGGACGTGTGCCTTTTCGGAATTAGGCTCTGCCGAGGAATAGATCCATGAGATGTTCCTCCTCTCGGCAAGCCCGGGTCCCAGATCCTGTTGTACCTGTGAATAGGCTGCAGGGGGACGGTGAAGACCAGCAACAGCTTTCAGGGCTGCCACCTTCCGTGTGGGACAAGGAGCCAGACGTGTGCCTTTTCGGAATCAGGCTCTGCCGAGGAAGAGATCCATGAGATGTTCCTCCTCTGGGCATGCCCGGGTCCCAGATCCTGTTGTGCCTGTGAATAGGCTGCAGGGGGACGGTGAAGACCAGCAACAGCTTTCAGGGCTGCCAACTTCCGTGTGGGACAAGGAGCCGGACGTGTGCCTTTTCAGAATCAGGCTCTGCAGAGAACGAGAGCCATGAGATGTTCCTCCTCTCGGCAAGTCCGGGTCCCAGATCCTGTTGTGCCTGTGAATAGGCTGCAGGGGGACGGTGAAGACCAGCAACAGCTTTCAGGGCTGCCACCTTCCGTGTGGGACAAGGAGCCGGACGTGTGCCTTTTCGGAATCAGGCTCTGCCGAGGAAGAGATCCATGAGATGTTCCTCCTCTGGGCATGCCCGGGTTCTGAATCTTGTTGTGCCTGTGAATAGGCTGCAGGGGGACGGTGAAGACCAGCAACAGCTTTCAGGGCTGCCACCTTCCGTGTGGGACAAGGAGCCGGACGTGTGCCTTTTCAGAATCAGGCTCTGCCGAGGACGAGAGCCATGAGATGTTCCTCCTCTCAGCAAGCCCGGGTCCCAGATCCTGTTGTACCTGTGAATAGGCTGCAGGGGGACGGTGAAGACCAGCAACAGCTTTCAGGGCTGCCACCTTCCGTGTGGGACAAGGAGCCAGACGTGTGCCTTTTCAGAATCAGGCTCTGCCGAGGAAGAGATCCATGAGATGTTCCTCCTCTCGGCAAGCCCGGGTCCCAGATCCTGTTGTACCTGTGAATAGGCTGCAGGGGGACGGTGAAGACCAGCAACAGCTTTCAGGGCTGCCACCTTCCGTGTGGGACAAGGAGCCAGACGTGTGCCTTTTCGGAATCAGGCTCTGCCGAGGACGAGATCCATGAGATGTTCCTCCTCTGGGCATGCCCGGGTCCCAGATCCTGTTGTGCCTGTGAATAGGCTGCAGGGGGACGGTGAAGACCAGCAACATCTTTCAGGGCTGCCACCTTCCGTGTGGGACAAGGAGCCGGACGTGTGCCTTTTCGGAATCAGGCTCTGCCGAGGACGAGAGCCATGAGATGTTCCTCCTCTCGGCAAGCCCGGGTCCCAGATCCTGTTTTGCCTGTGAATAGGCTGCAGGGGGACGGTGAAGACCAGCAACAGCTTTCAGGGCTGCCACCTTCCGTGTGGGACAAGGAGCCGGACGTGTGCCTTTTCGGAATCAGGCTCTGCCGAGGAAGAGATCCATGAGATGTTCCTCCTCTGGGCATGCCCGGGTCCCACATCCTGTTGTGCCTGTGAATAGGCTGCAGGGGGACGGTAAAGACCAGCAACAGCTTTCAGGGCTGCCAACTTCCGTGTGGGACAAGGAGCCGGACGTGTGCCTTTTCGGAATCAGGCTCTGCCGAGGACGAGAGCCATGAGATGTTCCTCCTCTCAGCAAGCCCGGGTCCCAGATCCTGTTGTGCCTGTGAATAGGCTGCAGGGGGACGGTGAAGACCAGCAACAGCTTTCAGGGCTGCCACCTTCCGTGTGGGACAAGGAGCCGGACGTGTGCCTTCTCGGAATTAGGCTCTGCCGAGGAAGAGATCCATGAGATGTTCCTCCTCTGGGCATGCCCGGGTCCTGAATCTTGTTGTGCCTGTGAATAGGCTGCAGGGGGACGGTGAAGACCAGCAACAGCTTTCAGGGCTGCCACCTTCCGTGTGGGACAAGGAGCCGGACGTGTGCCTTTTCGGAATCAGGCTCTGCCAAGGACGAGATCCATGAGATGTTCCTCCTCTGGGCATGCCCGGGTCCCAGATCCTGTTGTACCTGCGAATAGGCTGCAGGGGGAAGGTGAAGACCAGCAACAGCTTTCAGGGCTGCCACCTTCCGTGTGGGACAAGGAGCCGGACGTGTGCCTTTTCGGAATCAGGCTCTGCCGAGGAAGAGATCCATGAGATGTTCCTCCTCGGGGCATGCCCGGGTCCTGAATCTTGTTGTGCCTGTGAATAGGCTGCAGGGGGACGGTGAAGACCAGCAACAGCTTTCAGGGCTGCCACCTTCCGTGTGGGACAAGGAGCCGGACGTGTGCCTTTTCGGAATCAGGCTCTGCCGAGGAAGAGATCCATGAGATGTTCCTCCTCTGGGCATGCCCGGGTCCCAGATCCTGTTGTGCCTGTGAATAGGCTGCAGGGGGACGGTGAAGACCAGCAACAGCTTTCAGGGCTGCCACCTTCCGTGAGGGACAAGGAGCCGGACGTGTGCATTTCTGGAATCAGGCTCTGCCGAGGACGAGAGCCATGATATGTTCCTCCTCTGGGCAAGCCCGGATCCCAGATCCTGTTGTGCCTGTGAATAGGCTGCAGGGGGACGGTGAAGACCAGGAACAGCTTTCAGGGCTGCCACCTTCCGTGTGGGACAAGGAGCCGGACGTGTGCCTTTTCGGAATCAGGCTCTGCCGAGGAAGAGATCCATGAGATGTTCCTCCTCGGGGCATGCCCGGGTCCCAGATCCTGTTGTGCCTGTGAATAGGCTGCAGGGGGACGGTGAAGACCAGCAACAGCTTTCAGGGCTGCCACCTTCCGTGTGGGACAAGGAGCCGGACGTGTGCCTTTTCGGAATCAGGCTCTGCCGAGGACGAGAGCCATGAGATGTTCCTCCTCTCGGCAAGCCCGGGTCCCAGATCCTGTTGTGCCTGTGAATAGGCTGCAGGGGGACGGTGAAGACCAGCAACAGCTTTCAGGGCTGCCACCTTCCGTGTGGGACAAGGAGCCGGACGTGTGCCTTTTCGGAATCAGGCTCTGCCGAGGAAGAGATCCATGAGATATTTCTCCTCTGGGCATTCCCGGGTCCTGAATCTTGTTGTGCCTGTGAATAGGCTGCAGGGGGACGGTGAAGACCAGCAAAAGCTTTCAGGGCTGCCACCTTCCGTGTGGGACAAGGAGCCGGACGTGTGCCTTTTCGGAATCAGGCTCTGCCGAGGACGAGATCCATGAGATGTTCCTCCTCTGGGCATGCCCGGGTCCCAGATCCTGTTGTGCCTGTGAATAGGCTGCAGGGGGACGGTGAAGACCAGCAACATCTTTCAGGGCTGCCACCTTCCGTGTGGGACAAGGAGCCGGACGTGTGCCTTTTCGGAATCAGGCTCTGCCGAGGACGAGAGCCATGAGATGTTCCTCCTCTGGGCAAGCCCGGGTCCCAGATCCTGTTTTGCCTGTGAATAGGCTGCAGGGGGACGGTGAAGACCAGCAACAGCTTTCAGGGCTGCCACCTTCCGTGTGGGACAAGGAGCCGGACGTGTGCCTTTTCGGAATCAGGCTCTGCCGAGGAAGAGATTCATGAGATGTTCCTCCTCTGGGCATGCCCGGGTCCCACATCCTGTTGTGCCTGTGAATAGGCTGCAGGGGGACGGTGAAGACCAGCAACAGCTTTCAGGGCTGCCACCTTCCGTGTGGGACAAGGAGCCGGACGTGTACCTTTTCGGAATCAGGCTCTGCCGAGGACGAGATCCATGAGATGTTCCTCCTCTGGGCATGCCCGGGTCCCAGATCCTGTTGTGCCTGTGAATAGGCTGCAGGGGGACGGTGAAGACCAGCAACATCTTTCAGGGCTGCGACCTTCCATGTGGGACAAGGAGCCGGACGTTTGCCTTTTCGGAATCAGGCTCTGCCGAGGACGAGAGCCATGAGATGTTCCTCCTCTCGGCAAGCCCGGGTCCCAGATCCTGTTTTGCCTGTGAATAGGCTGCAGGGGGACGGTGAAGACCAGCAACAGCTTTCAGGGCTGCCACCTTCCGTGTGGGACAAGGAGCCGGACGTGTGCCTTTTCGGAATCAGGCTCTGCCGAGGAAGAGATCCATGAGATGTTCCTCCTCTGGGCATGCCCGGGTCCCCCATCCTGTTGTGCCTGTGAATAGGCTGCAGGGGGACGGTAAAGACCAGCAACAGCTTTCAGGGCTGCCAACTTCCGTGTGGGACAAGGAGCCGGACGTGTGCCTTTT
Organism: Astur gentilis; assembly: GCF_929443795.1. NCBI lineage: Eukaryota > Metazoa > Chordata > Aves > Accipitriformes > Accipitridae > Astur > Astur gentilis. The sequence continues at coordinate 617,787 of NC_064914.1, forward strand.
CAGAATCAGGCTCTGCCGAGGACGAGAGCCATGAGATGTTCCTCCTCTCAGCAAGCCCGGGTCCCAGATCCTGTTGTGCCTGTGAATAGGCTGCAGGGGGACGGTGAAGACCAGCAACAGCTTTCAGGGCTGCCACCTTCCGTGTGGGACAAGGAGCCGGACGTGTGCCTTCTCGGAATTAGGCTCTGCCGAGGAAGAGATCCATGAGATGTTCCTCCTCTGGGCATGCCCGGGTCCTGAATCTTGTTGTGCCTGTGAATAGGCTGCAGGGGGACGGTGAAGACCAGCAACAGCTTTCAGGGCTGCCACCTTCCGTGTGGGACAAGGAGCCGGACGTGTGCCTTTTCGGAATCAGGCTCTGCCAAGGACGAGATCCATGAGATGTTCCTCCTCTGGGCATGCCCGGGTCCCAGATCCTGTTGTACCTGCGAATAGGCTGCAGGGGGAAGGTGAAGACCAGCAACAGCTTTCAGGGCTGCCACCTTCCGTGTGGGACAAGGAGCCGGACGTGTGCCTTTTCGGAATCAGGCTCTGCCGAGGAAGAGATCCATGAGATGTTCCTCCTCGGGGCATGCCCGGGTCTTGAATCTTGTTGTGCCTGTGAATAGGCTGCAGGGGGACGGTGAAGCCCAGCAACAGCTTTCAGGGCTGCCACCTTCCGTGTGGGACAAGGAGCCGGACGTGTGCCTTTTCGGAATCAGGCTCTGCCGAGGACGAGAGCCATGAGATGTTCCTCCTCTGGGCATGCCCGGGTCCCAGATCCTGTTGTGCCTGTCAATAGGCTGCAGGGGGACGGTGAAGCCCAGCAACAGCTTTCAGGGCTGCCACCTTCCGTGTGGGACAAGGAGCCGGACGTGTGCCTTCTCGGAATTAGGCTCTGCCGAGGAAGAGATCCATGAGATGTTCCTCCTCTGGGCAAGCCCGGGTCCCAGATCCTGTTGTGCCTGTGAATAGGCTGCAGGGGGACGGTGAAGACCAGCAACAACTTTCAGGGCTGCCACCTTCCGTGTGGGACAAGGAGCCGGACGTGTGCCTTTTCGGAATCAGGCTCTGCCGAGGAAGAGATCCATGAGATGTTCCTCCTCTGGGCATGCCCGGGTCCTGAATCTTGTTGTGCCTGTGAATAGGCTGCAGGGGGACGGTGAAGACCAGCAACAGCTTTCAGGGCTGCCACCTTCCGTGTGGGACAAGGAGCCGGACGTGTGCCTTTTCGGAATCAGGCTCTGCCGAGGAAGAGATCCATGAGATGTTCCTCCTCTGGGCATGCCCGGGTCCCAGATCCTGTTGTGCCTGTGAATAGGCTGCAGGGGGACGGTGAAGACCAGCAACAGCTTTCAGGGCTGCCACCTTCCGTGAGGGACAAGGAGCCGGACGTGTGCATTTCTGGAATCAGGCTCTGCCGAGGACGAGATCCATGAGATGTTCCTCCTCTGGGCAAGCCCGGATCCCAGATCCTGTTGTGCCTGTGAATAGGCTGCAGGGGGACGGTGAAGACCAGGAACAGCTTTCAGGGCTGCCACCTTCCGTGTGGGACAAGGAGCCGGACGTGTGCCTTTTCGGAATCAGGCTCTGCCGAGGAAGAGATCCATGAGATGTTCCTCCTCGGGGCATGCCCGGGTCCCAGATCCTGTTGTGCCTGTGAATAGGCTGCAGGGGGACGGTGAAGACCAGCAACAGCTTTCAGGGCTGCCACCTTCCGTGTGGGACAAGGAGCCGGACGTGTGCCTTTTCGGAATCAGGCTCTGCCGAGGACGAGAGCCATGAGATGTTCCTCCTCTCGGCAAGCCCGGGTCCCAGATCCTGTTGTGCCTGTGAATAGGCTGCAGGGGGACGGTGAAGACCAGCAACAGCTTTCAGGGCTGCCACCTTCCGTGTGGGACAAGGAGCCGGACGTGTGCCTTTTCGGAATCAGGCTCTGCCGAGGAAGAGATCCATGAGATATTTCTCCTCTGGGCATGCCCGGGTCCTGAATCTTGTTGTGCCTGTGAATAGGCTGCAGGGGGACGGTGAAGACCAGCAACAGCTTTCAGGGCTGCCACCTTCCGTGTGGGACAAGGAGCCGGACGTGTGCCTTTTCGGAATCAGGCTCTGCCGAGGACGAGAGCCATGAGATGTTCCTCCTCTGGGCATGCCCGGGTCCCAGATCCTGTTGTGCCTGTGAATAGGCTGCAGGGGGACGGTGAAGACCAGCAACATCTTTCAGGGCTGCCACCTTCCGTGTGGGACAAGGAGCCGGACGTGTGCCTTTTCGGAATCAGGCTCTGCCGAGGACGAGAGCCATGAGATGTTCCTCCTCTGGGCAAGCCCGGGTCCCAGAACCTGTTTTGCCTGTGAATAGGCTGCAGGGGGACGGTGAAGACCAGCAACAGCTTTCAGGGCTGCCACCTTCCGTGTGGGACAAGGAGCCGGACGTGTGCCTTTTCGGAATCAGGCTCTGCCGAGGAAGAGATCCATGAGATGTTCCTCCTCTGGGCATGCCCGGGTCCCACATCCTGTTGTGCCTGTGAATAGGCTGCAGGGGGACGGTAAAGACCAGCAACAGCTTTCAGGGCTGCCACCTTCCGTGTGGGACAAGGAGCCGGACGTGTGCCCTTTCGGAATCAGGCTCTGCCGAGGAAGAGATCCATGAGATGTTCTCCTCTGGGCATGCCCGGGTCCTGAATCCTGTTGTGCCTCTGAATAGGCTGCAAGGGGATGGTGAAGACCAGCAACAGCTTTCAGGGCTGCCACCTTCCGTGTGGGACAAGGAGCCGGACGTGTGCCTTTTCGGAATCAGGCTCTGCCGAGGACGAGAGCCATGAGATGTTCCTCCTCTGGGCAAGCCCGGATCCCAGATCCTGTTGTGCCTGTGAATAGGCTGCATGGGGACGGTGAAGACCAGCAACAGCTTTCAAGGGCTGCCACCTTCCGTGTGGGACAAGGAGCCGGACGTGTGCCTTTTCGGAATCAGGCTCTGCCGAGGAAGAGATCCATGAGATGTTCCTCCTCTGGGCAAGCCCGGGTCCCAGATCCTGTTGTACCTGTGAATAGGCTGCAGGGGGACGGTGAAGACCAGCAACAGCTTTCAGGGCTGCCACCTTCCGTGTGGGACAAGGAGCCGGACGTGTGCCTTTTCGGAATCAGGCTCTGCCGAGGAAGAGATCCATGAGATGTTCCTCCTCTGGGCATGCCCGGGTCCTGAATCTTGTAGTGCCTGTGAATAGGCTGCAGGGGGACGGTGAAGACCAGCAACAGCTTTCAGGGCTGCCACCTTCTGTGTGGGACAAGGAGCCGGACGTGTGCCTTTTCGGAATCAGGCTCTGCCAAGGACGAGATCCATGAGATGTTCCTCAAGTGGGCATGCCCGGGTCCCAGATCCAGTTGTACCTGCGAATAGGCTGCAGGGGGAAGGTGAAGACCAGCAACAGCTTTCAGGGCTGCCACCTTCCGTGTGGGACAAGGAGCCGGACGTGTGCCTTTTCGGAATCAGGCTCTGCCGAGGAAGAGATCCATGAGATGTTCCTCCTCTGGGCATGCCCGGGTCCTGAATCTTGTTGTGCCTGTGAATAGGCTGCAGGGGGACGGTGAAGACCAGGAACAGCTTTCAGGGCTGCCACCTTCCGTGTGGGACAAGGAGCCGGATGTGTGCCTTTTCGGAATCAGGCTCTGCCGAGGAAGAGAGCCATGAGATGTTCCTCCTCTGGGCATGCCCGGGTCCCAGATCCTGTTGTGCCTGTCAATAGGCTCCAGGGGGACGGTGAAGACCAGCAACAGCTTTCAGGGCTGCCACCTTCCGTGTGGGACAAGGAGCCGGACGTGTGCCTTTTCGGAATCAGGCTCTGCCGAGGAAGAGATCCATGAGATGTTCCTCCTCTGGGCATGCCCGGGTCCTGAATCTTGTTGTGCCTGTGAATAGGCTGCAGGGGGACGGTGAAGACCAGCAACAGCTTTCAGGGCTGCCACCTTCCGTGTGGGACAAGGAGCCGGACGTGTGCCTTTTCGGAATCAGGCTCTGCCGAGGAAGAGATCCATGAGATGTTCCTCCTCTGGGCATGCCCGGGTCCTGAATCTTGTTGTGCCTGTGAATAGGCTGCAGGGGGACGGTGAAGACCAGCAACAGCTTTCAGGGCTGCCACCTTCCGTGTGGGACAAGGAGCCGGACGTGTGCCTTTTCGGAATCAGGCTCTGCCGAGGACGAGAGCCATGAGATGTTCCTCCTCTGGGCAAGACCGGGTCCCAGATCCTGTTGTGCCTGTGAATAGGCTGCATGGGGACGGTGAAGACCAGCAACAGCTTTCAAGGGCTGCCACCTTCCGTGTGGGACAAGGAGCCGGACGTGTGCCTTTTCGGAATCAGGCTCTGCCGAGGAAGAGAGCCATGAGATGTTCCTCCTCTGGGCATGCCCGGGTCCCAGATCCTGTTGTGCCTGTCAATAGGCTGCAGGGGGACGGTGAAGACCAGCAACAGCTTTCAGGGCTGCCACCTTCCGTGTGGGACAAGGAGCCGGACGTGTGCCTTTTCGGAATCAGGCTCTGCCGAGGAAGAGATCCATGAGATGTTCCTCCTCTGGGCATGCCCGGGTCCTGAATCTTGTTGTGCCTGTGAATAGGCTGCAGGGGGACGGTGAAGACCAGCAACAGCTTTCAGGGCTGCCACCTTCCGTGTGGGACAAGGAGCCGGACGTGTGCCTTTTCGGAATCAGGCTCTGCCGAGGAAGAGATCCATGAGATGTTCCTCCTCTGGGCATGCCCGGGTCCTGAATCTTGTTGTGCCTGTGAATAGGCTGCAGGGGGACGGTGAAGACCAGCAACAGCTTTCAGGGCTGCCACCTTCCGTGTGGGACAAGGAGCCGGACGTGTGCCTTTTCGGAATCAGGCTCTGCCGAGGAAGAGATCCATGAGATGTTCCTCCTCTGGGCATGCCTGGGTTCTGAATCTTGTTGTGCCTGTGAATTGGCTGCTGGGGGACGGTGAAGACCAGCAACAGCTTTCAGGCCTGCCACCTTCCGTGTGGGACAAGGAGCTGGACGTGTGCCTTTTCAGAATCAGGCTCTGCAGAGGACGAGAGCCATGAGATGTTCCTCCTCTGGGCAAGCCCGGATCCCAGATCCTGTTGTGCCTGTGAATAGGCTGCAGGGGGACGGTGAAGGCCAGCAACAGCTTTCAGGGCTGCCACCTTCCGTGTGGGACAAGGAGCCGGACGTGTGCCCTTTCGGAATCAGGCTCTGCCGAGGAAGAGAGCCATGAGATGTTCCTCCTCTCAGCAAGCCCGGGTCCCAGATCCTGTTGTACCTGTGAATAGGCTGCAGGGGGAAGGTGAAGACCAGCAACAGCTTTCAGGGCTGCCACCTTCCGTGTGGGACAAGGAGCCGGACGTGTGCCTTTTCGGAATCAGGCTCTGCCGAGGAAGAGATCCATGAGATGTTCCTCCTCTGGGCATGCCCGGGTTCTGAATCTTGTTGTGCCTGTGAATAGGCTGCAGGGGGACGGTGAAGACCAGCAACAGCTTTCAGGGCTGCCACCTTCCGTGTGGGACAAGGAGCCGGACGTGTGCCTTTTCGGAATCAGGCTCTGCCGAGGAAGAGATCCATGAGATGTTCCTCCTCTGGGCATGCCCGGGTCCGGAATCTTGTTGTGCCTGTGAATAGGCTGCAGGGGGACGGTGAAGACCAGCAACAGCTTTCAGGGCTGCCACCTTCCGTGTGGGACAAGGAGCCGGACGTGTGCCTTTTCGGAATCAGGCTCTGCCGAGGACGAGATCCATGAGATGTTCCTCCTCTGGGCATGCCCGGGTCCCAGATCCTGTTGTACCTGCGAATAGGCTGCAGGGGGACGGTGAAGACCAGCAACAGCTTTCAGGGCTGCCACCTTCCGTGTGGGACAAGGAGCCGGACGTGTGCCTTTTCGGAATCAGGCTCTGCCGAGGAAGAGATCCATGAGATGTTCCTCCTCTGGGCATGCCCGGGTCCTGAATCTTGTTGTGCCTGTGAATAGGCTGCAGTGGGACGGTGAAGACCAGCAACAGCTTTCAGGGCTGCCACCTTCCGTGTGGGACAAGGAGCCGGACGTGTGCCTTTTCGGAATCAGGCTCTGCCGAGGAAGAGATCCATGAGATGTTCTCCTCTGGGCATGCCCGGGTCCTGAATCTTGTTGTGCCTGTGAATAGGCTGCAGGGGGACGGTGAAGACCAGCAACAGCTTTCAGGGCTGCCACCTTCTGTGTGGGACAAGGAGCCGGACGTGTGCCTTTTCGGAATCAGGCTCTGCCGAGGAAGAGAGCCATGAGATGTTCCTCCTCTGGGCATGCCCGGGTCCCAGATCCTGTTGTGCCTGTCAATAGGCTGCAGGGGGACGGTGAAGACCAGCAACAGCTTTCAGGGCTGCCACCTTCCGTGTGGGACAAGGAGCCGGACGTGTGCCTTTTCGGAATCAGGCTCTGCCGAGGAAGAGATCCATGAGATGTTCCTCCTCTGGGCATGCCCGGGTCCTGAATCTTGTTGTGCCTGTGAATAGGCTGCAGGGGGACGGTGAAGACCAGCAACAGCTTTCAGGGCTGCCACCTTCCGTGTGGGACAAGGAGCCGGACGTGTGCCTTTTCGGAATCAGGCTCTGCCGAGGAAGAGATCCATGAGATGTTCCTCCTCTGGGCATGCCCGGGTCCTGAATCTTGTTGTGCCTGTGAATAGGCTGCAGGGGGACGGTGAAGACCAGCAACAGCTTTCAGGGCTGCCACCTTCCGTGTGGGACAAGGAGCCGGACGTGTGCCTTTTCGGAATCAGGCTCTGCCGAGGAAGAGATCCATGAGATGTTCCTCCTCTGGGCATGCCTGGGTTCTGAATCTTGTTGTGCCTGTGAATAGGCTGCAGGGGGACGGTGAAGACCAGCAACAGCTTTCAGGCCTGCCACCTTCCGTGTGGGACAAGGAGCTGGACGTGTGCCTTTTCAGAATCAGGCTCTGCAGAGGACGAGAGCCATGAGATGTTCCTCCTCTGGGCAAGCCCGGATCCCAGATCCTGTTGTGCCTGTGAATAGGCTGCAGGGGGACGGTGAAGGCCAGCAACAGCTTTCAGGGCTGCCACCTTCCGTGTGGGACAAGGAGCCGGACGTGTGCCCTTTCGGAATCAGGCTCTGCCGAGGAAGAGAGCCATGAGATGTTCCTCCTCTCAGCAAGCCCGGGTCCCAGATCCTGTTGTACCTGTGAATAGGCTGCAGGGGGAAGGTGAAGACCAGCAACAGCTTTCAGGGCTGCCACCTTCCGTGTGGGACAAGGAGCCGGACGTGTGCCTTTTCGGAATCAGGCTCTGCCGAGGAAGAGATCCATGAGATGTTCCTCCTCTGGGCATGCCCGGGTTCTGAATCTTGTTGTGCCTGTGAATAGGCTGCAGGGGGACGGTGAAGACCAGCAACAGCTTTCAGGGCTGCCACCTTCCGTGTGGGACAAGGAGCCGGACGTGTGCCTTTTCGGAATCAGGCTCTGCCGAGGAAGAGATCCATGAGATGTTCCTCCTCTGGGCATGCCCGGGTCCTGAATCTTGTTGTGCCTGTGAATAGGCTGCAGGGGGACGGTGAAGACCAGCAACAGCTTTCAGGGCTGCCACCTTCCGTGTGGGACAAGGAGCCGGACGTGTGCCTTTTCGGAATCAGGCTCTGCCGAGGACGAGATCCATGAGATGTTCCTCCTCTGGGCATGCCCGGGTCCCAGATCCTGTTGTACCTGCGAATAGGCTGCAGGGGGACGGTGAAGACCAGCAACAGCTTTCAGGGCTGCCACCTTCCGTGTGGGACAAGGAGCCGGACGTGTGCCTTTTCAGAATCAGGCTCTGCCGAGGAAGAGATCCATGAGATGTTCCTCCTCTGGGCATGCCCGGGTCCTGAATCTTGTTGTGCCTGTGAATAGGCTGCAGTGGGACGGTGAAGACCAGCAACAGCTTTCAGGGCTGCCACCTTCCGTGTGGGACAAGGAGCCGGACGTGTGCCTTTTCGGAATCAGGCTCTGCCGAGGAAGAGATCCATGAGATGTTCTCCTCTGGGCATGCCCGGGTCCTGAATCTTGTTGTGCCTGTGAATAGGCTGCAGGGGGACGGTGAAGACCAGCAACAGCTTTCAGGGCTGCCACCTTCTGTGTGGGACAAGGAGCCGGACGTGTGCCTTTTCGGAATCAGGCTCTGCCGAGGACGAGAGCCATGAGATGTTCCTCCTCTGGGCATGCCCGAGTCCTGAATCCTGTTGTGCCTCTAAATAGGCTGCAGGGGGACGGTGAAGACCAGCAACAGCTTTCAGGGCTGCCACCTTCCGTGTGGGACAAGGAGCCGGACGTGTGCTTTTTCGGAATCAGGCTCTGCCGAGGAAGAGATCCATGAGATGTTCCTCATCTGGGCATGCCCGGGTCCTGAATCCTGTTGTGCCTCTGAATAGGCTGCAAGGGGATGGTGAAGACCAGCAACAGCTTTCAGGGCTGCCACCTTCCGTGTGGGACAAGGAGCCGGACGTGTGCCTTTTCGGAATCAGGCTCTGCCGAGGACGAGAGCCATGAGATGTTCCTCCTCTGGGCAAGACCGGGTCCCAGATCCTGTTGTGCCTGTGAATAGGCTGCATGGGGACGGTGAAGACCAGCAACAGCTTTCAAGGGCTGCCACCTTCCGTGTGGGACAAGGAGCCGGACGTGTGCCTTTTCGGAATCAGGCTCTGCCGAGGAAGAGAACCATGAGATGTTCCTCCTCTGGGCAAGCCCGGGTCCCAGATCCTGTTGTACCTGTGAATAGGCTGCAGGGGGACGGTGAAGACCAGCAACAGCTTTCAGGGCTGCCACCTTCCGTGTGGGACAAGGAGCCGGACGTGTGCCTTTTCGGAATCAGGCTCTGCCGAGGAAGAGATCCATGAGATGTTCCTCCTCTGGGCATGCCCGGGTCCAGAATCTTGTAGTGCCTGTGAATAGGCTGCAGGGGGACGGTGAAGACCAGCAACAGCTTTCAGGGCTGCCACCTTCCGTGTGGGACAAGGAGCCGGACGTGTGCCTTTTCGGAATCAGGCTCTGCCAAGGACGAGATCCATGAGATGTTCCTCCTCTCAGCAAGCCCGGGTCCCAGATCCAGTTGTACCTGCGAATAGGCTGCAGGGGGAAGGTGAAGACCAGCAACAGCTTTCAGGGCTGCCACCTTCCGTGTGGGACAAGGAGCCGGACGTGTGCCTTTTCGGAATCAGGCTCTGCCGAGGAAGAGATCCATGAGATGTTCCTCCTCTGGGCATGCCCGGGTCCTGAATCTTGTTGTGCCTGTGAATAGGCTGCAGGGGGACGGTGAAGACCAGCAACAGCTTTCAGGGCTGCCACCTTCCGTGTGGGACAAGGAGCCGGACGTGTGCCTTTTCGGAATCAGGCTCTGCCGAGGAAGAGAGCCATGAGATGTTCCTCCTCTGGGCATGCCCGGGTCCCAGATCCTGTTGTGCCTGTCAATAGGCTGCAGGGGGACGGTGAAGACCAGCAACAGCTTTCAGGGCTGCCACCTTCCGTGTGGGACAAGGAGCCGGACGTGTGCCTTTTCGGAATCAGGCTCTGCCGAGGAAGAGATCCATGAGATGTTCCTCCTCTGGGCATGCCCGGGTCCTGAATCTTGTTGTGCCTGTGAATAGGCTGCAGGGGGACGGTGAAGACCAGCAACAGCTTTCAGGGCTGCCACCTTCCGTGTGGGACAAGGAGCCGGACGTGTGCCTTTTCGGAATCAGGCTCTGCCGAGGAAGAGATCCATGAGATGTTCCTCCTCTGGGCATGCCCGGGTCCTGAATCTTGTTGTGCCTGTGAATAGGCTGCAGGGGGACGGTGAAGACCAGCAACAGCTTTCAGGGCTGCCACCTTCCGTGTGGGACAAGGAGCCGGACGTGTGCCTTTTCGGAATCAGGCTCTGCCGAGGACGAGAGCCATGAGATGTTCCTCCTCTGGGCAAGACCGGGTCCCAGATCCTGTTGTGCCTGTGAATAGGCTGCATGGGGACGGTGAAGACCAGCAACAGCTTTCAAGGGCTGCCACCTTCCGTGTGGGACAAGGAGCCGGACGTGTGCCTTTTCGGAATCAGGCTCTGCCGAGGAAGAGATCCATGAGATGTTCCTCCTCTGGGCATGCCCGGGTCCTGAATCTTGTTGTGCCTGTGAATAGGCTGCAGGGGGACGGTGAAGACCAGCAACAGCTTTCTGGCCTGCCACCTTCCGTGTGGGACAAGGAGCCGGACGTGTGCCTTTTCGGAATCAGGCTCTGCCGAGGAAGAGATCCATGAGATGTTTCTCCTCTGGGCATGCCCGGGTCCTGAATCTTGTTGTGCCTGTGAATAGGCTGCAGGGGGACGGTGAAGACCAGCAACAGCTTTCAGGGCTGCCACCTTCCGTGTGGGACAAGGAGCCGGACGTGTGCCTTTTCGGAATCAGGCTCTGCCGAGGACGAGAGCCATGAGATGTTCCTCCTCTGGGCAAGACCGGGTCCCAGATCCTGTTGTGCCTGTGAATAGGCTGCATGGGGACGGTGAAGACCAGCAACAGCTTTCAGGGCTGCCACCTTCCGTGTGGGACAAGGAGCCGGACGTGTGCCTTTTCGGAATCAGGCTCTGCCGAGGAAGAGATCCATGAGATGTTCCTCCTCTGGGCATGCCCGGGTCCTGAATCTTGTTGTGCCTGTGAATAGGCTGCAGGGGGACGGTGAAGACCAGCAACAGCTTTCAGGGCTGCCACCTTCCGTGTGGGACAAGGAGCCGGACGTGTGCCTTTTCGGAATCAGGCTCTGCCGAGGACGAGATCCATGAGATGTTCCTCCTCTGGGCATGCCCGGGTCCTGAATCTTGTTGTGCCTGTGAATAGGCTGCAGGGGGACGGTGAAGACCAGCAACAGCTTTCAGGGCTGCCACCTTCCGTGTGGGACAAGGAGCCGGACGTGTGCCTTTTCGGAATCAGGCTCTGCCGAGGAAGAGATCCATGAGATGTTCCTCCTCTGGGCATGCCCGGGTCCTGAATCTTGTTGTGCCTGTGAATAGGCTGCAGGGGGACGGTGAAGACCAGCAACAGCTTTCAGGGCTGCCACCTTCCGTGTGGGACAAGGAGCCGGACATGTGCCTTTTCGGAATCAGGCTCTGCCGAGGAAGAGATCCATGAGATGTTCCTCCTCTGGGCATGCCCGGGTCCTGAATCTTGTTGTGCCTGTGAATAGGCTGCAGGGGGACGGTGAAGACCAGCAACAGCTTTCAGGGCTGCCACCTTCCGTGTGGGACAAGGAGCCGGACGTGTGCCTTTTCGGAAACAGGCTCTGCCGAGGAAGAGATCCATGAGATGTTCCTCCTCTGGGCATGCCCGGGTCCCACATCCTGTTGTGCCTGTGAATAGGCTGCAGGGGGACGGTAAAGACCAGCAACAGCTTTCAGGGCTGCCAACTTCCGTGTGGGACAAGGAGCCGGACGTGTGCCTTTTCAGAATCAGGCTCTGCCGAGGACGAGAGCCATGAGATGTTCCTCCTCTCAGCAAGCCCGGGTCCCAGATCCTGTTGTGCCTGTGAATAGGCTGCAGGGGGACGGTGAAGACCAGCAACAGCTTTCAGGGCTGCCACCTTCCGTGTGGGACAAGGAGCCGGACGTGTGCCCTTTCGGAATCAGGCTCTGCCGAGGAAGAGAGCCATGAGATGTTCCTCCTCTCAGCAAGCCCGGGTCCCAGATCCTGTTGTACCTGTGAATAGGCTGCAGGGGGAAGGTGAAGACCAGCAACAGCTTTCAGGGCTGCCACCTTCCGTGTGGGACAAGGAGCCGGACGTGTGCCTTTTCGGAATCAGGCTCTGCCGAGGAAGAGATCCATGAGATGTTCCTCCTCTGGGCATGCCCGGGTTCTGAATCTTGTTGTGCCTGTGAATAGGCTGCAGGGGGATGGTGAAGACCAGCAACAGCTTTCAGGGCTGCCACCTTCCGTGTGGGACAAGGAGCCGGACGTGTGCCTTTTCGGAATCAGGCTCTGCCGAGGAAGAGATCCATGAGATGTTCCTCCTCTGGGCATGCCCGGGTCCTGAATCTTGTTGTGCCTGTGAATAGGCTGCAGGGGGACGGTGAAGACCAGCAACAGCTTTCAGGGCTGCCACCTTCCGTGTGGGACAAGGAGCCGGACGTGTGCCTTTTCGGAATCAGGCTCTGCCGAGGACGAGATCCATGAGATGTTCCTCCTCTGGGCATGCCCGGGTCCCAGATCCTGTTGTACCTGCGAATAGGCTGCAGGGGGACGGTGAAGACCAGCAACAGCTTTCAGGGCTGCCACCTTCCGTGTGGGACAAGGAGCCGGACGTGTGCCTTTTCAGAATCAGGCTCTGCCGAGGAAGAGATCCATGAGATGTTCCTCCTCTGGGCATGCCCGGGTCCTGAATCTTGTTGTGCCTGTGAATAGGCTGCAGTGGGACGGTGAAGACCAGCAACAGCTTTCAGGGCTGCCACCTTCCGTGTGGGACAAGGAGCCGGACGTGTGCCTTTTCGGAATCAGGCTCTGCCGAGGAAGAGATCCATGAGATGTTCTCCTCTGGGCATGCCCGGGTCCTGAATCTTGTTGTGCCTGTGAATAGGCTGCAGGGGGACGGTGAAGACCAGCAACAGCTTTCAGGGCTGCCACCTTCTGTGTGGGACAAGGAGCCGGACGTGTGCCTTTTCGGAATCAGGCTATGCCGAGGACGAGAGCCATGAGATGTTCCTCCTCTGGGCATGCCCGAGTCCTGAATCCTGTTGTGCCTGTGAATAGGCTGCAGGGGGACGGTGAAGACCAGCAACAGCTTTCAGGGCTGCCACCTTCCGTGTGGGACAAGGAGCCGGACGTGTGCTTTTTCGGAATCAGGCTCTGCCGAGGAAGAGATCCATGAGATGTTCCTCATCTGGGCACGCCCGGGTCCTGAATCCTGTTGTGCCTCTGAATAGGCTGCAAGGGGATGGTGAAGACCAGCAACAGCTTTCAGGGCTGCCACCTTCCGTGTGGGACAAGGAGCCGGACGTGTGCCTTTTCGGAATCAGGCTCTGCCGAGGACGAGAGCCATGAGATGTTCCTCCTCTGGGCAAGACCGGGTCCCAGATCCTGTTGTGCCTGTGAATAGGCTGCATGGGGACGGTGAAGACCAGCAACAGCTTTCAAGGGCTGCCACCTTCCGTGTGGGACAAGGAGCCGGATGTGTGCCTTTTCGGAATCAGGCTCTGCCGAGGAAGAGATCCATGAGATGTTCCTCCTCTGGGCAAGCCCGGGTCCCAGATCCTGTTGTACCTGTGAATAGGCTGCAGGGGGACGGTGAAGACCAGCAACAGCTTTCAGGGCTGCCACCTTCCGTGTGGGACAAGGAGCCGGACGTGTGCCTTTTCGGAATCAGGCTCTGCCGAGGAAGAGATCCATGAGATGTTCCTCCTCTGGGCATGCCCGGGTCCTGAATCTTGTAGTGCCTGTGAATAGGCTGCAGGGGGACGGTGAAGACCAGCAACAGCTTTCAGGGCTGCCACCTTCCGTGTGGGACAAGGAGCCGGACGTGTGCCTTTTCGGAATCAGGCTCTGCCAAGGACGAGATCCATGAGATGTTCCTCCTCTGGGCATGCCCGGGTCCCAGATCCAGTTGTACCTGCGAATAGGCTGCAGGGGGAAGGTGAAGACCAGCAACAGCTTTCAGGGCTGCCACCTTCCGTGTGGGACAAGGAGCCGGACGTGTGCCTTTTCGGAATCAGGCTCTGCCGAGGAAGAGATCCATGAGATGTTCCTCCTCTGGGCATGCCCGGGTCCTGAATCTTGTTGTGCCTGTGAATAGGCTGCAGGGGGACGGTGAAGACCAGCAACAGCTTTCAGGGCTGCCACCTTCCGTGTGGGACAAGGAGCCGGACGTGTGCCTTTTCGGAATCAGGCTCTGCCGAGGAAGAGAGCCATGAGATGTTCCTCCTCTGGGCATGCCCGGGTCCCAGATCCTGTTGTGCCTGTCAATAGGCTGCAGGGGGACGGTGAAGACCAGCAACAGCTTTCAGGGCTGCCACCTTCCGTGTGGGACAAGGAGCCGGACGTGTGCCTTTTCGGAATCAGGCTCTGCCGAGGAAGAGATCCATGAGATGTTCCTCCTCTGGGCATGCCCGGGTCCTGAATCTTGTTGTGCCTGTGAATAGGCTGCAGGGGGACGGTGAAGACCAGCAACAGCTTTCAGGGCTGCCACCTTCCGTGTGGGACAAGGAGCCGGACGTGTGCCTTTTCGGAATCAGGCTCTGCCGAGGAAGAGATCCATGAGATGTTCCTCCTCTGGGCATGCCCGGGTCCTGAATCTTGTTGTGCCTGTGAATAGGCTGCAGGGGGACGGTGAAGACCAGCAACAGCTTTCAGGGCTGCCACCTTCCGTGTGGGACAAGGAGCCGGACGTGTGCCTTTTCGGAATCAGGCTCTGCCGAGGACGAGAGCCATGAGATGTTCCTCCTCTGGGCAAGACCGGGTCCCAGATCCTGTTGTGCCTGTGAATAGGCTGCATGGGGACGGTGAAGACCAGCAACAGCTTTCAAGGGCTGCCACCTTCCGTGTGGGACAAGGAGCCGGACGTGTGCCTTTTCGGAATCAGGCTCTGCCGAGGAAGAGATCCATGAGATGTTCCTCCTCTGGGCATGCCCGGGTCCTGAATCTTGTTGTGCCTGTGAATAGGCTGCAGGGGGACGGTGAAGACCAGCAACAGCTTTCCGGCCTGCCACCTTCCGTGTGGGACAAGGAGCCGGACGTGTGCCTTTTCGGAATCAGGCTCTGCCGAGGAAGAGATCCATGAGATGTTTCTCCTCTGGGCATGCCCGGGTCCTGAATCTTGTTGTGCCTGTGAATAGGCTGCAGGGGGACGGTGAAGACCAGCAACAGCTTTCAGGGCTGCCACCTTCCGTGTGGGACAAGGAGCCGGACGTGTGCCTTTTCGGAATCAGGCTCTGCCGAGGACGAGAGCCATGAGATGTTCCTCCTCTGGGCAAGACCGGGTCCCAGATCCTGTTGTGCCTGTGAATAGGCTGCATGGGGACGGTGAAGACCAGCAACAGCTTTCAGGGCTGCCACCTTCCGTGTGGGACAAGGAGCCGGACGTGTGCCTTTTCGGAATCAGGCTCTGCCGAGGAAGAGATCCATGAGATGTTCCTCCTCTGGGCATGCCCGGGTCCTGAATCTTGTTGTGCCTGTGAATAGGCTGCAGGGGGACGGTGAAGACCAGCAACAGCTTTCAGGGCTGCCACCTTCCGTGTGGGACAAGGAGCCGGACGTGTGCCTTTTCGGAATCAGGCTCTGCCGAGGACGAGATCCATGAGATGTTCCTCCTCTGGGCATGCCCGGGTCCTGAATCTTGTTGTGCCTGTGAATAGGCTGCAGGGGGACGGTGAAGACCAGCAACAGCTTTCAGGGCTGCCACCTTCCGTGTGGGACAAGGAGCCGGACGTGTGCCTTTTCGGAATCAGGCTCTGCCGAGGAAGAGATCCATGAGATGTTCCTCCTCTGGGCATGCCCGGGTCCTGAATCTTGTTGTGCCTGTGAATAGGCTGCAGGGGGACGGTGAAGACCAGCAACAGCTTTCAGGGCTGCCACCTTCCGTGTGGGACAAGGAGCCGGACGTGTGCCTTTTCGGAATCAGGCTCTGCCGAGGAAGAGATCCATGAGATGTTCCTCCTCTGGGCATGCCCGGGTCCTGAATCTTGTTGTGCCTGTGAATAGGCTGCAGGGGGACGGTGAAGACCAGCAACAGCTTTCAGGGCTGCCACCTTCCGTGTGGGACAAGGAGCCGGACGTGTGCCTTTTCGGAAACAGGCTCTGCCGAGGAAGAGATCCATGAGATGTTCCTCCTCTGGGCATGCCCGGGTCCCACATCCTGTTGTGCCTGTGAATAGGCTGCAGGGGGACGGTAAAGACCAGCAACAGCTTTCAGGGCTGCCAACTTCCGTGTGGGACAAGGAGCCGGACGTGTGCCTTTTCAGAATCAGGCTCTGCCGAGGACGAGAGCCATGAGATGTTCCTCCTCTCAGCAAGCCCGGGTCCCAGATCCTGTTGTGCCTGTGAATAGGCTGCAGGGGGACGGTGAAGACCAGCAACAGCTTTCAGGGCTGCCACCTTCCGTGTGGGACAAGGAGCCGGACGTGTGCCCTTTCGGAATCAGGCTCTGCCGAGGAAGAGAGCCATGAGATGTTCCTCCTCTCAGCAAGCCCGGGTCCCAGATCCTGTTGTACCTGTGAATAGGCTGCAGGGGGAAGGTGAAGACCAGCAACAGCTTTCAGGGCTGCCACCTTCCGTGTGGGACAAGGAGCCGGACGTGTGCCTTTTCGGAATCAGGCTCTGCCGAGGAAGAGATCCATGAGATGTTCCTCCTCTGGGCATGC
Organism: Astur gentilis; assembly: GCF_929443795.1. Taxonomy (NCBI): domain Eukaryota; kingdom Metazoa; phylum Chordata; class Aves; order Accipitriformes; family Accipitridae; genus Astur; species Astur gentilis. The sequence goes on from NC_064914.1 coordinate 634,107, forward strand.
CCGGGTTCTGAATCTTGTTGTGCCTGTGAATAGGCTGCAGGGGGATGGTGAAGACCAGCAACAGCTTTCAGGGCTGCCACCTTCCGTGTGGGACAAGGAGCCGGACGTGTGCCTTTTCGGAATCAGGCTCTGCCGAGGAAGAGATCCATGAGATGTTCCTCCTCTGGGCATGCCCGGGTCCTGAATCTTGTTGTGCCTGTGAATAGGCTGCAGGGGGACGGTGAAGACCAGCAACAGCTTTCAGGGCTGCCACCTTCCGTGTGGGACAAGGAGCCGGACGTGTGCCTTTTCGGAATCAGGCTCTGCCGAGGACGAGATCCATGAGATGTTCCTCCTCTGGGCATGCCCGGGTCCCAGATCCTGTTGTACCTGCGAATAGGCTGCAGGGGGACGGTGAAGACCAGCAACAGCTTTCAGGGCTGCCACCTTCCGTGTGGGACAAGGAGCCGGACGTGTGCCTTTTCAGAATCAGGCTCTGCCGAGGAAGAGATCCATGAGATGTTCCTCCTCTGGGCATGCCCGGGTCCTGAATCTTGTTGTGCCTGTGAATAGGCTGCAGTGGGACGGTGAAGACCAGCAACAGCTTTCAGGGCTGCCACCTTCCGTGTGGGACACGGAGCCGGACGTGTGCCTTTTCGGAATCAGGCTCTGCCGAGGACGAGATCCATGAGATGTTCTCCTCTGGGCATGCCCGGGTCCTGAATCTTGTTGTGCCTGTGAATAGGCTGCAGGGGGACGGTGAAGACCAGCAACAGCTTTCAGGGCTGCCACCTTCTGTGTGGGACAAGGAGCCGGACGTGTGCCTTTTCGGAATCAGGCTCTGCCGAGGACGAGAGCCATGAGATGTTCCTCCTCTGGGCATGCCCGAGTCCTGAATCCTGTTGTGCCTCTAAATAGGCTGCAGGGGGACGGTGAAGACCAGCAACAGCTTTCAGGGCTGCCACCTTCCGTGTGGGACAAGGAGCCGGACGTGTGCTTTTTCGGAATCAGGCTCTGCCGAGGAAGAGATCCATGAGATGTTCCTCATCTGGGCATGCCCGGGTCCTGAATCCTGTTGTGCCTCTGAATAGGCTGCAAGGGGATGGTGAAGACCAGCAACAGCTTTCAGGGCTGCCACCTTCCGTGTGGGACAAGGAGCCGGACGTGTGCCTTTTCGGAATCAGGCTCTGCCGAGGACGAGAGCCATGAGATGTTCCTCCTCTGGGCAAGACCGGGTCCCAGATCCTGTTGTGCCTGTGAATAGGCTGCATGGGGACGGTGAAGACCAGCAACAGCTTTCAAGGGCTGCCACCTTCCGTGTGGGACAAGGAGCCGGACGTGTGCCTTTTCGGAATCAGGCTCTGCCGAGGAAGAGATCCATGAGATGTTCCTCCTCTGGGCAAGCCCGGGTCCCAGATCCTGTTGTACCTGTGAATAGGCTGCAGGGGGACGGTGAAGACCAGCAACAGCTTTCAGGGCTGCCACCTTCCGTGTGGGACAAGGAGCCGGACGTGTGCCTTTTCGGAATCAGGCTCTGCCGAGGAAGAGATCCATGAGATGTTCCTCCTCTGGGCATGCCCGGGTCCTGAATCTTGTAGTGCCTGTGAATAGGCTGCAGGGGGACGGTGAAGACCAGCAACAGCTTTCAGGGCTGCCACCTTCCGTGTGGGACAAGGAGCCGGACGTGTGCCTTTTCGGAATCAGGCTCTGCCAAGGACGAGATCCATGAGATGTTCCTCCTCTCAGCAAGCCCGGGTCCCAGATCCAGTTGTACCTGCGAATAGGCTGCAGGGGGAAGGTGAAGACCAGCAACAGCTTTCAGGGCTGCCACCTTCCGTGTGGGACAAGGAGCCGGACGTGTGCCTTTTCGGAATCAGGCTCTGCCGAGGAAGAGATCCATGAGATGTTCCTCCTCTGGGCATGCCCGGGTCCTGAATCTTGTTGTGCCTGTGAATAGGCTGCAGGGGGACGGTGAAGACCAGCAACAGCTTTCAGGGCTGCCACCTTCCGTGTGGGACAAGGAGCCGGACGTGTGCCTTTTCGGAATCAGGCTCTGCCGAGGAAGAGAGCCATGAGATGTTCCTCCTCTGGGCATGCCCGGGTCCCAGATCCTGTTGTGCCTGTCAATAGGCTGCAGGGGGACGGTGAAGACCAGCAACAGCTTTCAGGGCTGCCACCTTCCGTGTGGGACAAGGAGCCGGACGTGTGCCTTTTCGGAATCAGGCTCTGCCGAGGAAGAGATCCATGAGATGTTCCTCCTCTGGGCATGCCCGGGTCCTGAATCTTGTTGTGCCTGTGAATAGGCTGCAGGGGGACGGTGAAGACCAGCAACAGCTTTCAGGGCTGCCACCTTCCGTGTGGGACAAGGAGCCGGACGTGTGCCTTTTCGGAATCAGGCTCTGCCGAGGAAGAGATCCATGAGATGTTCCTCCTCTGGGCATGCCCGGGTCCTGAATCTTGTTGTGCCTGTGAATAGGCTGCAGGGGGACGGTGAAGACCAGCAACAGCTTTCAGGGCTGCCACCTTCCGTGTGGGACAAGGAGCCGGACGTGTGCCTTTTCGGAATCAGGCTCTGCCGAGGACGAGAGCCATGAGATGTTCCTCCTCTGGGCAAGACCGGGTCCCAGATCCTGTTGTGCCTGTGAATAGGCTGCATGGGGACGGTGAAGACCAGCAACAGCTTTCAAGGGCTGCCACCTTCCGTGTGGGACAAGGAGCCGGACGTGTGCCTTTTCGGAATCAGGCTCTGCCGAGGAAGAGATCCATGAGATGTTCCTCCTCTGGGCATGCCCGGGTCCTGAATCTTGTTGTGCCTGTGAATAGGCTGCAGGGGGACGGTGAAGACCAGCAACAGCTTTCTGGCCTGCCACCTTCCGTGTGGGACAAGGAGCCGGACGTGTGCCTTTTCGGAATCAGGCTCTGCCGAGGAAGAGATCCATGAGATGTTTCTCCTCTGGGCATGCCCGGGTCCTGAATCTTGTTGTGCCTGTGAATAGGCTGCAGGGGGACGGTGAAGACCAGCAACAGCTTTCAGGGCTGCCACCTTCCGTGTGGGACAAGGAGCCGGACGTGTGCCTTTTCGGAATCAGGCTCTGCCGAGGACGAGAGCCATGAGATGTTCCTCCTCTGGGCAAGACCGGGTCCCAGATCCTGTTGTGCCTGTGAATAGGCTGCATGGGGACGGTGAAGACCAGCAACAGCTTTCAGGGCTGCCACCTTCCGTGTGGGACAAGGAGCCGGACGTGTGCCTTTTCGGAATCAGGCTCTGCCGAGGAAGAGATCCATGAGATGTTCCTCCTCTGGGCATGCCCGGGTCCTGAATCTTGTTGTGCCTGTGAATAGGCTGCAGGGGGACGGTGAAGACCAGCAACAGCTTTCAGGGCTGCCACCTTCCGTGTGGGACAAGGAGCCGGACGTGTGCCTTTTCGGAATCAGGCTCTGCCGAGGACGAGATCCATGAGATGTTCCTCCTCTGGGCATGCCCGGGTCCTGAATCTTGTTGTGCCTGTGAATAGGCTGCAGGGGGACGGTGAAGACCAGCAACAGCTTTCAGGGCTGCCACCTTCCGTGTGGGACAAGGAGCCGGACGTGTGCCTTTTCGGAATCAGGCTCTGCCGAGGAAGAGATCCATGAGATGTTCCTCCTCTGGGCATGCCCGGGTCCTGAATCTTGTTGTGCCTGTGAATAGGCTGCAGGGGGACGGTGAAGACCAGCAACAGCTTTCAGGGCTGCCACCTTCCGTGTGGGAGAAGGAGCCGGACGTGTGCCTTTTCGGAAACAGGCTCTGCCGAGGAAGAGATCCATGAGATGTTCCTCCTCTGGGCATGCCCGGGTCCTGAATCTTGTTGTGCCTGTGAATAGGCTGCAGGGGGACGGTGAAGACCAGCAACAGCTTTCAGGGCTGCCACCTTCCGTGTGGGACAAGGAGCCGGACGTGTGCCTTTTCGGAGTCAGGCTCTGCCGAGGAAGAGATCCATGAGATGTTCCTCCTCTGGGCATGCCCGGGTCCCACATCCTGTTGTGCCTGTGAATAGGCTGCAGGGGGACGGTAAAGACCAGCAACAGCTTTCAGGGCTGCCAACTTCCGTGTGGGACAAGGAGCCGGACGTGTGCCTTTTCAGAATCAGGCTCTGCCGAGGACGAGAGCCATGAGATGTTCCTCCTCTCAGCAAGCCCGGGTCCCAGATCCTGTTGTGCCTGTGAATAGGCTGCAGGGGGACGGTGAAGACCAGCAACAGCTTTCAGGGCTGCCACCTTCCGTGTGGGACAAGGAGCCGGACGTGTGCCCTTTCGGAATCAGGCTCTGCCGAGGAAGAGAGCCATGAGATGTTCCTCCTCTCAGCAAGCCCGGGTCCCAGATCCTGTTGTACCTGTGAATAGGCTGCAGGGGGAAGGTGAAGACCAGCAACAGCTTTCAGGGCTGCCACCTTCCGTGTGGGACAAGGAGCCGGACGTGTGCCTTTTCGGAATCAGGCTCTGCCGAGGAAGAGATCCATGAGATGTTCCTCCTCTGGGCATGCCCGGGTTCTGAATCTTGTTGTGCCTGTGAATAGGCTGCAGGGGGACGGTGAAGACCAGCAACAGCTTTCAGGGCTGCCACCTTCCGTGTGGGACAAGGAGCCGGACGTGTGCCTTTTCGGAATCAGGCTCTGCCGAGGACGAGAGCCATGAGATGTTCCTCCTCTGGGCAAGACCGGGTCCCAGATCCTGTTGTGCCTGTGAATAGGCTGCATGGGGACGGTGAAGACCAGCAACAGCTTTCAAGGGCTGCCACCTTCCGTGTGGGACAAGGAGCCGGACGTGTGCCTTTTCGGAATCAGGCTCTGCCGAGGAAGAGATCCATGAGATGTTCCTCCTCTGGGCATGCCCGGGTCCCAGATCCTGTTGTGCCTGTGAATAGGCTGCAGGGGGACGGTGAAGACCAGCAACAGCTTTCAGGGCTGCCACCTTCCGTGTGGGACAAGGAGCCGGACGTGTGCCTTTTCGGAATCAGGCTCTGCCGAGGACGAGATCCATGAGATGTTCCTCCTCTGGGCATGCCCGGGTCCCAGATCCTGTTGTGCCTGTCAATAGGCTGCAGGGGGACGGTGAAGACCAGGAACAGCTTTCAGGGCTGCCACCTTCCGTGTGGGACAAGGAGCCGGACGTGTGCCTTTTCGGAATCAGGCTCTGCCGAGGAAGAGATCCATGAGATGTTCCTCCTCTGGGCAAGCCCGGGTCCCAGATCCTGTTGTACCTGTGAATAGGCTGCAGGGGGACGGTGAAGACCAGCAACAGCTTTCAGGGCTGCCACCTTCCGTGTGGGACAAGGAGCCGGACGTGTGCCTTTTCGGAATCAGGCTCTGCCGAGGAAGAGAGCCATGAGATGTTCCTCCTCTGGGCATGCCCGGGTCCCAGATCCTGTTGTGCCTGTGAATAGGCTGCAGGGGGACGGTGAAGACCAGCAACAGCTTTCAGGGCTGCCAACTTCCATGTGGGACAAGGAGCCGGACGTGTGCCTTTTCAGAATCAGGCTCTGCCAAGGACGAGAGCCATGAGATGTTCCTCCTCTCGGCAAGCCCGGGTCCCAGATTCTGTTGTGCCTGTGAATAGGCTGCAGGGGGACGGTGAAGACCAGCAACAGCTTTCAGGGCTTCCACCTTCCGTGTGGGACAAGGAGCCGGACGTGTGCCCTTTCGGAATCAGGCTCTGCCGAGGAAGAGATCCATGAGATGTTCCTCCTCGGGGCATGCCCGGGTCCCGGATCCTGTTGTGCCTGTGAATAGGCTGCAGGGGGACGGTGAAGACCAGCAACAGCTTTCAGGGCTGCCACCTTCTGTGTTGGACAAGCAGCCGGACGTGTGCCTTTTCGGAATCAGGCTCTGCCGAGGACGAGAGCCATGAGATGTTCCTCCTCGGGGCATTACCGGGTCCCAGATCCTGTTGTGCCTGTGAATAGGCTGCAGGGGGAAGGTGAAGACCAGCAACAGCTTTCAGGGCTGCCACCTTCCGTGTGGGACAAGGAGCCGGACGTGTGCCTTTTCGGAATCAGGCTCTGCCGAGGAAGAGATCCATGAGATGTTCCTCCTCTGGGCATGCCCGGGTCCTGAATCTTGTTGTGCCTGTGAATAGGCTGCAGGGGGACGGTGAAGACCAGCAACAGCTTTCAGGGCTGCCACCTTCCGTGTGGGACAAGGAGCCGGACGTGTGCCTTTTCGGAATCAGGCTCTGCCGAGGAAGAGATCCATGAGATGTTCCTCCTCTGGGCATGCCCGGCTCCCAGATCCTGTTGTGCCTGTGAATAGGCTGCAGGGGGACGGTGAAGACCAGCAACAGCTTTCAGGGCTGCCACCTTCCGTGTGGGACAAGGAGCCGGACGTGTGCCTTTTCGGAATCAGGCTCTGCCGAGGAAGAGATCCATGAGATGTTCCTCCTCTGGGCATGCCCGGGTCCCAGATCCTGTTGTGCCTGTGAATAGGCTGCAGGGGGAAGGTGAAGACCAGCAACAGCTTTCAGGGCTGCCACCTTCCGTGTGGGACAAGGAGCCGGACGTGTGCCTTTTCGGAATCAGGCTCTGCCGAGGAAGAGATCCATGAGATGTTCCTCCTCTGGGCATGCCCGGGTCCCAGATCCTGTTGTGCCTGTGAATAGGCTGCAGGGGGACGGTGAAGACCAGCAACAGCTTTCAGGGCTGCCACCTTCCGTGTGGGACAAGGAGCCGGACGTGTGCCTTTTCGGAATCAGGCTCTGCCGAGGAAGAGATCCATGAGATGTTCCTCCTCTGGGCATGCCCGGGTCCCAGATCCTGTTGTGCCTGTGAATAGGCTGCAGGGGGACGGTGAAGACCAGGAACAGCTTTCAGGGCTGCCACCTTCCGTGTGGGACAAGGAGCCGGACGTGTGCCTTTTCGGAATCAGGCTCTGCCGAGGAAGAGATCCATGAGATGTTCCTCCTCTGGGCAAGCCCGGGTCCCAGATCCTGTTGTACCTGTGAATAGGCTGCAGGGGGACGGTGAAGACCAGCAACAGCTTTCAGGGCTGCCACCTTCCGTGTGGGACAAGGAGCCGGACGTGTGCCTTTTCGGAATCAGGCTCTGCCGAGGAAGAGATCCATGAGATGTTCCTCCTCTGGGCATGCCCGGGTCCTGAATCTTGTTGTGCCTGTGAATAGGCTGTAGGGGGACGGTGAAGACCAGCAACAGCTTTCAGGGCTGCCACCTTCCGTGTGGGACAAGGAGCCGGACGTGTGCCTTTTCGGAATCAGGCTCTGCCGAGGACGAGAGCCATGAGATGTTCCTCCTCTGGGCATGCCCGGGTCCCAGATCCTGTTGTGCCTGTGAATAGGCTGCAGGGGGACGGTGAAGACCAGCAACAGCTTTCAGGGCTGCCACCTTCCGTGTGGGACAAGGAGCCGGACGTGTGCCTTTTCGGAATCAGGCTCTGCCGAGGAAGAGATCCATGAGATGTTCCTCCTCTGTTCATGCCCGGGTCCCAGATCCTGTTGTGCCTGTGAATAGGCTGCAGGGGGACGGTGAAGACCAGGAACAGCTTTCAGGGCTGCCACCTTCCGTGTGGGACAAGGAGCCGGACGTGTGCCTTTTCGGAATCAGGCTCTGCCGAGGAAGAGATCCATGAGATGTTCCTCCTCTGGGCAAGCCCGGGTCCCAGATCCTGTTGTACCTGTGAATAGGCTGCAGGGGGACGGTGAAGACCAGCAACAGCTTTCAGGGCTGCCACCTTCCGTGTGGGACAAGGAGCCGGACGTGTGCCTTTTCGGAATCAGGCTCTGCCGAGGAAGAGATCCATGAGATGTTCCTCCTCTGGGCATGCCCGGGTCCTGAATCTTGTTGTGCCTGTGAATAGGCTGCAGGGGGACGGTGAAGACCAGCAACAGCTTTCAGGGCTGCCACCTTCCGTGTGGGACAAGGAGCCGGACGTGTGCCTTTTCGGAATTAGGCTCTGCCGAGGAAGAGATCCATGAGATGTTCCTCCTCTGGGCATGCCCGGGTCCCAGATCCTGTTGTGCCTGTGAATAGGCTGCAGGGGGACGGTGAAGACCAGCAACAGCTTTCAGGGCTGCCAACTTCCATGTGGGACAAGGAGCCGGACGTGTGCCTTTTCAGAATCAGGCTCTGCCGAGGACGAGAGCCATGAGATGTTCCTCCTCTCGGCAAGCCCGGGTCCCAGATCCTGTTGTGCCTGTGAATAGGCTGCAGGGGGACGGTGAAGACCAGCAACAGCTTTCAGGGCTGCCACCTTCCGTGTGGGACAAGGAGACGGACTTGTGCCTTTTCGGAATCAGGCTCTGCCGAGGAAGAGATCCATGAGATGTTCCTCCTCGGGGCATGCCCGGGTCCCGGATCCTGTTGTGCCTGTGAATAGGCTGCAGGGGGACGGTGAAGACCAGCAACAGCTTTCAGGGCTGCCACCTTCTGTGTTGGACAAGGAGCCGGACATGTGCCTTTTCGGAATCAGGCTCTGCCGAGGACGAGAGCCATGAGATGTTCCTCCTCGGGGCATTACCGGGTCCCAGATCCTGTTGTGCCTGTGAATAGGCTGCAGGGGGAAGGTGAAGACCAGCAACAGCTTTCAGGGCTGCCACCTTCCGTGTGGGACAAGGAGCCGGACGTGTGCCTTTTCGGAATCAGGCTCTGCCGAGGAAGAGATCCATGAGATGTTCCTCCTCTGGGCATGCCCGGGTCCTGAATCCTGTTGTGCCTGTGAATAGGCTGCAGGGGGACGGTGAAGACCAGCAACAGCTTTCAGGGCTGCCACCTTCCGTGTGGGACAAGGAGCCGGACGTGTGCCTTTTCGGAATCAGGCTCTGCCGAGGAAGAGATCCATGAGATGTTCCTCCTCTGGGCATGCCCGGGTCCTGAATCTTGTTGTGCCTGTGAATAGGCTGCAGGGGGACGGTGAAGACCAGCAACAGCTTTCAGGGCTGCCACCTTCCGTGTGGGACAAGGAGCCGGACGTGTGCCTTTTCGGAATCAGGCTCTGCCGAGGAAGAGATCCATGAGATGTTCCTCCTCTGGGCATGCCCGGGTCCCAGATCCTGTTGTGCCTGTGAATAGGCTGCAGGGGGACGGTGAAGACCAGGAACAGCTTTCAGGGCTGCCACCTTCCGTGTGGGACAAGGAGCCGGACGTGTGCCTTTTCGGAATCAGGCTCTGCCGAGGAAGAGATCCATGAGATGTTCCTCCTCTGGGCAAGCCCGGGTCCCAGATCCTGTTGTACCTGTGAATAGGCTGCAGGGGGACGGTGAAGACCAGCAACAGCTTTCAGGGCTGCCACCTTCCGTGTGGGACAAGGAGCCGGACGTGTGCCTTTTCGGAATCAGGCTCTGCCGAGGAAGAGATCCATGAGATGTTCCTCCTCTGGGCATGCCCGGGTCCTGAATCTTGTTGTGCCTGTGAATAGGCTGCAGGGGGAAGGTGAAGACCAGCAACAGCTTTCAGGGCTGCCACCTTCCGTGTGGGACAAGGAGACGGACGTGTGCCTTTTCGGAATTAGGCTCTGCCGAGGAAGAGATCCATGAGATGTTCCTCCTCTGGGCATGCCCGGGTCCCAGATCCTGTTGTGCCTGTGAATAGGCTGCAGGGGGACGGTGAAGACCAGCAACAGCTTTCAGGGCTGCCAATTTCCATGTGGGACAAGGAGCCGGACGTGTGCCTTTTCAGAATCAGGCTCTGCCGAGGACGAGAGCCATGAGATGTTCCTCCTCTCGGCAAGCCCGGGTCCCAGATCCTGTTGTGCCTGTGAATAGGCTGCAGGGGGACGGTGAAGACCAGCAACAGCTTTCAGGGCTGCCACCTTCCGTGTGGGACAAGGAGACGGACTTGTGCCTTTTCGGAATCAGGCTCTGCCGAGGAAGAGATCCATGAGATGTTCCTCCTCGGGGCATGCCCGGGTCCCAGATCCTGTTGTGCCTGTGAATAGGCTGCAGGGGGACGGTGAAGACCAGCAACAGCTTTCAGGGCTGCCACCTTCTGTGTTGGACAAGGAGCCGGACGTGTGCCTTTTCGGAATCAGGCTCTGCCGAGGACGAGAGCCATGAGATGTTCCTCCTCGGGGCATTACCGGGTCCCAGATCCTGTTGTGCCTGTGAATAGGCTGCAGGGGGAAGGTGAAGACCAGCAACAGCTTTCAGGGCTGCCACCTTCCGTGTGGGACAAGGAGCCGGACGTGTGCCTTTTCGGAATCAGGCTCTGCCGAGGAAGAGATCCATGAGATGTTCCTCCTCTGGGCATGCCCGGGTCCTGAATCTTGTTGTGCCTGTGAATAGGCTGCAGGGGGACGGTGAAGACCAGCAACAGCTTTCAGGGCTGCCACCTTCCGTGTGGGACAAGGAGCCGGACGTGTGCCTTTTCGGAATCAGGCTCTGCCGAGGAAGAGATCCATGAGATGTTCCTCCTCTGGGCATGCCCGGGTCCCAGATCCTGTTGTGCCTGTGAATAGGCTGCAGGGGGACGGTGAAGACCAGCAACAGCTTTCAGGGCTGCCAACTTCCATGTGGGACAAGGAGCCGGACGTGTGCCTTTTCAGAATCAGGCTCTGCCGAGGACGAGAGCCATGAGATGTTCCTCCTCTCGGCAAGCCCGGGTCCCAGATCCTGTTGTGCCTGTGAATAGGCTGCATGGGGACGGTGAAGACCAGCAACAGCTTTCAGGGCTGCCACCTTCTGTGTTGGACAAGGAGCCGGACGTGTGCCTTTTCGGAATCAGGCTCTGCCGAGGACGAGAGCCATGAGATGTTCCTCCTCGGGGCATTACCGGGTCCCAGATCCTGTTGTGCCTGTGAATAGGCTGCAGGGGGAAGGTGAAGACCAGTAACAGCTTTCAGGGCTGCCACCTTCCGTGTGGGACAAGGAGCCGGACGTGTGCCTTTTCGGAATCAGGCTCTGCCGAGGAAGAGATCCATGAGATGTTCCTCCTCTGGGCATGCCCGGGTCCTGAATCTTGTTGTGCCTGTGAATAGGCTGCAGGGGGACGGTGAAGACCAGCAACAGCTTTCAGGGCTGCCACCTTCCGTGTGGGACAAGGAGCCGGACGTGTGCCTTTTCGGAATCAGGCTCTGCCAAGGACGAGATCCATGAGATGTTCCTCCTCTGGGCATGCCCGGGTCCCAGATCCTGTTGTGCCTGTGAATAGGCTGCAGGGGGACGGTGAAGACCAGCAACAGCTTTCAGGGCTGCCACCTTCCGTGTGGGACAAGGAGCCGGACGTGTGCCTTTTCGGAATCAGGCTCTGCCGAGGACGAGATCCATGAGATGTTCCTCCTCTGGGCATGCCCGGGTCTTGAATCTTGTTGTGCCTGTGAATAGGCTGCAGGGGGAAGGTGAAGACCAGCAACAGCTTTCAGGGCTGCCACCTTCCGTGTGGGACAAGGAGCCGGACGTGTGCCTTTTCGGAATCAGGCTCTGCCGAGGACGAGAGCCATGAGATGTTCCTCCTCTGGGCATGCCCGGGTCCCAGATCCTGTTGTGCCTGTCAATAGGCTGCAGGGGGACGGTGAAGACCAGCAACAGCTTTCAGGGCTGCCACCTTCCGTGTGGGACAAGGAGCCGGACGTGTGCCTTTTCAGAATCAGGCTCTGTTGAGGACGAGAGCCATGAGATGTTCCTCCTCTGGGCGAGCCCGGATCGCAGATCCTGTTGTGCCTGTGAATAGGCTGCAGGGGGACGGTGAAGACCAGCAACAGCTTTCAGGGCTGCCACCTTCCGTGTGGGACAAGGAGCCGTACGTGTGCCTTTTCGGAATTAGGCTCTGCCGAGGAAGAGATCCATGAGATGTTCCTCCTCTGGGCAAGCCCGGGTCCCAGATCCTGTTGTACCTGTGAAAAGGCTGCAGGGGGACGGTGAAGACCAGCAACAGCTTTCAGGGCTGCCACCTTCCGTGTGGGACAAGGAGCCGGACGTGTGCCTTTTCGGAATCAGGCTCTGCCGAGGAAGAGATCCATGAGATGTTCCTCCTCTGGGCATGCCCGGGTTCTGAATCTTGTTGTGCCTGTGAATAGGCTGCAGGGGGACGGTGAAGACCAGCAACAGCTTTCAGGGCTGCCACCTTCCGTGTGGGACAAGGAGCCGGACGTGTGCCTTTTCAGAATCAGGCTCTGCCGAAGACGAGAGCCATGAGATGTTCCTCCTCTGGGCGAGCCCGGATCGCAGATCCTGTTGTGCCTGTGAATAGGCTGCAGGGGGACGGTGAAGACCAGCAACAGCTTTCAGGGCTGCCACCTTCCGTGTGGGACAAGGAGCCGGACGTGTGCCCTTTCGGAATCAGGCTCTGCCGAGGAAGAGAGCCATGAGATGTTCCTCCTCTCAGCAAGCCCGGGTCCCAGATCCTGTTGTACCTGTGAATAGGCTGCAGGGGGAAGGTGAAGACCAGCAACAGCTTTCAGGGCTGCCACCTTCCGTGTGGGACAAGGAGCCGGACGTGTGCCTTTTCGGAATCAGGCTCTGCCGAGGAAGAGATCCATGAGATGTTCCTCCTCTGGGCATGCCCAGGTCCTGAATCTTGTTGTGCCTGTGAATAGGCTGCAGGGGGAAGGTTAAGACCAGCAACAGCTTTCAGGGCTGCCACCTTCCGTGTGGGACAAGGAGCCGGACGTGTGCCTTTTCGGAATCAGGCTCTGCCGAGGAAGAGATCCATGAGATGTTCTCCTCTGGGCATGCCCGGGTCCTGAATCTTGTTGTGCCTGTGAATAGGCTGCAGGGGGACGGTGAAGACCAGCAACAGCTTTCAGGGCTTCCACCTTCTGTGTGGGACAAGGAGCCGGACGTGTGCCTTTTCGGAATCAGGCTCTGCCGAGGACGAGATCCATGAGATGTTCCTCCTCTGGGCATGCCCGGGTCCTGAATCTTGTTGTGCCTGTGAATAGGCTGCAGGGGGACGGTGAAGACCAGCAACAGCTTTCAGGGCTGCCACCTTCCGTGTGGGACAAGGAGCCGGACGTGTGCTTTTTCGTAATCAGGCTCTGCCGAGGAAGAGATCCATGAGATGTTCCTCCTCTGGGCATGCCCGGGTCCTGAATCCTGTTGTGCCTCTGAATAGGCTGCAAGGGGATGGTGAAGACCAGCAACAGCTTTCAGGGCTGCCACCTTCCGTGTGGGACAAGGAGCCGGACGTGTGCCTTTTCGGAATCAGGCTCTGCCGAGGACGAGAGCCATGAGATGTTCCTCCTCTGGGCAAGACCGGGTCCCAGATCCTGTTGTGCCTGTGAATAGGCTGCATGGGGACGGTGAAGACCAGCAACAGCTTTCAAGGGCTGCCACCTTCCGTGTGGGACAAGGAGCCGGACGTGTGCCTTTTCGGAATCAGGCTCTGCCGAGGAAGAGATCCATGAGATGTTCCTCCTCTGGGCATGCCCGGGTCCCAGATCCTGTTGTGCCTGTGAATAGGCTGCAGGGGGACGGTGAAGACCAGCAACAGCTTTCAGGGCTGCCACCTTCCGTGTGGGACAAGGAGCCGGACGTGTGCCTTTTCGGAATCAGGCTCTGCCGAGGACGAGAGCCATGAGATGTTCCTCCTCTCAGCAAGCCCGGGTCCCAGATCCTGTTTTACCTGTGAATAGGCTGCATGGGGACGGTGAAGACCAGCAACAGCTTTCAGGGCTGCCACCTTCCGTGTGGGACAAGGAGCCGGACGTGTGCCTTTTCGGAATCAGGCTCTGCCGAGGAAGAGATCCATGAGATGTTCCTCCTCTGGGCATGCCCGGGTCCTGAATCTTGTTGTGCCTGTGAATAGGCTGCAGGGGGACGGTGAAGACCAGCAACAGCTTTCAGGGCTGCCACCTTCCGTGTGGGACAAGGAGCCGGACGTGTGCCTTTTCAGAATCAGGCTCTGCCAAGGACGAGATCCATGAGATGTTCCTCCTCTGGGCATGCCCGGGTCCCAGATCCTGTTGTACCTGCGAATAGGCTGCAGGGGGAAGGTGAAGACCAGCAACAGCTTTCAGGGCTGCCACCTTCCGTGTGGGACAAGGAGCCGGACGTGTGCCTTTTCGGAATCAGGCTCTGCCGAGGACGAGATCCATGAGATGTTCCTCCTCTGGGCATGCCCGGGTCTTGAATCTTGTTGTGCCTGTGAATAGGCTGCAGGGGGAAGGTGAAGACCAGCAACAGCTTTCAGGGCTGCCACCTTCCGTGTGGGACAAGGAGCCGGACGTGTGCCTTTTCGGAATCAGGCTCTGCCGAGGACGAGAGCCATGAGATGTTCCTCCTCTGGGCATGCCCGGGTCCCAGATCCTGTTGTGCCTGTCAATAGGCTGCAGGGGGACGGTGAAGACCAGCAACAGCTTTCAGGGCTGCCACCTTCCGTGTGGGACAAGGAGCCGGACGTGTGCCTTTTCGGAATCAGGCTCTGCCGAGGACGAGAGCCATGAGATGTTCCTCCTCTGGGCGAGCCCAGATCGCAGATCCTGTTGTGCCTGTGAATAGGCTGCAGGAGGACGGTGAAGACCAGCAACAGCTTTCAGGGCTGCCACCTTCCGTGTGGGACAAGGAGCCGTACGTGTGCCTTTTCGGAATTAGGCTCTGCCGAGGAAGAGATCCATGAGATGTTCCTCCTCTGGGCAAGCCCGGGTCCCAGATCCTGTTGTACCTGTGAAAAGGCTGCAGGGGGACGGTGAAGACCAGCAACAGCTTTCAGGGCTGCCACCTTCCGTGTGGGACAAGGAGCCGGACGTGTGCCTTTTCGGAATCAGGCTCTGCCGAGGAAGAGATCCATGAGATGTTCCTCCTCTGGGCATGCCTGGGTTCTGAATCTTGTTGTGCCTGTGAATAGGCTGCAGGGGGACGGTGAAGACCAGCAACAGCTTTCAGGGCTGCCACCTTCCGTGTGGGACAAGGAGCCGGACGTGTGCCTTTTCAGAATCAGGCTCTGCCGAGGACGAGAGCCATGAGATGTTCCTCCTCTGGGCGAGCCCGGATCGCAGATCCTGTTGTGCCTGTGAATAGGCTGCAGGGGGACGGTGAAGACCAGCAACAGCTTTCAGGGCTGCCACCTTCCGTGTGGGACAAGGAGCCGGACGTGTGCCCTTTCGGAATCAGGCTCTGCCGAGGAAGAGAGCCATGAGATGTTCCTCCTCTGGGCATGCCCAGGTCCTGAATCTTGTTGTGCCTGTGAATAGGCTGCAGGGGGATGGTGAAGACCAGCAACAGCTTTCAGGGCTGCCACCTTCCGTGTGGGACAAGGAGCCGGACGTGTGCCTTTTCGGAATCAGGCTCTGCCGAGGACGAGAGCCATGAGATGTTCCTCCTCTGGGCAAGCCCGGGTCCCAGATCCTGTTGTGCCTGTGAATAGGCTGCATGGGGACGGTGAAGACCAGCAACAGCTTTCAAGGGCTGCCACCTTCCGTGTGGGACAAGGAGCCGGACGTGTGCCTTTTCGGAATCAGGCTCTGCCGAGGAAGAGATCCATGAGATGTTCCTCCTCTGGGCATGCCCGGGTCCCAGATCCTGTTGTGCCTGTGAATAGGCTGCAGGGGGACGGTGAAGACCAGCAACAGCTTTCAGGGCTGCCACCTTCCGTGTGGGACAAGGAGCCGGACGTGTGCCTTTTCGGAATCAGGCTCTGCCGAGGACGAGATCCATGAGATGTTCCTCCTCTGGGCAAGCCCGGGTCCCAGATCCTGTTTTACCTGTGAATAGGCTGCATGGGGACGGTGAAGACCAGCAACAGCTTTCAGGGCTGCCACCTTCCGTGTGGGACAAGGAGCCGGACGTGTGCCTTTTCGGAATCAGGCTCTGCCGAGGAAGAGATCCATGAGATGTTCCTCCTCTGGGCATGCCCGGGTCCTGAATCTTGTTGTGCCTGTGAATAGGCTGCAGGGGGACGGTGAAGACCAGCAACAGCTTTCAGGGCTGCCACCTTCCGTGTGGGACAAGGAGCCGGACGTGTGCCTTTTCAGAATCAGGCTCTGCCAAGGACGAGATCCATGAGATGTTCCTCCTCTGGGCATGCCCGGGTCCCAGATCCTGTTGTACCTGCGAATAGGCTGCAGGGGGAAGGTGAAGACCAGCAACAGCTTTCAGGGCTGCCACCTTCCGTGTGGGACAAGGAGCCGGACGTGTGCCTTTTCGGAATCAGGCTCTGCCGAGGACGAGATCCATGAGATGTTCCTCCTCTGGGCATGCCCGGGTCTTGAATCTTGTTGTGCCTGTGAATAGGCTGCAGGGGGAAGGTGAAGACCAGCAACAGCTTTCAGGGCTGCCACCTTCCGTGTGGGACAAGGAGCCGGACGTGTGCCTTTTCGGAATCAGGCTCTGCCGAGGACGAGAGCCATGAGATGTTCCTCCTCTGGGCATGCCCGGGTCCCAGATCCTGTTGTGCCTGTCAATAGGCTGCAGGGGGACGGTGAAGACCAGCAACAGCTTTCAGGGCTGCCACCTTCCGTGTGGGACAAGGAGCCGGACGTGTGCCTTTTCGGAATCAGGCTCTGCCGAGGACGAGAGCCATGAGATGTTCCTCCTCTGGGCGAGCCCAGATCGCAGATCCTGTTGTGCCTGTGAATAGGCTGCAGGGGGACGGTGAAGACCAGCAACAGCTTTCAGGGCTGCCACCTTCCGTGTGGGACAAGGAGCCGTACGTGTGCCTTTTCGGAATTAGGCTCTGCCGAGGAAGAGATCCATGAGATGTTCCTCCTCTGGGCAAGCCCGGGTCCCAGATCCTGTTGTACCTGTGAAAAGGCTGCAGGGGGACGGTGAAGACCAGCAACAGCTTTCAGGGCTGCCACCTTCCGTGTGGGACAAGGAGCCGGACGTGTGCCTTTTCGGAATCAGGCTCTGCCGAGGAAGAGATCCATGAGATGTTCCTCCTCTGGGCATGCCCGGGTTCTGAATCTTGTTGTGCCTGTGAATAGGCTGCAGGGGGACGGTGAAGACCAGCAACAGCTTTCAGGGCTGCCACCTTCCGTGTGGGACAAGGAGCCGGACGTGTGCCTTTTCAGAATCAGGCTCTGCCGAGTACGAGAGCCATGAGATGTTCCTCCTCTGGGCGAGCCCGGATCGCAGATCCTGTTGTGCCTGTGAATAGGCTGCAGGGGGACGGTGAAGACCAGCAACAGCTTTCAGGGCTGCCACCTTCCGTGTGGGACAAGGAGCCGGACGTGTGCCCTTTCGGAATCAGGCTCTGCCGAGGAAGAGAGCCATGAGATGTTCCTCCTCTGGGCATGCCCAGGTCCTGAATCTTGTTGTGCCTGTGAATAGGCTGCAGGGGGAAGGTGAAGACCAGCAACAGCTTTCAGGGCTGCCACCTTCCGTGTGGGACAAGGAGCCGGACGTGTGCCTTTTCGGAATCAGGCTCTGCCGAGGAAGAGATCCATGAGATGTTCTCCTCTGGGCATGCCCGGGTCCTGAATCTTGTTGTGCCTGTGAATAGGCTGCAGGGGGACGGTGAAGACCAGCAACAACTTTCAGGGCTTCCACCTTCTGTGTGGGACAAGGAGCCGGACGTGTGCCTTTTCGGAATCAGGCTCTGCCGAGGACGAGAGCCATGAGATGTTCCTCCTCTGGGCAAGCCCGGGTCCCAGATCCTGTTGTGCCTGTGAATAGGCTGCATGGGGACGGTGAAGACCAGCAACAGCTTTCAAGGGCTGCCACCTTCCGTGTGGGACAAGGAGCCGGACGTGTGCCTTTTCGGAATCAGGCTCTGCCGAGGAAGAGATCCATGAGATGTTCCTCCTCTGGGCAAGCCCGGGTCCCAAATCCTGTTGTACCTGTGAATAGGCTGCAGGGGGACGGTGAAGACCAGCAACAGCTTTCAGGGCTGCCACCTTCCGTGTGGGACAAGGAGCCGGACGTGTGCCTTTTCGGAATCAGGCTCTGCCGAGGACGAGAGCCATGAGATGTTCCTCCTCTGGGCATGCCCGGGTCCCAGATCCTGTTGTGCCTGTGAATAGGCTGCAGGGGGACGGTGAAGACCAGCAACAGCTTTCAGGGCTGCCACCTTCCGTGTGGGACAAGGAGCCGGACGTGTGCCTTTTCGGAATCAGGCTCTGCCGAGGACGAGAGCCATGAGATGTTCCTCCTCTCAGCAAGCCCGGGTCCCAGATCCTGTTTTACCTGTGAATAGGCTGCATGGGGACGGTGAAGACCAGCAACAGCTTTCAGGGCTGCCACCTTCCGTGTGGGACAAGGAGCCGGACGTGTGCCTTTTCGGAATCAGGCTCTGCCGAGGAAGAGATCCATGAGATGTTCCTCCTCTGGGCATGCCCGGGTCCTGAATCTTGTTGTGCCTGTGAATAGGCTGCAGGGGGATGGTGAAGACCAGCAACAGCTTTCAGGGCTGCCACCTTCCGTGTGGGACAAGGAGCCGGATGTGTGCCTTTTCGGAATCAGGCTCTGCCGAGGACGAGAGCCATGCGATGTTCCTCCTCTCAGCAAGCCCGGGTCCCAGATCCTGTTGTACCTGTGAATAGGCTGCAGGGGGACAGTAAAGACCAGCAACAGCTTTCAGGGCTGCCACCTTCCGTGTGGGACAAGGAGCCGGACGTGTGCCTTTTCAGAATCAGGCTCTGCCGAGGACGAGAGCCATGAGATGTTCCTCCTCTCAGCAAGCCCGGGTCCCAGATCCTGTTGTACCTGTGAATAGGCTGCAGGGGGAAGGTGAAGACCAGCAACAGCTTTCAGGGCTGCCACCTTCCGTGTGGGACAAGGAGCCGGACATGTGCCTTTTTGGAATCAGGCTCTGCCGAGGAAGAGATCCATGAGATGTTCCTCCTCTGGGCATGCCCGGGTCCTGAATCTTGTTGTGCCTGTGAATAGGCTGCAGGGGGACGGTGAAGACCAGCAACAGCTTTCAGGGCTGCCACCTTCCGTGTGGGACAAGGAGCCGGACGTGTGCCTTTTCGGAATCAGGCTCTGCCGAGGAAGAGATCCATGAGATGTTCCTCCTCTGGGCATGCCCGGGTCCCAGATCCTGTTGTGCCTGTGAATAGGCTGCAGGGGGACGGTGAAGACCAGCAACAGCTTTCAGGGCTGCCACCTTCCGTGTGGGACAAGGAGCCGGACGTGTGCCTTTTCAGAATCAGGCTCTGCCGAGGACGAGAGCCATGAGATGTTCCTCCTCTCGGCAAGCCCGGGTCCCAGATCCTGTTGTGCCTGTGAATAGGCTGCAGGGGGAAGGTGAAGACCAGCAACAGCTTTCAGGGCTGCCACCTTCCGTGTGGGACAAGGAGCCGGACGTGTGCCCTATCGGAATCAGGCTCTGCCGAGGAAGAGATCCATGAGATGTTCCTCCTCTGGGCATGCCCGGGTCCCAGATCCTGTTGTGCCTGTGAATAGGCTGCAGGGGGACGGTGAAGACCAGCAACAGCTTTCAGGGCTGCCACCTTCCGTGTGGGACAAGGAGCCGGACGTGTGCCTTTTCGGAATCAGGCTCTGCCGAGGACGAGAGCCATGAGATGTTCCTCCTCGGGGCAAGCCCGGGTCCCAGATCCTGTTGTGCCTGTGAATAGGCTGCAGGGGGAAGGTGAAGACCAGCAACAGCTTTCAGGGCTGCCACCTTCCGTGTGGGACAAGGAGCCGGACGTGTGCTTTTTCGGAATCAGGCTCTGCCGAGGAAGAGATCCATGAGATGTTCCTCCTCTGGGCCTGCCCGGGTCCTGAATCCTGTTGTGCCTCTGAATAGGCTGCAAGGGGATGGTGAAGACCAGCAACAGCTTTCAGGGCTGCCACCTTCCGTGTGGGACAAGGAGCCGGACGTGTGCCTTTTCGGAATGAGGCTCTGCCGAGGACGAGAGCCATGAGATGTTCCTCCTCTGGGCAAGCCCGGGTCCCAGATCCTGTTGTGCCTGTGAATAGGCTGCATGGGGACGGTGAAGACCAGCAACAGCTTTCAAGGGCTGCCACCTTCCGTGTGGGACAAGGAGCCGGACGTGTGCCTTTTCGGAATCAGGCTCTGCCGAGGAAGAGATCCATGAGATGTTCCTCCTCTGGGCAAGCCCGGTTCCCAAATCCTGTTGTACCTGTGAATAGGCTGCAGGGGGACGGTGAAGACCAGCAACAGCTTTCAGGGCTGCCACCTTCCGTGTGGGACAAGGAGCCGGACGTGTGCCTTTTCGGAATCAGGCTCTGCCGAGGACGAGAGCCATGAGATGTTCCTCCTCTGGGCATGCCCGGGTCCCAGATCCTGTTGTGCCTGTGAATAGGCTGCAGGGGGAAGGTGAAGACCAGCAACAGCTTTCAGGGCTGCCACCTTCCGTGTGGGACAAGGAGCCGGACGTGTGCCTTTTCGGAATCAGGCTCTGCCGAGGACGAGAGCCATGAGATGTTCCTCCTCTCAGCAAGCCCGGGTCCCAGATCCTGTTTTACCTGTGAATAGGCTGCATGGGGACGGTGAAGACCAGCAACAGCTTTCAGGGCTGCCACCTTCCGTGTGGGACAAGGAGCCGGACGTGTGCCTTTTCGGAATCAGGCTCTGCCGAGGAAGAGATCCATGAGATGTTCCTCCTCTGGGCATGCCCGGGTCCTGAATCTTGTTGTGCCTGTGAATAGGCTGCAGGGGGATGGTGAAGACCAGCAACAGCTTTCAGGGCTGCCACCTTCCGTGTGGGACAAGGAGCCGGACGTGTGCCTTTTCGGAATCAGGCTCTGCCGAGGACGAGAGCCATGCGATGTTCCTCCTCTCAGCAAGCCCGAGTCCCAGATCCTGTTGTACCTGTGAATAGGCTGCAGGGGGACAGTAAAGACCAGCAACAGCTTTCAGGGCTGCCACCTTCCGTGTGGGACAAGGAGCCGGACGTGTGCCTTTTCAGAATCAGGCTCTGCCGAGGACGAGAGCCATGAGATGTTCCTCCTCTCAGCAAGCCCGGGTCCCAGATCCTGTTGTACCTGTGAATAGGCTGCAGGGGGAAGGTGAAGACCAGCAACAGCTTTCAGGGCTGCCACCTTCCGTGTGGGACAAGGAGCCGGACGTGTGCCTTTTTGGAATCAGGCTCTGCCGAGGAAGAGATCCATGAGATGTTCCTCCTCTGGGCATGCCCGGGTCCTGAATCTTGTAGTGCCTGTGAATAGGCTGCAGGGGGACGGTGAAGACCAGCAACAGCTTTCAGGGCTGCCACCTTCCGTGTGGGACAAGGAGCCGGATATGTGCCTTTTCGGAATCAGGCTCTGCCGAGGAAGAGATCCATGAGATGTTCCTCCTCTGGGCATGCCCGGGTCCCAGATCCTGTTGTGCCTGTGAATAGGCTGCAGGGGGACGGTGAAGACCAGCAACAGCTTTCAGGGCTGCCACCTTCCGTGTGGGACAAGGAGCCGGACGTGTGCCTTTTCAGAATCAGGCTCTGCCGAGGACGAGAGCCATGAGATGTTCCTCCTCTCGGCAAGCCCGGGTCCCAGATCCTGTTGTGCCTGTGAATAGGCTGCAGGGGGAAGGTGAAGACCAGCAACAGCTTTCAGGGCTGCCACCTTCCGTGTGGGACAAGGAGCCGGACATGTGCCTTTTCGGAATCAGGCTCTGCCGAGGAAGAGAGCCATGAGATGTTCCTCCTCTCAGCAAGCCCGGGTCCCAGATCCTGTTTTACCTGTGAATAGGCTGCATGGGGACGGTGAAGACCAGCAACAGCTTTCAGGGCTGCCACCTTCCGTGTGGGACAAGGAGCCGGACGTGTGCCTTTTCGGAATCAGGCTCTGCCGAGGAAGAGATCCATGAGATGTTCCTCCTCTGGGCATGCCCGGGTCCTGAATCTTGTTGTGCCTGTGAATAGGCTGCAGGGGGACGGTGAAGACCAGCAACAGCTTTCAGGGCTGCCACCTTCCGTGTGGGACAAGGAGCCGGACGTGTGCCTTTTCAGAATCAGGCTCTGCCAAGGACGAGATCCATGAGATGTTCCTCCTCTGGGCATGCCCGGGTCCCAGATCCTGTTGTACCTGCGAATAGGCTGCAGGGGGAAGGTGAAGACCAGCAACAGCTTTCAGGGCTGCCACCTTCCGTGTGGGACAAGGAGCCGGACGTGTGCCTTTTCGGAATCAGGCTCTGCCGAGGACGAGATCCATGAGATGTTCCTCCTCTGGGCATGCCCGGGTCTTGAATCTTGTTGTGCCTGTGAATAGGCTGCAGGGGGAAGGTGAAGACCAGCAACAGCTTTCAGGGCTGCCACCTTCCGTGTGGGACAAGGAGCCGGACGTGTGCCTTTTCGGAATCAGGCTCTGCCGAGGACGAGAGCCATGAGATGTTCCTCCTCTGGGCATGCCCGGGTCCCAGATCCTGTTGTGCCTGTCAATAGGCTGCAGGGGGACGGTGAAGACCAGCAACAGCTTTCAGGGCTGCCACCTTCCGTGTGGGACAAGGAGCCGGACGTGTGCCTTTTCGGAATCAGGCTCTGCCGAGGACGAGAGCCATGAGATGTTCCTCCTCTGGGCGAGCCCAGATCGCAGATCCTGTTGTGCCTGTGAATAGGCTGCAGGGGGACGGTGAAGACCAGCAACAGCTTTCAGGGCTGCCACCTTCCGTGTGGGACAAGGAGCCGTACGTGTGCCTTTTCGGAATTAGGCTCTGCCGAGGAAGAGATCCATGAGATGTTCCTCCTCTGGGCAAGCCCGGGTCCCAGATCCTGTTGTACCTGTGAAAAGGCTGCAGGGGGACGGTGAAGACCAGCAACAGCTTTCAGGGCTGCCACCTTCCGTGTGGGACAAGGAGCCGGACGTGTGCCTTTTCGGAATCAGGCTCTGCCGAGGACGAGAGCCATGAGATGTTCCTCCTCTGGGCGAGCCCGGATCGCAGATCCTGTTGTGCCTGTGAATAGGCTGCAGGGGGACGGTGAAGACCAGCAACAGCTTTCAGGGCTGCCACCTTCCGTGTGGGACAAGGAGCCGGACGTGTGCCCTTTCGGAATCAGGCTCTGCCGAGGAAGAGAGCCATGAGATGTTCCTCCTCTGGGCATGCCCAGGTCCTGAATCTTGTTGTGCCTGTGAATAGGCTGCAGGGGGATGGTGAAGACCAGCAACAGCTTTCAGGGCTGCCACCTTCCGTGTGGGACAAGGAGCCGGACGTGTGCCTTTTCGGAATCAGGCTCTGCCGAGGACGAGAGCCATGAGATGTTCCTCCTCTGGGCAAGCCCGGGTCCCAGATCCTGTTGTGCCTGTGAATAGGCTGCATGGGGACGGTGAAGACCAGCAACAGCTTTCAAGGGCTGCCACCTTCCGTGTGGGACAAGGAGCCGGACGTGTGCCTTTTCGGAATCAGGCTCTGCCGAGGAAGAGATCCATGAGATGTTCCTCCTCTGGGCATGCCCGGGTCCCAGATCCTGTTGTGCCTGTGAATAGGCTGCAGGGGGACGGTGAAGACCAGCAACAGCTTTCAGGGCTGCCACCTTCCGTGTGGGACAAGGAGCCGGACGTGTGCCTTTTCGGAATCAGGCTCTGCCGAGGACGAGAGCCATGAGATGTTCCTCCTCTCAGCAAGCCCGGGTCCCAGATCCTGTTTTACCTGTGAATAGGCTGCATGGGGACGGTGAAGACCAGCAACAGCTTTCAGGGCTGCCACCTTCCGTGTGGGACAAGGAGCCGGACGTGTGCCTTTTCGGAATCAGGCTCTGCCGAGGAAGAGATCCATGAGATGTTCCTCCTCTGGGCATGCCCGGGTCCTGAATCTTGTTGTGCCTGTGAATAGGCTGCAGGGGGACGGTGAAGACCAGCAACAGCTTTCAGGGCTGCCACCTTCCGTGTGGGACAAGGAGCCGGACGTGTGCCTTTTCAGAATCAGGCTCTGCCAAGGACGAGATCCATGAGATGTTCCTCCTCTGGGCATGCCCGGGTCCCAGATCCTGTTGTACCTGCGAATAGGCTGCAGGGGGAAGGTGAAGACCAGCAACAGCTTTCAGGGCTGCCACCTTCCGTGTGGGACAAGGAGCCGGACGTGTGCCTTTTCGGAATCAGGCTCTGCCGAGGACGAGATCCATGAGATGTTCCTCCTCTGGGCATGCCCGGGTCTTGAATCTTGTTGTGCCTGTGAATAGGCTGCAGGGGGAAGGTGAAGACCAGCAACAGCTTTCAGGGCTGCCACCTTCCGTGTGGGACAAGGAGCCGGACGTGTGCCTTTTCGGAATCAGGCTCTGCCGAGGACGAGAGCCATGAGATGTTCCTCCTCTGGGCATGCCCGGGTCCCAGATCCTGTTGTGCCTGTCAATAGGCTGCAGGGGGACGGTGAAGACCAGCAACAGCTTTCAGGGCTGCCACCTTCCGTGTGGGACAAGGAGCCGGACGTGTGCCTTTTCGGAATCAGGCTCTGCCGAGGACGAGAGCCATGAGATGTTCCTCCTCTGGGCGAGCCCAGATCGCAGATCCTGTTGTGCCTGTGAATAGGCTGCAGGGGGACGGTGAAGACCAGCAACAGCTTTCAGGGCTGCCACCTTCCGTGTGGGACAAGGAGCCGTACGTGTGCCTTTTCGGAATTAGGCTCTGCCGAGGAAGAGATCCATGAGATGTTCCTCCTCTGGGCAAGCCCGGGTCCCAGATCCTGTTGTACCTGTGAAAAGGCTGCAGGGGGACGGTGAAGACCAGCAACAGCTTTCAGGGCTGCCACCTTCCGTGTGGGACAAGGAGCCGGACGTGTGCCTTTTCGGAATCAGGCTCTGCCGAGGAAGAGATCCATGAGATGTTCCTCCTCTGGGCATGCCCGGGTTCTGAATCTTGTTGTGCCTGTGAATAGGCTGCAGGGGGACGGTGAAGACCAGCAACAGCTTTCAGGGCTGCCACCTTCCGTGTGGGACAAGGAGCCGGACGTGTGCCTTTTCAGAATCAGGCTCTGCCGAGGACGAGAGCCATGAGATGTTCCTCCTCTGGGCGAGCCCGGATCGCAGATCCTGTTGTGCCTGTGAATAGGCTGCAGGGGGACGGTGAAGACCAGCAACAGCTTTCAGGGCTGCCACCTTCCGTGTGGGACAAGGAGCCGGACGTGTGCCCTTTCGGAATCAGGCTCTGCCGAGGAAGAGAGCCATGAGATGTTCCTCCTCTGGGCATGCCCAGGTCCTGAATCTTGTTGTGCCTGTGAATAGGCTGCAGGGGGAAGGTGAAGACCAGCAACAGCTTTCAGGGCTGCCACCTTCCGTGTGGGACAAGGAGCCGGACGTGTGCCTTTTCGGAATCAGGCTCTGCCGAGGAAGAGATCCATGAGATGTTCTCCTCTGGGCATGCCCGGGTCCTGAATCTTGTTGTGCCTGTGAATAGGCTGCAGGGGGACGGTGAAGACCAGCAACAGCTTTCAGGGCTTCCACCTTCTGTGTGGGACAAGGAGCCGGACGTGTGCCTTTTCGGAATCAGGCTCTGCCGAGGACGAGAGCCATGAGATGTTCCTCCTCTGGGCAAGCCCGGGTCCCAGATCCTGTTGTGCCTGTGAATAGGCTGCATGGGGACGGTGAAGACCAGCAACAGCTTTCAAGGGCTGCCACCTTCCGTGTGGGACAAGGAGCCGGACGTGTGCCTTTTCGGAATCAGGCTCTGCCGAGGAAGAGATCCATGAGATGTTCCTCCTCTGGGCAAGCCCGGGTCCCAAATCCTGTTGTACCTGTGAATAGGCTGCAGGGGGACGGTGAAGACCAGCAACAGCTTTCAGGGCTGCCACCTTCCGTGTGGGACAAGGAGCCGGACGTGTGCCTTTTCGGAATCAGGCTCTGCCGAGGACGAGAGCCATGAGATGTTCCTCCTCTGGGCATGCCCGGGTCCCAGATCCTGTTGTGCCTGTGAATAGGCTGCAGGGGGACGGTGAAGACCAGCAACAGCTTTCAGGGCTGCCACCTTCCGTGTGGGACAAGGAGCCGGACGTGTGCCTTTTCGGAATCAGGCTCTGCCGAGGACGAGAGCCATGAGATGTTCCTCCTCTCAGCAAGCCCGGGTCCCAGATCCTGTTTTACCTGTGAATAGGCTGCATGGGGACGGTGAAGACCAGCAACAGCTTTCAGGGCTGCCACCTTCCGTGTGGGACAAGGAGCCGGACGTGTGCCTTTTCGGAATCAGGCTCTGCCGAGGAAGAGATCCATGAGATGTTCCTCCTCTGGGCATGCCCGGGTCCTGAATCTTGTTGTGCCTGTGAATAGGCTGCAGGGGGATGGTGAAGACCAGCAACAGCTTTCAGGGCTGCCACCTTCCGTGTGGGACAAGGAGCCGGATGTGTGCCTTTTCGGAATCAGGCTCTGCCGAGGACGAGAGCCATGCGATGTTCCTCCTCTCAGCAAGCCCGAGTCCCAGATCCTGTTGTACCTGTGAATAGGCTGCAGGGGGACAGTAAAGACCAGCAACAGCTTTCAGGGCTGCCACCTTCCGTGTGGGACAAGGAGCCGGACGTGTGCCTTTTCAGAATCAGGCTCTGCCGAGGACGAGAGCCATGAGATGTTCCTCCTCTCAGCAAGCCCGGGTCCCAGATCCTGTTGTACCTGTGAATAGGCTGCAGGGGGAAGGTGAAGACCAGCAACAGCTTTCAGGGCTGCCACCTTCCGTGTGGGACAAGGAGCCGGACATGTGCCTTTTTGGAATCAGGCTCTGCCGAGGAAGAGATCCATGAGATGTTCCTCCTCTGGGCATGCCCGGGTCCTGAATCTTGTTGTGCCTGTGAATAGGCTGCAGGGGGACGGTGAAGACCAGCAACAGCTTTCAGGGCTGCCACCTTCCGTGTGGGACAAGGAGCCGGACGTGTGCCTTTTCGGAATCAGGCTCTGCCGAGGAAGAGATCCATGAGATGTTCCTCCTCTGGGCATGCCCGGGTCCCACATCCTGTTGTGCCTGTGAATAGGCTGCAGGGGGACGGTAAAGACCAGCAACAGCTTTCAGGGCTGCCACCTTCCGTGTGGGACAAGGAGCCGGACGTGTGCCTTTTCAGAATCAGGCTCTGCCGAGGACGAGAGCCATGAGATGTTCCTCCTCTCGGCAAGCCCGGGTCCCAGATCCTGTTGTGCCTGTGAATAGGCTGCAGGGGGAAGGTGAAGACCAGCAACAGCTTTCAGGGCTGCCACCTTCCGTGTGGGACAAGGAGCCGGACGTGTGCCCTATCGGAATCAGGCTCTGCCGAGGAAGAGATCCATGAGATGTTCCTCCTCTGGGCATGCCCGGGTCCCAGATCCTGTTGTGCCTGTGAATAGGCTGCAGGGGGACGGTGAAGACCAGCAACAGCTTTCAGTGCTGCCACCTTCCGTGTGGGACAAGGAGCCGGACGTGTGCCTTTTCGGAATCAGGCTCTGCCGAGGACGAGAGCCATGAGATGTTCCTCCTCGGGGCAAGCCCGGGTCCCAGATCCTGTTGTGCCTGTGAATAGGCTGCAGGGGGAAGGTGAAGACCAGCAACAGCTTTCAGGGCTGCCACCTTCCGTGTGGGACAAGGAGCCGGACGTGTGCTTTTTCGGAATCAGGCTCTGCCGAGGAAGAGATCCATGAGATGTTCCTCCTCTGGGCCTGCCCGGGTCCTGAATCCTGTTGTGCCTCTGAATAGGCTGCAAGGGGATGGTGAAGACCAGCAACAGCTTTCAGGGCTGCCACCTTCCGTGTGGGACAAGGAGCCGGACGTGTGCCTTTTCGGAATGAGGCTCTGCCGAGGACGAGAGCCATGAGATGTTCCTCCTCTCAGCAAGCCCGGGTCCCAGATCCTGTTGTGCCTGTGAATAGGCTGCATGGGGACGGTGAAGACCAGCAACAGCTTTCAAGGGCTGCCACCTTCCGTGTGGGACAAGGAGCCGGACGTGTGCCTTTTCGGAATCAGGCTCTGCCGAGGAAGAGATCCATGAGATGTTCCTCCTCTGGGCAAGCCCGGGTCCCAAATCCTGTTGTACCTGTGAATAGGCTGCAGGGGGACGGTGAAGACCAGCAACAGCTTTCAGGGCTGCCACCTTCCGTGTGGGACAAGGAGCCGGACGTGTGCCTTTTCGGAATCAGGCTCTGCCGAGGACGAGAGCCATGAGATGTTCCTCCTCTGGGCATGCCCGGGTCCCAGATCCTGTTGTGCCTGTGAATAGGCTGCAGGGGGAAGGTGAAGACCAGCAACAGCTTTCAGGGCTGCCACCTTCCGTGTGGGACAAGGAGCCGGACGTGTGCCTTTTCGGAATCAGGCTCTGCCGAGGACGAGAGCCATGAGATGTTCCTCCTCTCAGCAAGCCCGGGTCCCAGATCCTGTTTTACCTGTGAATAGGCTGCATGGGGACGGTGAAGACCAGCAACAGCTTTCAGGGCTGCCACCTTCCGTGTGGGACAAGGAGCCGGACGTGTGCCTTTTCGGAATCAGGCTCTGCCGAGGAAGAGATCCATGAGATGTTCCTCCTCTGGGCATGCCCGGGTCCTGAATCTTGTTGTGCCTGTGAATAGGCTGCAGGGGGATGGTGAAGACCAGCAACAGCTTTCAGGGCTGCCACCTTCCGTGTGGGACAAGGAGCCGGACGTGTGCCTTTTCGGAATCAGGCTCTGCCGAGGACGAGAGCCATGCGATGTTCCTCCTCTCAGCAAGCCCGAGTCCCAGATCCTGTTGTACCTGTGAATAGGCTGCAGGGGGACAGTAAAGACCAGCAACAGCTTTCAGGGCTGCCACCTTCCGTGTGGGACAAGGAGCCGGACGTGTGCCTTTTCAGAATCAGGCTCTGCCGAGGACGAGAGCCATGAGATGTTCCTCCTCTCAGCAAGCCCGGGTCCCAGATCCTGTTGTACCTGTGAATAGGCTGCAGGGGGAAGGTGAAGACCAGCAACAGCTTTCAGGGCTGCCACCTTCCGTGTGGGACAAGGAGCCGGACGTGTGCCTTTTTGGAATCAGGCTCTGCCGAGGAAGAGATCCATGAGATGTTCCTCCTCTGGGCATGCCCGGGTCCTGAATCTTGTTGTGCCTGTGAATAGGCTGCAGGGGGACGGTGAAGACCAGCAACAGCTTTCAGGGCTGCCACCTTCCGTGTGGGACAAGGAGCCGGACGTGTGCCTTTTCGGAATCAGGCTCTGCCGAGGAAGAGATCCATGAGATGTTCCTCCTCTGGGCATGCCCGGGTCCCAGATCCTGTTGTGCCTGTGAATAGGCTGCAGGGGGACGGTGAAGACCAGCAACAGCTTTCAGGGCTGCCACCTTCCGTGTGGGACAAGGAGCCGGATATGTGCCTTTTCAGAATCAGGCTCTGCCGAGGACGAGAGCCATGAGATGTTCCTCCTCTCGGCAAGCCCGGGTCCCAGATCCTGTTGTGCCTGTGAATAGGCTGCAGGGGGAAGGTGAAGACCAGCAACAGCTTTCAGGGCTGCCACCTTCCGTGTGGGACAAGGAGCCGGACATGTGCCTTTTCGGAATCAGGCTCTGCCGAGGAAGAGAGCCATGAGATGTTCCTCCTCTGGGCATGCCCGGGTTCTGAATCTTGTTGTGCCTGTGAATAGGCTGCAGGGGGAAGGTGAAGACCAGCAACAGCTTTCAGGGCTGCCACCTTCCGTGTGGGACAAGGAGCCGGACGTGTGCCTTTTCAGAATCAGGCTCTGCCGAGGACGAGAGCCATGAGATGTTCCTCCTCTGGGCAAGCCCGGGTCCTGAATCTTGTTGTGCCTGTGAATAGGCTGCAGGGGGACGGTGAAGACCAGCAACAGCTTTCAGGGCTGCCACCTTCCGTGTGGGACAAGGAGCCGGACGTGTGCCTTTTCGGAATCAGGCTCTGCCGAGGAAGAGATCCATGAGATGTTCCTCCTCTGGGCATGCCCGGGTCCTGAATCTTGTTGTGCCTGTGAATAGGCTGCAGGGGGACGGTGAAGACCAGCAACAGCTTTCAGGGCTGCCACCTTCCGTGTGGGACAAGGAGCCGGACGTGTGCCTTTTCGGAATCAGGCTCTGCCGAGGAAGAGATCCATGAGATGTTCCTCCTCTGGGCATGCCCGGGTCCCAGATCCTGTTGTGCCTGTGAATAGGCTGCAGGGGGACGGTGAAGACCAGCAACAGCTTTCAGGGCTGCCACCTTCCGTGTGGGACAAGGAGCCGGACGTGTGCCTTTTCGGAATCAGGCTCTGCCGAGGACGAGAGCCATGAGATGTTCCTCCTCTGGGCATGCCCGGGTCCCAGATCCTGTTGTGCCTGTGAATAGGCTGCAGGGGGACGGTGAAGACCAGGAACAGCTTTCAGGGCTGCCACCTTCCGTGTGGGACAAGGAGCCGGACGTGTGCCTTTTCGGAATCAGGCTCTGCCGAGGAAGAGATCCATGAGATGTTCCTCCTCTGGGCAAGCCCGGGTCCCAGATCCTGTTGTACCTGTGAATAGGCTGCAGGGGGACGGTGAAGACCAGCAACAGCTTTCAGGGCTGCCACCTTCCGTGTGGGACAAGGAGCCGGACGTGTGCCCTTTCGGAATCAGGCTCTGCCGAGGAAGAGATCCATGAAATGTTCCTCCTCTGGGCATGCCCGGGTCCTGAATCTTGTTGTGCCTGTGAATAGGCTGCAGGGGGACGGTGAAGACCAGCAACAGCTTTCAGGGCTGCCACCTTCCGTGTGGGACAAGGAGCCGGACGTGTGCCTTTTCGGAATCAGGCTCTGCCGAGGACGAGATCCATGAGATGTTCCTCCTCTGGGCATGTCCGGGTCCCAGATCCTGTTGTGCCTGTGAATAGGCTGCAGGGGGACGGTGAAGACCAGCAACAGCTTTCAGGGCTGCCAACTTCCTTGTGGGACAAGGAGCCGGACGTGTGCCTTTTCAGAATCAGGCTCTGCCGAGGACGAGAGCCATGAGATGTTCCTCCTCTCGGCAAGCCCGGGTCCCAGATCCTGTTGTGCCTGTGAATAGGCTGCAGGGGGAAGGTGAAGACCAGCAACAGCTTTCAGGGCTGCCACCTTCCGTGTGGGACAAGGAGCCGGACGTGTGCCCTTTCGGAATCAGGCTCTGCCGAGGAAGAGATCCATGAGATGTTCCTCCTCGGGGCATGCCCGGGTCCCGGATCCTGTTGTGCCTGTGAATAGGCTGCAGGGGGAAGGTGAAGACCAGCAACAGCTTTCAGGGCTGCCACCTTCCGTGTGGGACAAGGAGCCGGACGTGTGCCTTTTCGGAATCAGGCTCTGCTGAGGAAGAGATCCATGAGATGTTCTCCTCTGGGCATGCCCGGGTCCTGAATCTTGTTGTGCCTGTGAATAGGCTGCAGGGGGACGGTGAAGACCAGCAACAGCTTTCAGGGCTGCCACCTTCTGTGTGGGACAAGGAGCCGGACGTGTGCCTTTTCGGAATCAGGCTCTGCCGAGGACGAGAGCCATGAGATGTTCCTCCTCTGGGCATGCCCGGGTCCTGAATCCTGTTTTGCCTCTAAATAGGCTGCAGGGGGACGGTGAAGACCAGCAACAGCTTTCAGGGCTGCCACCTTCTGTGTGGGACAAGGAGCCGGACGTGTGCTTTTTCGGAATCAGGCTCTGCCGAGGAAGAGATCCATAAGATGTTCCTCATCTGGGCATGCCCGGGTCCTGAATCCTGTTGTGCCTCTGAATAGGCTGCAAGGGGATGGTGAAGAGCAGCAACAGCTTTCAGGGCTGCCACCTTCCGTGTGGGACAAGGAGCCGGACGTGTGCCTTTTCGGAATCAGGCTCTGCCGAGGACGAGAGCCATGAGATGTTCCTCCTCTGGGCAAGACCGGGTCCCAGATCCTGTTGTGCCTGTGAATAGGCTGCATGGGGACGGTGAAGACCAGCAACAGCTTTCAAGGGCTGCCACCTTCCGTGTGGGACAAGGAGCCGGACGTGTGCCTTTTCGGAATCAGGCTCTGCCGAGGACGAGAGCCATGAGATGTTCCTCCTCTCAGCAAGCCCGGGTCCCAGATCCTGTTGTACCTGTGAACAGGCTGCAGGGGGAAGGTGAAGACCAGCAACAGCTTTCAGGGCTGCCACCTTCCGTGTGGGACAAGGAGCCGGACGTGTGCCTTTTCGGAATCAGGCTCTGCCGAGGACGAGAGCCATGAGATGTTCCTCCTCTGGGCATGCCCGGGTCCCAGATCCTGTTGTGCCTGTGAATAGGCTGCAGGGGGACGGTGAAGACCAGGAACAGCTTTCAGGGCTGCCACCTTCCGTGTGGGACAAGGAGCCGGACGTGTGCCTTTTCGGAATCAGGCTCTGCCGAGGAAGAGATCCATGAGATGTTCCTCCTCTGGGCAAGCCCGGGTCCCAGATCCTGTTGTACCTGTGAATAGGCTGCAGGGGGACGGTGAAGACCAGCAACAGCTTTCAGGGCTGCCACCTTCCGTGTGGGACAAGGAGCCGGACGTGTGCCCTTTCGGAATCAGGCTCTGCCGAGGAAGAGATCCATGAGATGTTCCTCCTCGGGGCATGCCCGGGTCCCGGATCCTGTTGTGCCTGTGAATAGGCTGCAGGGGGAAGGTGAAGACCAGCAACAGCTTTCAGGGCTGCCACCTTCCGTGTGGGACAAGGAGCCGGACGTGTGCCTTTTCGGAATCAGGCTCTGCCGAGGAAGAGATCCATGAGATGTTCCTCCTCTGGGCATGCCTGGGTCCT
The DNA here is from genome assembly GCF_929443795.1 of Astur gentilis. NCBI lineage: Eukaryota > Metazoa > Chordata > Aves > Accipitriformes > Accipitridae > Astur > Astur gentilis. The sequence continues at coordinate 666,473 of NC_064914.1, forward strand.
GAATCTTGTTGTGCCTGTGAATAGGCTGCAGGGGGAAGGTGAAGACCAGCAACAGCTTTCAGGGCTGCCACCTTCCGTGTGGGACAAGGAGCCGGACGTGTGCCTTTTCGGAATCAGGCTCTGCCAAGGACGAGATCCATGAGATGTTCCTCCTCTGGGCATGCCCGGGTCCCAGATCCTGTTGTACCTGCGAATAGGCTGCAGGGGGAAGGTGAAGACCAGCAACAGCTTTCAGGGCTGCCACCTTCCGTGTGGGACAAGGAGCCGGACGTGTGCCTTTTCGGAATTAGGCTCTGCCGAGGAAGAGATCCATGAGATGTTCCTCCTCTGGGCAAGCCCGGGTCCCAAATCCTGTTGTACCTGTGAATAGGCTGCAGGGGGACGGTGAAGACCAGCAACAGCTTTCAGGGCTGCCACCTTCCGTGTGGGACAAGGAGCCGGACGTGTGCCTTTTGGGAATCAGGCTCTGCCGAGGACGAGAGCCATGAGATGTTCCTCCTCTGGGCATGCCCGGGTCCCAGATCCTGTTGTGCCTGTGAATAGGCTGCAGGGGGACGGTGAAGACCAGGAACAGCTTTCAGGGCTGCCACCTTCCGTGTGGGACAAGGAGCCGGACGTGTGCCTTTTCGGAATCAGGCTCTGCCGAGGAAGAGATCCATGAGATGTTCCTCCTCTGGGCAAGCCCGGGTCCCAGATCCTGTTGTACCTGTGAATAGGCTGCAGGGGGACGGTGAAGACCAGCAACAGCTTTCAGGGCTGCCACCTTCCGTGTGGGACAAGGAGCCGGACGTGTGCCTTTTCGGAATCAGGCTCTGCCGAGGAAGAGATCCATGAAATGTTCCTCCTCTGGGCATGCCCGGGTCCTGAATCTTGTTGTGCCTGTGAATAGGCTGCAGGGGGACGGTGAAGACCAGCAACAGCTTTCAGGGCTGCCACCTTCCGTGTGGGACAAGGAGCCGGACGTGTGCCTTTTCGGAATCAGGCTGTGCCAAGGAAGAGATCCATGAGATGTTCCTCCTCGGGGCAAGCCCGGGTCCCAGATCCTGTTGTGCCTGTGAATAGGCTGCAGGGGGACGGTGAAGACCAGCAACAGCTTTCAGGGCTGCCAACTTCCTTGTGGGACAAGGAGCCCGACGTGTGCCTTTTCAGAATCAGGCTCTGCCGAGGACGAGAGCCATGAGATGTTCCTCCTCTCGGCAAGCCCGGGTCCCAGATCCTGTTGTGCCTGTGAATAGGCTGCAGGGGGAAGGTGAAGACCAGCAACAGCTTTCAGGGCTGCCACCTTCCGTGTGGGACAAGGAGCCGGACGTGTGCCCTTTCGGAATCAGGCTCTGCCGAGGAAGAGATCCATGAGATGTTCCTCCTCGGGGCATGCCCGGGTCCCGGATCCTGTTGTGCCTGTGAATAGGCTGCAGGGGGAAGGTGAAGACCAGCAACAGCTTTCAGGGCTGCCACCTTCCGTGTGGGACAAGGAGCCGGACGTGTGCCTTTTCGGAATCAGGCTCTGCCGAGGAAGAGATCCATGAGATGTTCCTCCTCTGGGCATGCCCGGGTCCTGAATCTTGTTGTGCCTGTGAATAGGCTGCAGGGGGACGGTGAAGACCAGCAACAGCTTTCAGGGCTGCCACCTTCCGTGTGGGACAAGGAGCCGGACGTGTGCCTTTTCGGAATCAGGCTCTGCCAAGGACGAGATCCATGAGATGTTCCTCCTCTGGGCATGCCCGGGTCCCAGATCCTGTTGTACCTGTGAATAGGCTGCAGGGGGAAGGTGAAGACCAGCAACAGCTTTCAGGGCTGCCACCTTCCGTGTGGGACAAGGAGCCGGACGTGTGCCTTTTCGGAATTAGGCTCTGCCGAGGAAGAGATCCATGAGATGTTCCTCCTCTGGGCAAGCCCGGGTCCCAAATCCTGTTGTACCTGTGAATAGGCTGCAGGGGGACGGTGAAGACCAGCAACAGCTTTCAGGGCTGCCACCTTCCGTGTGGGACAAGGAGCCGGACGTGTGCCTTTTCGGAATCAGGCTCTGCCGAGGAAGAGATCCATGAGATGTTCCTCCTCTGGGCATGCCCGGGTTCTGAATCTTGTTGTGCCTGTGAATAGGCTGCAGGGGGACGGTGAAGACCAGCAACAGCTTTCAGGGCTGCCACCTTCCGTGTGGGACAAGGAGCCGGACGTGTGCCTTTTCGGAATCAGGCTCTGCCGAGGACGAGAGCCATGAGATGTTCCTCCTCTGGGCAAGCCCGGATCCCAGATCCTGTTGTGCCTGTGAATAGGCTGCAGGGGGACGGTGAAGACCAGCAACAGCTTTCAGGGCTGCCACCTTCCGTGTGGGACAAGGAGCCGGACGTTTGCCCTTTCGGAATCAGGCTCTGCCGAGGAAGAGATCCATGAGATGTTCCTCCTCTGGGCATGCCCGGGTCCTGAATCTTGTTGTGCCTGTGAATAGGCTGCAGTGGGACGGTGAAGACCAGCAACAGCTTTCAGGGCTGCCACCTTCCGTGTGGGACAAGGAGCCGGACGTGTGCCTTTTCGGAATCAGGCTCTGCCGAGGAAGAGATCCATGAGATGTTCTCCTCTGGGCATGCCCGGGTCCTGAATCTTGTTGTGCCTGTGAATAGGCTGCAGGGGGACGGTGAAGACCAGCAACAGCTTTCAGGGCTGCCACCTTCTGTGTGGGACAAGGAGCCGGACGTGTGCCTTTTCGGAATCAGGCTCTGCCGAGGACGAGAGCCATGAGATGTTCCTCCTCTGGGCATGCCCGGGTCCTGAATCCTGTTGTGCCTCTAAATAGGCTGCAGGGGGACGGTGAAGACCAGCAACAGCTTTCAGGGCTGCCACCTTCTGTGTGGGACAAGGAGCCGGACGTGTGCTTTTTCGGAATCAGGCTCTGCCGAGGAAGAGATCCATAAGATGTTCCTCCTCTGGGCATGCCCGGGTCCTGAATCCTGTTGTGCCTCTGAATAGGCTGCAAGGGGATGGTGAAGAGCAGCAACAGCTTTCAGGGCTGCCACCTTCCGTGTGGGACAAGGAGCCGGACGTGTGCCTTTTCGGAATCAGGCTCTGCCGAGGAAGAGATCCATGAGATGTTCCTCCTCTGGGCATGCCCGGGTTCTGAATCTTGTTGTGCCTGTGAATAGGCTGCAGGGGGACGGTGAAGACCAGCAACAGCTTTCAGGGCTGCCACCTTCCGTGTGGGACAAGGAGCCGGACGTGTGCCTTTTCGGAATCAGGCTCTGCCGAGGACGAGAGCCATGAGATGTTCCTCCTCTGGGCAAGCCCGGATCCCAGATCCTGTTGTGCCTGTGAATAGGCTGCAGGGGGACGGTGAAGACCAGCAACAGCTTTCAGGGCTGCCACCTTCCGTGTGGGACAAGGAGCCGGACGTTTGCCCTTTCGGAATCAGGCTCTGCCGAGGAAGAGATCCATGAGATGTTCCTCCTCTGGGCATGCCCGGGTCCTGAATCTTGTTGTGCCTGTGAATAGGCTGCAGTGGGACGGTGAAGACCAGCAACAGCTTTCAGGGCTGCCACCTTCCGTGTGGGACAAGGAGCCGGACGTGTGCCTTTTCGGAATCAGGCTCTGCCGAGGAAGAGATCCATGAGATGTTCTCCTCTGGGCATGCCCGGGTCCTGAATCTTGTTGTGCCTGTGAATAGGCTGCAGGGGGACGGTGAAGACCAGCAACAGCTTTCAGGGCTGCCACCTTCTGTGTGGGACAAGGAGCCGGACGTGTGCCTTTTCGGAATCAGGCTCTGCCGAGGACGAGAGCCATGAGATGTTCCTCCTCTGGGCATGCCCGGGTCCTGAATCCTGTTGTGCCTCTAAATAGGCTGCAGGGGGACGGTGAAGACCAGCAACAGCTTTCAGGGCTGCCACCTTCTGTGTGGGACAAGGAGCCGGACGTGTGCTTTTTCGGAATCAGGCTCTGCCGAGGAAGAGATCCATAAGATGTTCCTCCTCTGGGCATGCCCGGGTCCTGAATCCTGTTGTGCCTCTGAATAGGCTGCAAGGGGATGGTGAAGAGCAGCAACAGCTTTCAGGGCTGCCACCTTCCGTGTGGGACAAGGAGCCGGACGTGTGCCTTTTCGGAATCAGGCTCTGCCGAGGACGAGAGCCATGAGATGTTCCTCCTCTGGGCAAGACCGGTTCCCAGATCCTGTTGTGCCTGTGAATAGGCTGCATGGGGACGGTGAAGACCAGCAACAGCTTTCAAGGGCTGCCACCTTCCGTGTGGGACAAGGAGCCGGACGTGTGCCTTTTCGAATCAGGCTCTGCCGAGGAAGAGATCCATGAGATGTTCCTCCTCTGGGCAAGCCCGGGTCCCAAATCCTGTTGTACCTGTGAATAGGCTGCAGGGGGACGGTGAAGACCAGCAACAGCTTTCAGGGCTGCCACCTTCCGTGTGGGACAAGGAGCCGGACGTGTGCCTTTTCGGAATCAGGCTCTGCCGAGGACGAGAGCCATGAGATGTTCCTCCTCTGGGCATGCCCGGGTCCCAGATCCTGTTGTACCTGTGAATAGGCTGCAGGGGGACGGTGAAGACCAGCAACAGCTTTCAGGGCTGCCACCTTCCGTGTGGGACAAGGAGCCGGACGTGTGCCTTTTCGGAATCAGGCTCTGCCGAGGAAGAGATCCATGAGATGTTCCTCCTCTGGGCATGCCCGGGTCCTGAATCTTGTTGTGCCTGTGAATAGGCTGCAGGGGGACGGTGAAGACCAGCAACAGCTTTCAGGGCTGCCACCTTCCGTGTGGGACAAGGAGCCGGACGTGTGCCTTTTCGGAATCAGGCTCTGCCGAGGACGAGAGCCATGAGATGTTCCTCCTCTCAGCAAGCCCGAGTCCCAGATCCTGTTGTACCTGTGAATAGGCTGCAGGGGGACAGTAAAGACCAGCAACAGCTTTCAGGGCTGCCACCTTCCGTGTGGGACAAGGAGCCGGACGTGTGCCTTTTCAGAATCAGGCTCTGCCGAGGACGAGAGCCATGAGATGTTCCTCCTCTCAGCAAGCCCGGGTCCCAGATCCTGTTGTACCTGTGAATAGGCTGCAGGGGGACGGTGAAGACCAGCAACAGCTTTCAGGGCTGCCACCTTCCGTGTGGGACAAGGAGCCGGACGTGTGCCTTTTCGGAATCAGGCTCTGCCGAGGAAGAGATCCATGAGATGTTCCTCCTCTGGGCATGCCCGGGTCCTGAATCTTTTAGTGCCTGTGAATAGGCTGCAGGGGGACGGTGAAGACCAGCAACAGCTTTCAGGGCTGCCACCTTCCGTGTGGGACAAGGAGCCGGACGTGTGCCTTTTCGGAATCAGGCTCTGCCTAGGAAGAGATCCATGAGATGTTCCTCCTCTGGGCATGCCCGGGTCCTGAATCTTGTTGTGCCTGTGAATAGGCTGCAGGGGGACGGTGAAGACCAGCAACAGCTTTCAGGGCTGCCACCTTCCGTGTGGGACAAGGAGCCGGACGTGTGCCTTTTCGGAATCAGGCTCTGCCGAGGAAGAGATCCATGAGATGTTCCTCCTCTGGGCATGCCCGGGTCCCAGATCCTGTTGTGCCTGTGAATAGGCTGCAGGGGGACGGTGAAGACCAGCAACAGCTTTCAGGGCTGCCACCTTCCGTGTGGGACAAGGAGCCGGACGTGTGCCTTTTCAGAATCAGGCTCTGCCGAGGACGAGAGCCATGAGATGTTCCTCCTCGGGGCAAGCCCGGGTCCCAGATCCTGTTGTGCCTGTGAATAGGCTGCAGGGGGACGGTGAAGACCAGCAACAGCTTTCAGGGCTGCCACCTTCCGTGTGGGACAAGGAGCCGGACGTGTGCCCTTTCGGAATCAGGCTCTGCCGAGGAAGAGATCCATGAGATGTTCCTCCTCTGGGCATGCCCGGGTCCCAGATCCTGTTGTGCCTGTGAATAGGCTGCAGGGGGACGGTGAAGACCAGCAACAGCTTTCAGGGCTGCCACCTTCCGTGTGGGACAAGGAGCCGGACGTGTGCCTTTTCGGAATCAGGCTCTGCTGAGGACGAGAGCCATGAGATGTTCCTCCTCGGGGCAAGCCCGGGTCCCAGATCCTGTTGTGCCTGTGAATAGGCTGCAGGGGGAAGGTGAAGACCAGCAACAGCTTTCAGGGCTGCCACCTTCCGTGTGGGACAAGGAGCCGGACGTGTGCCTTTTCGGAATCAGACTCTGCCGAGGAAGAGAGCCATGAGATGTTCCTCCTCTCGGCAAGCCCGGGTTCTGAATCTTGTTGTGCCTGTGAATAGGCTGCAGGGGGAAGGTGAAGACCAGCAACAGCTTTCAGGGCTGCCACCTTCCGTGTGGGACAAGGAGCCGGACGTGTGCCTTTTCAGAATCAGGCTCTGCCGAGGACGAGAGCCATGAGATGTTCCTCCTCTCAGCAAGCCCAAGTCCCAGATCCTGTTGTACCTGTGAATAGGCTGCAGGGGGACAGTAAAGACCAGCAACAGCTTTCAGGGCTGCCACCTTCCGTGTGGGACAAGGAGCCGGACGTGTGCCTTTTCGGAATCAGGCTCTGCCGAGGACGAGAGCCATGAGATGTTCCTCCTCTCAGCAAGCCCGGGTCCCAGATCCTGTTGTACCTGTGAATAGGCTGCAGGGGGACAGTAAAGACCAGCAACAGCTTTCAGGGCTGCCACCTTCCGTGTGGGACAAGGAGCCGGACGTGTGCCTTTTCGGAAAGAGGCTCTGCCGAGGAAGAGATCCATGAGATGTTCCTCCTCTGGGCATACCCGGGTCCTGAATCTTGTTGTGCCTGTGAATAGGCTGCAGGGGGACGGTGAAGACCAGCAACAGCTTTCAGGGCTGCCACCTTCCGTGTGGGACAAGGAGACGGACTTGTGCCTTTTCGGAATCAGGCTCTGCCGAGGAAGAGATCCATGAGATGTTCCTCCTCTGGGCATGCCCGGGTCCTGAATCTTGTTGTGCCTGTGAATAGGCTGCAGGGGGACGGTGAAGACCAGCAACAGCTTTCAGGGCTGCCACCTTCCGTGTGGGACAAGGAGCCGGACGTGTGCCTTTTCGGAATCAGGCTCTGCCGAGGAAGAGATCCATGAGATGTTCCTCCTCTGGGCATGCCCGGGTCCCAGATCCTGTTGTGCCTGTGAATAGGCTGCAGGGGGACGGTGAAGACCAGCAACAGCTTTCAGGGCTGCCACCTTCCGTGTGGGACAAGGAGCCGGACGTGTGCCTTTTCGGAATCAGGCTCTGCCGAGGACGAGAGCCATGAGATGTTCCTCCTCGGGGCAAGCCCGGGTCCCAGATCCTGTTGTGCCTGTGAATAGGCTGCAGGGGGAAGGTGAAGACCAGCAACAGCTTTCAGGGCTGCCACCTTCCGTGTGGGACAAGGAGCCGGATGTGTGCCTTTTCGGAATCAGGCTCTGCCGAGGAAGAGAGCCATGAGATGTTACTCCTCTGGGCATGCCCGGGTTCTGAATCTTGTTGTGCCTGTGAATAGGCTGCAGGGGGACGGTGAAGACCAGCAACAGCTTTCAGGGCTGCCACCTTCCGTGTGGGACAAGGAGCCGGACGTGTGCCTTTTCAGAATCAGGCTCTGCCGAGGACGAGAGCCATGAGATGTTCCTCCTCTCAGCAACCCAAGTCCCAGATCCTGTTGTACCTGTGAATAGGCTGCAGGGGGACAGTAAAGACCAGCAACAGCTTCAGGGCTGCCACCTTCCGTGTGGGACAAGGAGCCGGACGTGTGCCTTTTCGGAAAGAGGCTCTGCCGAGGAAGAGATCCATGAGATGTTCCTCCTCTGGGCATGCCCGGGTCCTGAATCTTGTTGTGCCTGTGAATAGGCTGCAGGGGGACGGTGAAGACCAGCAACAGCTTTCAGGGCTGCCACCTTCCGTGTGGGACAAGGAGACGGACTTGTGCCTTTTCGGAATCAGGCTCTGCCGAGGAAGAGATCCATGAGATGTTCCTCCTCTGGGCATGCCCGGGTCCTGAATCTTGTTGTGCCTGTGAATAGGCTGCAGGGGGACGGTGAAGACCAGCAACAGCTTTCAGGGCTGCCACCTTCCGTGTGGGACAAGGAGCCGGACGTGTGCCTTTTCGGAATCAGGCTCTGCCGAGGAAGAGATCCATGAGATGTTCCTCCTCTGGGCATGCACGGCTCCTGAATCTTGTTGTGCCTGTGAATAGGCTGCAGGGGGACGGTGAAGACCAGCAACAGCTTTCAGGGCTGCCACCTTCCGTGTGGGACAAGGAGCCGGACGTGTGCCTTTTCGGAATCAGGCTCTGCAGAGGAAGAGATCCATGAGATGTTCCTCCTCTGGGCATGCACGGCTCCTGAATCTTGTTGTGCCTGTGAATAGGCTGCAGGGGGACGGTGAAGACCAGCAACAGCTTTCAGGGCTGCCACCTTCCGTGTGGGACAAGGAGCCGGACGTGTGCCTTTTGGAATCAGGCTCTGCCGAGGAAGAGATCCATGAGATGTTCCTCCTCTGGGCATGCCCGGGTCCTGAATCCTGTTGTACCTCTAAATAGGGTGCAGGGGGACGGTGAAGACCAGCAACAGCTTTCAGGGCTGCCACCTTCCGTGTGGGACAAGGAGCCGGACGTGTGCTTTTTCGGAATCAGGCTCTGCCGAGGAAGAGATCCATGAGATGTTCCTCCTCTGGGCATGCCCGGGTCCTGAATCCTGTTGTGCCTCTGAATAGGCTGCAAGGGGATGGTGAAGACCAGCAACAGCTTTCAGGGCTGCCACCTTCCGTGTGGGACAAGGAGCCGGACGTGTGCCTTTTCGGAATCAGGCTCTGCCGAGGACGAGAGCCATGAGATGTTCCTCCTCTGGGCAAGACCGGGTCCCAGATCCTGTTGTGCCTGTGAATAGGCTGCATGGGGACGGTGAAGACCAGCAACAGCTTTCAAGGGCTGCCACCTTCCGTGTGGGACAAGGAGCCGGACGTGTGCCTTTTCGGAATCAGGCTCTGCCGAGGAAGAGATCCATGAGATGTTCCTCCTCTGGGCAAGCCCGGGTCCCAAATCCTGTTGTACCTGTGAATAGGCTGCAGGGGGACGGTGAAGACCAGCAACAGCTTTCAGGGCTGCCACCTTCCGTGTGGGACAAGGATCCGGACGTGTGCCTTTTCGGAATCAGGCTCTGCCGAGGACGAGAGCCATGAGATGTTCCTCCTCTCAGCAAGCCCGAGTCCCAGATCCTGTTGTACCTGTGAATAGGCTGCAGGGGGACAGTAAAGACCAGCAACAGCTTTCAGGGCTGCCACCTTCCGTGTGGGACAAGGAGCCGGACGTGTGCCTTTTCAGAATCATGCTCTGCCGAGGACGAGAGCCATGAGATGTTCCTCCTCGGGGCAAGCCCGGGTCCCAGATCCTGTTGTACCTGTGAATAGGCTGCAGGGGGAAGGTGAAGACCAGCAACAGCTTTCAGGGCTGCCACCTTCCGTGTGGGACAAGGAGCCGGACGTGTGCCTTTTCGGAATCAGGCTCTGCCGAGGAAGAGATCCATGAGATGTTCCTCCTCTGGGCATGCCCGGGTCCTGAATCTTGTAGTGCCTGTGAATAGGCTGCAGGGGGACGGTGAAGACCAGCAACAGCTTTCAGGGCTGCCACCTTCCGTGTGGGACAAGGAGCCGGATATGTGCCTTTTCGGAATCAGGCTCTGCCTAGGAAGAGATCCATGAGATGTTCCTCCTCTGGGCATGCCCGGGTCCTGAATCTTGTTGTGCCTGTGAATAGGCTGCAGGGGGATGGTGAAGACCAGCAACAGCTTTCAGGGCTGCCACCTTCCGTGTGGGACAAGGAGCCGGACGTGTGCCTTTTCGGAATCAGGCTCTGCCGAGGACGAGAGCCATGAGATGTTCCTCCTCTGGGCATGCCCGGGTCCCAGATCCTGTTGTGCCTGTGAGTAGGCTGCAGGGGGACGGTGAAGACCAGCAACAGCTTTCAGGGCTGCCACCTTCCGTGTGGGACAAGGAGCCGGACGTGTGCCTTTTCAGAATCAGGCTCTGCCGAGGAAGAGAGCCATGAGATGTTCCTCCTCTGGGCAAGCCCGGGTCCCAGATCCTGTTGTGCCTGTGAATAGGCTGCAGGGGGACGGTGAAGACCAGCAACAGCTTTCAGGGCTGCCAACTTCCGTGTGGGACAAGGAGCCGGACGTGTGCCCTTTCGGAATCAGGCTCTGCCGAGGAAGAGATCCATGAGATGTTCCTCCTCTGGGCATGCCCGGGTCCTGAATCTTGTTGTGCCTGTGAATAGGCTGCAGGGGGACGGTGAAGACCAGCAACAGCTTTCAGGGCTGCCACCTTCCGTGTGGGACAAGGAGCCGGACGTGTGCCTTTTCGGAATCAGGCTCTGCCGAGGACGAGAGCCATGAGATGTTCCTCCTCTGGGCATGCCCGGGTCCCAGATCCTGTTGTGCCTGTGAATAGGCTGCAGGGGGACGGTGAAGACCAGCAACAGCTTTCAGGGCTGCCAATTTCCGTGTGGGACAAGGAGCCGGACGTGTGCCTTTTCAGAATCAGGCTCTGCCGAGGACGAGAGCCATGAGATGTTCCTCCTCGGGGCAAGCCCGGGTCCCAGATCCTGTTGTGCCTGTGAATAGGCTGCAGGGGGACGGTGAAGACCAGCAACAGCTTTCAGGGCTGCCACCTTCCGTGTGGGACAAGGAGCCGGACGTGTGCCCTTTCGGAATCAGGCTCTGCCGAGGAAGAGATCCATGAGATGTTCCTCCTCTGGGCATGCCCGGGTCCCAGATCCTGTTGTGCCTGTGAATAGGCTGCAGGGGGACGGTGAAGACCAGCAACAGCTTTCAGGGCTGCCACCTTCCGTGTGGGACAAGGAGCCGGACGTGTGCCTTTTCGGAATCAGGCTCTGCCGAGGACGAGAGCCATGAGATGTTCCTCCTCGGGGCAAGACCGGGTCCCAGATCCTGTTGTGCCTGTGAATAGGCTGCAGGGGGAAGGTGAAGACCAGCAACAGCTTTCAGGGCTGCCACCTTCCGTGTGGGACAAGGAGCCGGACGTGTGCCTTTTCGGAATCAGGCTCTGCCGAGGAAGAGAGCCATGAGATGTTCCTCCTCTGGGCATGCCCGGGTTCTGAATCTTGTTGTGCCTGTGAATAGGCTGCAGGGGGAAGGTGAAGACCAGCAACAGCTTTCAGGGCTGCCACCTTCCGTGTGGGACAAGGAGCCGGACGTGTGCCTTTTCAGAATCAGGCTCTGCCGAGGACGAGAGCCATGAGATGTTCCTCCTCTCAGCAAGCCCAAGTCCCAGATCCTGTTGTACCTGTGAATAGGCTGCCGGGGGACAGTAAAGACCAGCAACAGCTTTCAGGGCTGCCACCTTCCGTGTGGGACAAGGAGCCGGACGTGTGCCTTTTCGGAATCAGGCTCTGCCGAGGACGAGAGCCATGAGATGTTCCTCCTCTCAGCAAGCCCGGGTCCCAGATCCTGTTGTACCTGTGAATAGGCTGCAGGGGGAAGGTGAAGACCAGCAACAGCTTTCAGGGCTGCCACCTTCCGTGTGGGACAAGGAGCCGGACGTGTGCCTTTTCGGAAAGAGGCTCTGCCGAGGAAGAGATCCATGAGATGTTCCTCCTCTGGGCATGCCCGGGTCCTGAATCTTGTTGTGCCTGTGAATAGGCTGCAGGGGGACGGTGAAGACCAGCAACAGCTTTCAGGGCTGCCACCTTCCGTGTGGGACAAGGAGCCGGACGTGTGCCTTTTCGGAATCAGGCTCTGCCGAGGAAGAGATCCATGAGATGTTCCTCCTCTGGGCATGCCCGGGTCCTGAATCTTGTAGTGCCTGTGAATAGGCTGCAGGGGGACGGTGAAGACCAGCAACAGCTTTCAGGGCTGCCACCTTCCGTGTGGGACAAGGAGCCGGACGTGTGCCTTTTCGGAATCAGGCTCTGCCGAGGACGAGAGCCATGAGATGTTCCTCCTCTGGGCAAGACCGGGTCCCAGATCCTGTTGTGCCTGTGAATAGGCTGCATGGGGACGGTGAAGACCAGCAACAGCTTTCAAGGGCTGCCACCTTCCGTGTGGGACAAGGAGCCGGACGTGTGCCTTTTCGGAATCAGGCTCTGCCGAGGAAGAGATCCATGAGATGTTCCTCCTCTGGGCAAGCCCGGGTCCCAAATCCTGTTGTACCTGTGAATAGGCTGCAGGGGGACGGTGAAGACCAGCAACAGCTTTCAGGGCTGCCACCTTCCGTGTGGGAAAAGGAGCCGGACGTGTGCCTTTTCAGAATCAGGCTCTGCCGAGGAAGAGATCCATGAGATGTTCCTCCTCTGGGCATGCCCGGGTCCCAGATCCTGTTGTGCCTGTGAATAGGCTGCAGGGGGACGGTGAAGACCAGCAACAGCTTTCAGGGCTGCCACCTTCCGTGTGGGACAAGGAGCCGGACGTGTGCCTTTTCGGAATCAGGCTCTGCCGAGGACGAGAGCCATGAGATGTTCCTCCTCTCAGCAAGCCCGAGTCCCAGATCCTGTTGTACCTGTGAATAGGCTGCAGGGGGACAGTAAAGACCAGCAACAGCTTTCAGGGCTGCCACCTTCCGTGTGGGACAAGGAGCCGGACGTGTGCCTTTTCAGAATCATGCTCTGCCGAGGACGAGAGCCATGAGATGTTCCTCCTCGGGGCAAGCCCGGGTCCCAGATCCTGTTGTACCTGTGAATAGGCTGCAGGGGGAAGGTGAAGACCAGCAACAGCTTTCAGGGCTGCCACCTTCCGTGTGGGACAAGGAGCCGGACGTGTGCCTTTTCTGAATCAGGCTCTGCCGAGGAAGAGATCCATGAGATGTTCCTCCTCTGGGCATGCCCGGGTCCTGAATCTTGTAGTGCCTGTGAATAGGCTGCAGGGGGACGGTGAAGACCAGCAACAGCTTTCAGGGCTGCCACCTTCCGTGTGGGACAAGGAGCCGGATATGTGCCTTTTCGGAATCAGGCTCTGCCTAGGAAGAGATCCATGAGATGTTCCTCCTCTGGGCATGCCCGGGTCCTGAATCTTGTTGTGCCTGTGAATAGGCTGCAGGGGGATGGTGAAGACCAGCAACAGCTTTCAGGGCTGCCACCTTCCGTGTGGGACAAGGAGCCGGACGTGTGCCTTTTCGGAATCAGGCTCTGCCGAGGACGAGAGCCATGAGATGTTCCTCCTCTGGGCATGCCCGGGTCCCAGATCCTGTTGTGCCTGTGAATAGGCTGCAGGGGGACGGTGAAGACCAGCAACAGCTTTCAGGGCTGCCACCTTCCGTGTGGGACAAGGAGCCGGACGTGTGCCTTTTCAGAATCAGGCTCTGCCGAGGACGAGAGCCATGAGATGTTCCTCCTCTGGGCAAGCCCGGGTCCCAGATCCTGTTGTGCCTGTGAATAGGCTGCAGGGGGACGGTGAAGACCAGGAAAAGCTTTCAGGGCTTCCACATTCCGTGTGGGACAAGGAGCCGGACGTGTGCCCTTTCGGAATCAGGCTCTGCCGAGGAAGAGATCCATGAGATGTTCCTCCTCTGGGCATGCCCGGGTCCTGAATCTTGTTGTGCCTGTGAATAGGCTGCAGGGGGACGGTGAAGACCAGCAACAGCTTTCAGGGCTGCCACCTTCCGTGTGGGACAAGGAGCCGGACGTGTGCCTTTTCGGAATCAGGCTCTGCCGAGGAAGAGATCCATGAGATGTTCCTCCTCTGGGCATGCCCGGGTCCCAGATCCTGTTGTGCCTGTGAATAGGCTGCAGGGGGACGGTGAAGACCAGCAACAGCTTTCAGGGCTGCCAACTTCCGTGTGGGACAAGGAGCCGGACGTGTGCCTTTTCAGAATCAGGCTCTGCCGAGGACGAGAGCCATGAGATGTTCCTCCTCGGGGCAAGCCCGGGTCCCAGATCCTGTTGTCCCTGTGAATAGGCTGCAGGGGGACGGTGAAGACCAGCAACAGCTTTCAGGGCTGCCACCTTCCGTGTGGGACAAGGAGCCGGACGTGTGCCCTTTCGGAATCAGGCTCTGCCGAGGAAGAGATCCATGAGATGTTCCTCCTCTGGGCATGCCCGGGTCCCAGATCCTGTTGTGCCTGTGAATAGGCTGCAGGGGGACGGTGAAGACCAGCAACAGCTTTCAGGGCTGCCACCTTCCGTGTGGGACAAGGAGCCGGACGTGTGCCTTTTCGGAATCAGGCTCTGCCGAGGACGAGAGCCATGAGATGTTCCTCCTCGGGGCAAGACCGGGTCCCAGATCCTGTTGTGCCTGTGAATAGGCTGCAGGGGGAAGGTGAAGACCAGCAACAGCTTTCAGGGCTGCCACCTTCCGTGTGGGACAAGGAGCCGGACGTGTGCCTTTTCGGAATCAGGCTCTGCCGAGGAAGAGAGCCATGAGATGTTCCTCCTCTGGGCATGCCCGGGTTCTGAATCTTGTTGTGCCTGTGAATAGGCTGCAGGGGGAAGGTGAAGACCAGCAACAGCTTTCAGGGCTGCCACCTTCCGTGTGGGACAAGGAGCCGGACGTGTGCCTTTTCAGAATCAGGCTCTGCCGAGGACGAGAGCCATGAGATGTTCCTCCTCTCAGCAAGCCCAAGTCCCAGATCCTGTTGTACCTGTGAATAGGCTGCCGGGGGACAGTAAAGACCAGCAACAGCTTTCAGGGCTGCCACCTTCCGTGTGGGACAAGGAGCCGGACGTGTGCCTTTTCGGAATCAGGCTCTGCCGAGGACGAGAGCCATGAGATGTTCCTCCTCTCAGCAAGCCCGGGTCCCAGATCCTGTTGTACCTGTGAATAGGCTGCAGGGGGAAGGTGAAGACCAGCAACAGCTTTCAGGGCTGCCACCTTCCGTGTGGGACAAGGAGCCGGACGTGTGCCTTTTCGGAAAGAGGCTCTGCCGAGGAAGAGATCCATGAGATGTTCCTCCTCTGGGCATGCCCGGGTCCTGAATCTTGTTGTGCCTGTGAATAGGCTGCAGGGGGACGGTGAAGACCAGCAACAGCTTTCAGGGCTGCCACCTTCCGTGTGGGACAAGGAGCCGGACGTGTGCCTTTTCGGAATCAGGCTCTGCCGAGGAAGAGATCCATGAGATGTTCCTCCTCTGGGCATGCCCGGGTCCTGAATCTTGTAGTGCCTGTGAATAGGCTGCAGGGGGACGGTGAAGACCAGCAACAGCTTTCAGGGCTGCCACCTTCCGTGTGGGACAAGGAGCCGGACGTGTGCCTTTTCGGAATCAGGCTCTGCCTAGGAAGAGATCCATGAGATGTTCCTCCTCTGGGCATGCCCGGGTCCTGAATCTTGTTGTGCCTGTGAATAGGCTGCAGGGGGACGGTGAAGACCAGCAACAGCTTTCAGGGCTGCCACCTTCCGTGTTGGACAAGGAGCCGGACGTGTGCCTTTTCGGAATCAGGCTCTGCCGAGGAAGAGATCCATGAGATGTTCCTCCTCTGGGCATGCCCGGGTCCCAGATCCTGTTGTGCCTGTGAATAGGCTGCAGGGGGACGGTGAAGACCAGCAACAGCTTTCAGGGCTGCCACCTTCCGTGTGGGA
Organism: Astur gentilis; assembly: GCF_929443795.1. Classification (NCBI taxonomy): domain Eukaryota; kingdom Metazoa; phylum Chordata; class Aves; order Accipitriformes; family Accipitridae; genus Astur; species Astur gentilis. The sequence goes on from NC_064914.1 coordinate 681,951, forward strand.
CAAGGAGCCGGACGTGTGCCTTTTCAGAATCAGGCTCTGCCGAGGACGAGAGCCATGAGATGTTCCTCCTCGGGGCAAGCCCGGGTCCCAGATCCTGTTGTGCCTGTGAATAGGCTGCAGGGGGACGGTGAAGACCAGCAACAGCTTTCAGGGCTGCCACCTTCCGTGTGGGACAAGGAGCCGGACGTGTGCCCTTTCGGAATCAGGCTCTGCCGAGGAAGAGATCCATGAGATGTTCCTCCTCTGGGCATGCCCGGGTCCCAGATCCTGTTGTGCCTGTGAATAGGCTGCAGGGGGACGGTGAAGACCAGCAACAGCTTTCAGGGCTGCCACCTTCCGTGTGGGACAAGGAGCCGGACGTGTGCCTTTTCGGAATCAGGCTCTGCCGAGGACGAGAGCCATGAGATGTTCCTCCTCGGGGCAAGCCCGGGTCCCAGATCCTGTTGTGCCTGTGAATAGGCTGCATGGGGAAGGTGAAGACCAGCAACAGCTTTCAGGGCTGCCACCTTCCGTGTGGGACAAGGAGCCGGACTTGTGCCTTTTCGGAATCAGACTCTGCCGAGGAAGAGAGCCATGAGATGTTCCTCCTCTGGGCATGCCCGGGTTCTGAATCTTGTTGTGCCTGTGAATAGGCTGCAGGGGGAAGGTGAAGACCAGCAACAGCTTTCAGGGCTGCCACCTTCCGTGTGGGACAAGGAGCCGGACGTGTGCCTTTTCAGAATCAGGCTCTGCCGAGGACGAGAGCCATGAGATGTTCCTCCTCGGGGCAAGCCCAAGTCCCAGATCCTGTTGTACCTGTGAATAGGCTGCAGGGGGACGGTGAAGACCAGCAACAGCTTTCAGGGCTGCCACCTTCCGTGTGGGACAAGGAGCCGGACGTGTGCCTTTTCGGAATCAGGCTCTGCCGAGGACGAGAGCCATGAGATGTTCCTCCTCTCAGCAAGCCCGGGTCCCAGATCCTGTTGTACCTGTGAATAGGCTGCAGGGGGAAGGTGAAGACCAGCAACAGCTTTCAGGGCTGCCACCTTCCGTGTGGGACAAGGAGCCGGACGTGTGCCTTTTCGGAAAGAGGCTCTGCCGAGGAAGAGATCCATGAGATGTTCCTCCTCTGGGCATGCCCGGGTCCTGAATCTTGTTGTGCCTGTGAATAGGCTGCAGGGGGACGGTGAAGACCAGCAACAGCTTTCAGGGCTGCCACCTTCCGTGTGGGACAAGGAGCCGGACGTGTGCCTTTTCGGAATCAGGCTCTGCCGAGGAAGAGATCCATGAGATGTTCCTCCTCTGGGCATGCCCGGGTCCTGAATCTTGTAGTGCCTGTGAATAGGCTGCAGGGGGACGGTGAAGACCAGCAACAGCTTTCAGGGCTGCCACCTTCCGTGTGGGACAAGGAGCCGGACGTGTGCCTTTTCGGAATCAGGCTCTGCCTAGGAAGAGATCCATGAGATGTTCCTCCTCTGGGCATGCCCGGGTCCTGAATCTTGTTGTGCCTGTGAATAGGCTGCAGGGGGACGGTGAAGACCAGCAACAGCTTTCAGGGCTGCCACCTTCCGTGTGGGACAAGGAGCCGGACGTGTGCCTTTTCGGAATCAGGCTCTGCCGAGGAAGAGATCCATGAGATGTTCCTCCTCTGGGCATGCCCGGGTCCCAGATCCTGTTGTGCCTGTGAATAGGCTGCAGGGGGACGGTGAAGACCAGCAACAGCTTTCAGGGCTGCCACCTTCCGTGTGGGACAAGGAGCCGGACGTGTGCCTTTTCAGAATCAGGCTCTGCCGAGGACGAGAGCCATGAGATGTTCCTCCTCGGGGCAAGCCCGGGTCCCAGATCCTGTTGTGCCTGTGAATAGGCTGCAGGGGGACGGTGAAGACCAGCAACAGCTTTCAGGGCTGCCACCTTCCGTGTGGGACAAGGAGCCGGACGTGTGCCCTTTCGGAATCAGGCTCTGCCGAGGAAGAGATCCATGAGATGTTCCTCCTCTGGGCATGCCCGGGTCCCAGATCCTGTTGTGCCTGTGAATAGGCTGCAGGGGGACGGTGAAGACCAGCAACAGCTTTCAGGGCTGCCACCTTCCGTGTGGGACAAGGAGCCGGACGTGTGCCTTTTCGGAATCAGGCTCTGCCGAGGACGAGAGCCATGAGATGTTCCTCCTCGGGGCAAGCCCGGGTCCCAGATCCTGTTGTGCCTGTGAATAGGCTGCATGGGGAAGGTGAAGACCAGCAACAGCTTTCAGGGCTGCCACCTTCCGTGTGGGACAAGGAGCCGGACTTGTGCCTTTTCGGAATCAGACTCTGCCGAGGAAGAGAGCCATGAGATGTTCCTCCTCTGGGCATGCCCGGGTTCTGAATCTTGTTGTGCCTGTGAATAGGCTGCAGGGGGAAGGTGAAGACCAGCAACAGCTTTCAGGGCTGCCACCTTCCGTGTGGGACAAGGAGCCGGACGTGTGCCTTTTCAGAATCAGGCTCTGCCGAGGACGAGAGCCATGAGATGTTCCTCCTCGGGGCAAGCCCAAGTCCCAGATCCTGTTGTACCTGTGAATAGGCTGCAGGGGGACAGTAAAGACCAGCAACAGCTTTCAGGGCTGCCACCTTCCGTGTGGGACAAGGAGCCGGACGTGTGCCTTTTCGGAATCAGGCTCTGCCGAGGACGAGAGCCATGAGATGTTCCTCCTCTCAGCAAGCCCGGGTCCCAGATCCTGTTGTACCTGTGAATAGGCTGCAGGGGGAAGGTGAAGACCAGCAACAGCTTTCAGGGCTGCCACCTTCCGTGTGGGACAAGGAGCCGGACGTGTGCCTTTTCGGAAAGAGGCTCTGCCGAGGAAGAGATCCATGAGATGTTCCTCCTCTGGGCATGCCCGGGTCCTTTATCTTGTTGTGCCTGTGAATAGGCTGCAGGGGGACGGTGAAGACCAGCAACAGCTTTCAGGGCTGCCACCTTCCGTGTGGGACAAGGAGACGGACTTGTGCCTTTTCGGAATCAGGCTCTGCCGAGGAAGAGATCCATGAGATGTTCCTCCTCTGGGCATGCCCGGGTCCTGAATCTTGTTGTGCCTGTGAATAGGCTGCAGGGGGACGGTGAAGACCAGCAACAGCTTTCAGGGCTGCCACCTTCCGTGTGGGACAAGGAGCCGGACGTGTGCCTTTTCAGAATCAGGCTCTGCCGAGGAAGAGATCCATGAGATGTTCCTCCTCTGGGCATGCCCGGGTCCCAGATCCTGTTGTGCCTGTGAATAGGCTGCAGGGGGACGGTGAAGACCAGCAACAGCTTTCAGGGCTGCCACCTTCCGTGTGGGACAAGGAGCCGGACGTGTGCCTTTTCGGAATCAGGCTCTGCCGAGGACGAGAGCCATGAGATGTTCCTCCTCGGGGCAAGCCCGGGTCCCAGATCCTGTTGTGCCTGTGAATAGGCTGCAGGGGGAAGGTGAAGACCAGCAACAGCTTTCAGGGCTGCCACCTTCCGTGTGGGACAAGGAGCCGGACGTGTGCTTTTTCGGAATCAGGCTCTGCCGAGGAAGAGAGCCATGAGATGTTCCTCCTCTGGGCATGCCCGGGTTCTGAATCTTGTTGTGCCTGTGAATAGGCTGCAGGGGGACGGTGAAGACCAGCAACAGCTTTCAGGGCTGCCACCTTCCGTGTGGGACAAGGAGCCGGACGTGTGCCTTTTCGGAATCAGGCTCTGCCGAGGAAGAGATCCATGAGATGTTCCTCCTCTGGGCATGCCCGGGTTCTGAATCTTGTTGTGCCTGTGAATAGGCTGCAGGGGGACGGTGAAGACCAGCAACAGCTTTCAGGGCTGCCACCTTCCGTGTGGGACAAGGAGCCGGACGTGTGCCTTTTCAGAATCAGGCTCTGCCGAGGACGAGAGCCATGAGATGTTCCTCCTCTCAGCAACCCAAGTCCCAGATCCTGTTGTACCTGTGAATAGGCTGCAGGGGGACAGTAAAGACCAGCAACAGCTTTCAGGGCTGCCACCTTCCGTGTGGGACAAGGAGCCGGACGTGTGCCTTTTCGGAAAGAGGCTCTGCCGAGGAAGAGATCCATGAGATGTTCCTCCTCTGGGCATGCCCGGGTCCTGAATCTTGTTGTGCCTGTGAATAGGCTGCAGGGGGACGGTGAAGACCAGCAACAGCTTTCAGGGCTGCCACCTTCCGTGTGGGACAAGGAGACGGACTTGTGCCTTTTCGGAATCAGGCTCTGCCGAGGAAGAGATCCATGAGATGTTCCTCCTCTGGGCATGCCCGGGTCCTGAATCTTGTTGTGCCTGTGAATAGGCTGCAGGGGGACGGTGAAGACCAGCAACAGCTTTCAGGGCTGCCACCTTCCGTGTGGGACAAGGAGCCGGACGTGTGCCTTTTCGGAATCAGGCTCTGCCGAGGAAGAGATCCATGAGATGTTCCTCCTCTGGGCATGCACGGCTCCTGAATCTTGTTGTGCCTGTGAATAGGCTGCAGGGGGACGGTGAAGACCAGCAACAGCTTTCAGGGCTGCCACCTTCCGTGTGGGACAAGGAGCCGGACGTGTGCCTTTTCGGAATCAGGCTCTGCAGAGGAAGAGATCCATGAGATGTTCCTCCTCTGGGCAAGCCTGGGTCCCAGATCCTGTTGTGCCTGTGAATAGGCTGCAGGGGGACGGTGAAGACCAGGAACAGCTTTCAGGGCTGCCACCTTCCGTGTGGGACAAGGAGCCGGACGTGTGCCTTTTCGGAATCAGGCTCTGCCGAGGACGAGAGCCATGAGATGTTCCTCCTCTGGGCAAGACCTGGTCCCAGATCCTGTTGTGCCTGTGAATAGGCTGCAGGGGGACGGTGAAGACCAGCAACAGCTTTCAGGGCTGCCACCTTCCGTGTGGGACAAGGAGCCGGACGTGTGCTTTTTCGGAATCAGGCTATGCCGAGGAAGAGATCCATGAGATGTTCCTCCTCTGGGCATGCCCGGGTCCTGAATCCTGTTGTGCCTCTGAATAGGCTGCAAGGGGATGGTGAAGACCAGCAACAGCTTTCAGGGCTGCCACCTTCCGTGTGGGACAAGGAGCCGGACGTGTGCCTTTTCGGAATCAGGCTCTGCCGAGGACGAGAGCCATGAGATGTTCCTCCTCTGGGCAAGACCGGGTCCCAGATCCTGTTGTGCCTGTGAATAGGCTGCATGGGGACGGTGAAGACCAGCAACAGCTTTCAAGGGCTGCCACCTTCCGTGTGGGACAAGGAGCCGGACGTGTGCCTTTTCGGAATCAGGCTCTGCCGAGGAAGAGATCCATGAGATGTTCCTCCTCTGGGCAAGCCCGGGTCCCAAATCCTGTTGTACCTGTGAATAGGCTGCAGGGGGACGGTGAAGACCAGGAACAGCTTTCAGGGCTGCCACCTTCCGTGTGGGAAAAGGAGCCGGACGTGTGCCTTTTCGGAATCAGGCTCTGCCGAGGAAGAGATCCATGAGATGTTCCTCCTCTGGGCATGCCCGGGTCCCAGATCCTGTTGTGCCTGTGAATAGGCTGCAGGGGGACGGTGAAGACCAGCAACAGCTTTCAGGGCTGCCACCTTCCGTGTGGGACAAGGAGCCGGACGTGTGCCTTTTCGGAATCAGGCTCTGCCGAGGACGAGAGCCATGAGATGTTCCTCCTCTCAGCAAGCCCGAGTCCCAGATCCTGTTGTACCTGTGAATAGGCTGCAGGGGGACAGTAAAGACCAGCAACAGCTTTCAGGGCTGCCACCTTCCGTGTGGGACAAGGAGCCGGACGTGTGCCTTTTCAGAATCATGCTCTGCCGAGGACGAGAGCCATGAGATGTTCCTCCTCGGGGCAAGCCCGGGTCCCAGATCCTGTTGTACCTGTGAATAGGCTGCAGGGGGAAGGTGAAGACCAGCAACAGCTTTCAGGGCTGCCACCTTCCGTGTGGGACAAGGAGCCGGACGTGTGCCTTTTCGGAATCAGGCTCTGCCGAGGAAGAGATCCATGAGATGTTCCTCCTCTGGGCATGCCCGGGTCCTGAATCTTGTAGTGCCTGTGAATAGGCTGCAGGGGGACGGTGAAGACCAGCAACAGCTTTCAGGGCTGCCACCTTCCGTGTGGGACAAGGAGCCGGATATGTGCCTTTTCGGAATCAGGCTCTGCCGAGGAAGAGATCCATGAGATGTTCCTCCTCTGGGCATGCCCGGGTTCTGAATCTTGTTGTGCCTGTGAATAGGCTGCAGGGGGACGGTGAAGACCAGCAACAGCTTTCAGGGCTGCCACCTTCTGTGTGGGACAAGGAGCCGGACGTGTGCCTTTTCGGAATCAGGCTCTGCCGAGGACGAGAGCCATGAGATGTTCCTCCTCTGGGCATGCCCGGGTCCCAGATCCTGTTGTGCCTGTGAATAGGCTGCAGGGGGACGGTGAAGACCAGCAACAGCTTTCAGGGCTGCCACCTTCCGTGTGGGACAAGGAGCCGGACGTGTGCCTTTTCAGAATCAGGCTCTGCCGAGGACGAGAGCCATGAGATGTTCCTCCTCGGGGCAAGCCCGGGTCCCAGATCCTGTTGTGCCTGTGAATAGGCTGCAGGGGGACGGTGAAGACCAGCAACAGCTTTCAGGGCTGCCACCTTCCGTGTGGGACAAGGAGCCGGACGTGTGCCCTTTCGGAATCAGGCTCTGCCGAGGAAGAGATCCATGAGATGTTCCTCCTCTGGGCATGCCCGGGTCCTGAATCTTGTTGTGCCTGTGAATAGGCTGCAGGGGGACGGTGAAGACCAGCAACAGCTTTCAGGGCTGCCACCTTCCGTGTGGGACAAGGAGCCGGACGTGTGCCCTTTAGGAATCAGGCTCTGCCGAGGAAGAGATCCATGAGATGTTCCTCCTCTGGGCATGCCCGGGTCCCAGATCCTGTTGTGCCTGTGAATAGGCTGCAGGGGGAAGGTGAAGACCAGCAACAGCTTTCAGGGCTGCCACCTTCCGTGTGGGACAAGGAGCCGGACGTGTGCCTTTTCAGAATGAGGCTCTGCCGAGGACGAGAGCCATGAGATGTTCCTCCTCTCAGCAAGCCCAAGTCCCAGATCCTGTTGTACCTGTGAATAGGCTGCCGGGGGACAGTAAAGACCAGCAACAGCTTTCAGGGCTGCCACCTTCCGTGTGGGACAAGGAGCCGGACGTGTGCCTTTTCGGAATCAGGCTCTGCCGAGGACGAGAGCCATGAGATGTTCCTCCTCTCGGCAAGCCCGGGTCCCAGATCCTGTTGTACCTGTGAATAGGCTGCAGGGGGAAGGTGAAGACCAGCAACAGCTTTCAGGGCTGCCACCTTCCGTGTGGGACAAGGAGCCGGACGTGTGCCTTTTCGGAAAGAGGCTCTGCCGAGGAAGAGATCCATGAGATGTTCCTCCTCTGGGCATGCCCGGGTCCTGAATCTTGTTGTGCCTGTGAATAGGCTGCAGGGGGACGGTGAAGACCAGCAACAGCTTTCAGGGCTGCCACCTTCCGTGTGGGACAAGGAGCCGGACGTGTGCCTTTTCGGAATCAGGCTCTGCCGAGGAAGAGATCCATGAGATGTTCCTCCTCTGGGCATGCCCGGGTCTTGAATCTTGTTGTGCCTGTGAATAGGCTGCAGGGGGAAGGTGAAGACCAGCAACAGCTTTCAGGGCTGCCACCTTCCGTGTGGGACAAGGAGCCGGACGTGTGCCTTTTCGGAATCAGGCTCTGCCGAGGACGAGAGCCATGAGATGTTCCTCCTCTGGGCATGCCCGGGTCCCAGATCCTGTTGTGCCTGTCAATAGGCTGCAGGGGGACGGTGAAGACCAGCAACAGCTTTCAGGGCTGCCACCTTCCGTGTGGGACAAGGAGCCGGACGTGTGCCTTTTCGGAATCAGGCTCTGCCGAGGACGAGAGCCATGAGATGTTCCTCCTCTGGGCAAGACCGGGTCCCAGATCCTGTTGTGCCTGTGAATAGGCTGCAGGGGGACGGTGAAGACCAGCAACAGCTTTCAGGGCTGCCACCTTCCGTGTGGGACAAGGAGCCGGACGTGTGCCTTTTGGAATCAGGCTCTGCCGAGGAAGAGATCCATGAGATGTTCCTCCTCTGGGCATGCCCGGGTCCTGAATCCTGTTGTGCCTCTGAATAGGCTGCAGGGGGACGGTGAAGACCAGCAACAGCTTTCAGGGCTGCCACCTTCCGTGTGGGACAAGGAGCCGGATATGTGCCTTTTCGGAATCAGGCTCTGCCGAGGAAGAGATCCATGAGATGTTCCTCCTCTGGGCATGCCCGGGTCCTGAATCTTGTTGTGCCTGTGAATAGGCTGCAGGGGGACGGTGAAGACCAGCAACAGCTTTCAGGGCTGCCACCTTCCGTGTGGGACAAGGAGCCGGACGTGTGCCTTTTCGGAATCAGGCTCTGCCGAGGACGAGAGCCATGAGATGTTCCTCCTCTGGGCATGCCCGGGTCCCAGATCCTGTTGTGCCTGTGAATAGGCTGCAGGGGGACGGTGAAGACCAGCAACAGCTTTCAGGGCTGCCACCTTCCGTGTGGGACAAGGAGCCGGACGTGTGCCTTTTCAGAATCAGGCTCTGCCGAGGACGAGAGCCATGAGATGTTCCTCCTCGGGGCAAGCCCGGGTCCCAGATCCTGTTGTGCCTGTGAATAGGCTGCAGGGGGACGGTGAAGACCAGCAACAGCTTTCAGGGCTGCCACCTTCCGTGTGGGACAAGGAGCCGGACGTGTGCCCTTTCGGAATCAGGCTCTGCCGAGGAAGAGATCCATGAGATGTTCCTCCTCTGGGCATGCCCGGGTCCTGAATCTTGTTGTGCCTGTGAATAGGCTGCAGGGGGACGGTGAAGACCAGCAACAGCTTTCAGGGCTGCCACCTTCCGTGTGGGACAAGGAGCCGGACGTGTGCCTTTTCGGAATCAGGCTCTGCCGAGGAAGAGATCCATGAGATGTTCCTCCTCTGGGCATGCCCGGGTCCCAGATCCTGTTGTGCCTGTGAATAGGCTGCAGGGGGACGGTGAAGACCAGCAACAGCTTTCAGGGCTGCCAACTTCCGTGTGGGACAAGGAGCCGGACGTGTGCCTTTTCAGAATCAGGCTCTGCCGAGGACGAGAGCCATGAGATGTTCCTCCTCGGGGCAAGCCCGGGTCCCAGATCCTGTTGTGCCTGTGAATAGGCTGCAGGGGGACGGTGAAGACCAGCAACAGCTTTCAGGGCTGCCACCTTCCGTGTGGGACAAGGAGCCGGACGTGTGCCCTTTCGGAATCAGGCTCTGCCGAGGAAGAGATCCATGAGATGTTCCTCCTCTGGGCATGCCCGGGTCCCAGATCCTGTTGTGCCTGTGAATAGGCTGCAGGGGGAAGGTGAAGACCAGCAACAGCTTTCAGGGCTGCCACCTTCCGTGTGGGACAAGGAGCCGGACGTGTGCCTTTTCAGAATGAGGCTCTGCCGAGGACGAGAGCCATGAGATGTTCCTCCTCTCAGCAAGCCCAAGTCCCAGATCCTGTTGTACCTGTGAATAGGCTGCCGAGGGACAGTAAAGACCAGCAACAGCTTTCAGGGCTGCCACCTTCCGTGTGGGACAAGGAGCCGGACGTGTGCCTTTTCGGAATCAGGCTCTGCCGAGGACGAGAGCCATGAGATGTTCCTCCTCTCGGCAAGCCCGGGTCCCAGATCCTGTTGTACCTGTGAATAGGCTGCAGGGGGAAGGTGAAGACCAGCAACAGCTTTCAGGGCTGCCACCTTCCGTGTGGGACAAGGAGCCGGACGTGTGCCTTTTCGGAAAGAGGCTCTGCCGAGGAAGAGATCCATGAGATGTTCCTCCTCTGGGCATGCCCGGGTCCTGAATCTTGTTGTGCCTGTGAATAGGCTGCAGGGGGACGGTGAAGACCAGCAACAGCTTTCAGGGCTGCCACCTTCCGTGTGGGACAAGGAGCCGGACGTGTGCCCTTTCGGAATCAGGCTCTGCCGAGGAAGAGATCCATGAGATGTTCCTCCTCTGGGCATGCCCGGGTCCCAGATCCTGTTGTGCCTGTGAATAGGCTGCAGGGGGAAGGTGAAGACCAGCAACAGCTTTCAGGGCTGCCACCTTCCGTGTGGGACAAGGAGCCGGACGTGTGCCTTTTCAGAATGAGGCTCTGCCGAGGACGAGAGCCATGAGATGTTCCTCCTCTCAGCAAGCCCAAGTCCCAGATCCTGTTGTACCTGTGAATAGGCTGCCGAGGGACAGTAAAGACCAGCAACAGCTTTCAGGGCTGCCACCTTCCGTGTGGGACAAGGAGCCGGACGTGTGCCTTTTCGGAATCAGGCTCTGCCGAGGACGAGAGCCATGAGATGTTCCTCCTCTCGGCAAGCCCGGGTCCCAGATCCTGTTGTACCTGTGAATAGGCTGCAGGGGGAAGGTGAAGACCAGCAACAGCTTTCAGGGCTGCCACCTTCCGTGTGGGACAAGGAGCCGGACGTGTGCCTTTTCGGAAAGAGGCTCTGCCGAGGAAGAGATCCATGAGATGTTCCTCCTCTGGGCATGCCCGGGTCCTGAATCTTGTTGTGCCTGTGAATAGGCTGCAGGGGGACGGTGAAGACCAGCAACAGCTTTCAGGGCTGCCACCTTCCGTGTGGGACAAGGAGCCGGACGTGTGCCTTTTGGAATCAGGCTCTGCCGAGGAAGAGATCCATGAGATGTTCCTCCTCTGGGCATGCCCGGGTCCTGAATCCTGTTGTGCCTCTGAATAGGCTGCAGGGGGACGGTGAAGACCAGCAACAGCTTTCAGGGCTGCCACCTTCCGTGTGGGACAAGGAGCCGGATATGTGCCTTTTCGGAATCAGGCTCTGCCGAGGAAGAGATCCATGAGATGTTCCTCCTCTGGGCATGCCCGGGTCCTGAATCTTGTTGTGCCTGTGAATAGGCTGCAGGGGGACGGTGAAGACCAGCAACAGCTTTCAGGGCTGCCACCTTCCGTGTGGGACAAGGAGCCGGACGTGTGCCTTTTCGGAATCAGGCTCTGCCGAGGACGAGAGCCATGAGATGTTCCTCCTCTGGGCATGCCCGGGTCCCAGATCCTGTTGTGCCTGTGAATAGGCTGCAGGGGGACGGTGAAGACCAGCAACAGCTTTCAGGGCTGCCACCTTCCGTGTGGGACAAGGAGCCGGACGTGTGCCGTTTCAGAATCAGGCTCTGCCGAGGACGAGAGCCATGAGATGTTCCTCCTCTGGGCAAGCCCGGGTCCCAGATCCTGTTGTGCCTGTGAATAGGCTGCAGGGGGACGGTGAAGACCAGCAACAGCTTTCAGGGCTGCCACCTTCCGTGTGGGACAAGGAGCCGGACGTGTGCCCTTTCGGAATCAGGCTCTGCCGAGGAAGAGATCCATGAGATGTTCCTCCTCTGGGCATGCCCGGGTCCTGAATCTTGTTGTGCCTGTGAATAGGCTGCAGGGGGACGGTGAAGACCAGCAACAGCTTTCAGGGCTGCCACCTTCCGTGTGGGACAAGGAGCCGGACGTGTGCCTTTTCGGAATCAGGCTCTGCCGAGGAAGAGATCCATGAGATGTTCCTCCTCTGGGCATGCCCGGGTCCCAGATCCTGTTGTGCCTGTGAATAGGCTGCAGGGGGACGGTGAAGACCAGCAACAGCTTTCAGGGCTGCCAACTTCCGTGTGGGACAAGGAGCCGGACGTGTGCCTTTTCAGAATCAGGCTCTGCCGAGGACGAGAGCCATGAGATGTTCCTCCTCGGGGCAAGCCCGGGTCCCAGATCCTGTTGTGCCTGTGAATAGGCTGCAGGGGGACGGTGAAGACCAGCAACAGCTTTCAGGGCTGCCACCTTCCGTGTGGGACAAGGAGCCGGACGTGTGCCCTTTCGGAATCAGGCTCTGCCGAGGAAGAGATCCATGAGATGTTCCTCCTCTGGGCATGCCCGGGTCCCACATCCTGTTGTGCCTGTGAATAGGCTGCAGGGGGAAGGTGAAGACCAGCAACAGCTTTCAGGGCTGCCACCTTCCGTGTGGGACAAGGAGCCGGACGTGTGCCTTTTCAGAATGAGGCTCTGCCGAGGACGAGAGCCATGAGATGTTCCTCCTCTCAGCAAGCCCAAGTCCCAGATCCTGTTGTACCTGTGAATAGGCTGCCGAGGGACAGTAAAGACCAGCAACAGCTTTCAGGGCTGCCACCTTCCGTGTGGGACAAGGAGCCGGACGTGTGCCTTTTCGGAATCAGGCTCTGCCGAGGACGAGAGCCATGAGATGTTCCTCCTCTCGGCAAGCCCGGGTCCCAGATCCTGTTGTACCTGTGAATAGGCTGCAGGGGGAAGGTGAAGACCAGCAACAGCTTTCAGGGCTGCCACCTTCCGTGTGGGACAAGGAGCCGGACGTGTGCCTTTTCGGAAAGAGGCTCTGCCGAGGAAGAGATCCATGAGATGTTCCTCCTCTGGGCATGCCCGGGTCCTGAATCTTGTTGTGCCTGTGAATAGGCTGCAGGGGGACGGTGAAGACCAGCAACAGCTTTCAGGGCTGCCACCTTCCGTGTGGGACAAGGAGCCGGACGTGTGCCCTTTCGGAATCAGGCTCTGCCGAGGAAGAGATCCATGAGATGTTCCTCCTCTGGGCATGCCCGGGTCCCAGATCCTGTTGTGCCTGTGAATAGGCTGCAGGGGGAAGGTGAAGACCAGCAACAGCTTTCAGGGCTGCCACCTTCCGTGTGGGACAAGGAGCCGGACGTGTGCCTTTTCAGAATGAGGCTCTGCCGAGGACGAGAGCCATGAGATGTTCCTCCTCTCAGCAAGCCCAAGTCCCAGATCCTGTTGTACCTGTGAATAGGCTGCCGAGGGACAGTAAAGACCAGCAACAGCTTTCAGGGCTGCCACCTTCCGTGTGGGACAAGGAGCCGGACGTGTGCCTTTTCGGAATCAGGCTCTGCCGAGGACGAGAGCCATGAGATGTTCCTCCTCTCGGCAAGCCCGGGTCCCAGATCCTGTTGTACCTGTGAATAGGCTGCAGGGGGAAGGTGAAGACCAGCAACAGCTTTCAGGGCTGCCACCTTCCGTGTGGGACAAGGAGCCGGACGTGTGCCTTTTCGGAAAGAGGCTCTGCCGAGGAAGAGATCCATGAGATGTTCCTCCTCTGGGCATGCCCGGGTCCTGAATCTTGTTGTGCCTGTGAATAGGCTGCAGGGGGACGGTGAAGACCAGCAACAGCTTTCAGGGCTGCCACCTTCCGTGTGGGACAAGGAGCCGGACGTGTGCCTTTTGGAATCAGGCTCTGCCGAGGAAGAGATCCATGAGATGTTCCTCCTCTGGGCATGCCCGGGTCCCAGATCCTGTTGTGCCTGTGAATAGGCTGCAGGGGGACGGTGAAGACCAGCAACAGCTTTCAGGGCTGCCAACTTCCGTGTGGGACAAGGAGCCGGACGTGTGCCTTTTCAGAATCAGGCTCTGCCGAGGACGAGAGCCATGAGATGTTCCTCCTCGGGGCAAGCCCGGGTCCCAGATCCTGTTGTGCCTGTGAATAGGCTGCAGGGGGACGGTGAAGACCAGCAACAGCTTTCAGGGCTGCCACCTTCCGTGTGGGACAAGGAGCCGGACGTGTGCCCTTTCGGAATCAGGCTCTGCCGAGGAAGAGATCCATGAGATGTTCCTCCTCTGGGCATGCCCGGGTCCCAGATCCTGTTGTGCCTGTGAATAGGCTGCAGGGGGAAGGTGAAGACCAGCAACAGCTTTCAGGGCTGCCACCTTCCGTGTGGGACAAGGAGCCGGACGTGTGCCTTTTCAGAATGAGGCTCTGCCGAGGACGAGAGCCATGAGATGTTCCTCCTCTCAGCAAGCCCAAGTCCCAGATCCTGTTGTACCTGTGAATAGGCTGCCGAGGGACAGTAAAGACCAGCAACAGCTTTCAGGGCTGCCACCTTCCGTGTGGGACAAGGAGCCGGACGTGTGCCTTTTCGGAATCAGGCTCTGCCGAGGACGAGATCCATGAGATGTTCCTCCTCTCGGCAAGCCCGGGTCCCAGATCCTGTTGTACCTGTGAATAGGCTGCAGGGGGAAGGTGAAGACCAGCAACAGCTTTCAGGGCTGCCACCTTCCGTGTGGGACAAGGAGCCGGACGTGTGCCTTTTCGGAAAGAGGCTCTGCCGAGGAAGAGATCCATGAGATGTTCCTCCTCTGGGCATGCCCGGGTCCTGAATCTTGTTGTGCCTGTGAATAGGCTGCAGGGGGACGGTGAAGACCAGCAACAGCTTTCAGGGCTGCCACCTTCCGTGTGGGACAAGGAGCCGGACGTGTGCCTTTTCGGAATCAGGCTCTGCCGAGGAAGAGATCCATGAGATGTTCCTCCTCTGGGCATGCACGGCTCCTGAATCTTGTTGTGCCTGTGAATAGGCTGCAGGGGGACGGTGAAGACCAGGAACAGCTTTCAGGGCTGCCACCTTCCGTGTGGGACAAGGAGCCGGACGTGTGCCTTTTCGGAATCAGGCTATGCCGAGGAAGAGATCCATGAGATGTTCCTCCTCTGGGCATGCCCGGGTCCTGAATCCTGTTGTGCCTCTGAATAGGCTGCAGGGGGACGGTGAAGACCAGCAACAGCTTTCAGGGCTGCCACCTTCCGTGTGGGACAAGGAGCCGGACGTGTGCCTTTTCGGAATCAGGCTCTGCCGAGCAAGAGATCCATGAGATGTTCCTCTTCTGGGCATGCCCGGGTCTTGAATCTTGTTGTGCCTGTGAATAGGCTGCAGGGGGAAGGTGAAGACCAGCAACAGCTTTCAGGGCTGCCACCTTCCGTGTGGGACAAGGAGCCGGACGTGTGCCTTTTCGGAATCAGGCTCTGCCGAGGACGAGAGCCATGAGATGTTCCTCCTCTGGGCATGCCCGGGTCCCAGATCCTGTTGTGCCTGTCAATAGGCTGCAGGGGGACGGTGAAGACCAGCAACAGCTTTCAGGGCTGCCACCTTCCGTGTGGGACAAGGAGCCGGACGTGTGCCTTTTCGGAATCAGGCTCTGCCGAGGACGAGAGCCATGAGATGTTCCTCCTCTGGGCAAGACCGGGTCCCAGATCCTGTTGTGCCTGTGAATAGGCTGCAGGGGGACGGTGAAGACCAGCAACAGCTTTCAGGGCTGCCACCTTCCGTGTGGGACAAGGAGCCGGACGTGTGCCTTTTGGAATCAGGCTCTGCCGAGGAAGAGATCCATGAGATGTTCCTCCTCTGGGCATGCCCGGGTCCTGAATCCTGTTGTGCCTCTGAATAGGCTGCAGGGGGACGGTGAAGACCAGCAACAGCTTTCAGGGCTGCCACCTTCCGTGTGGGACAAGGAGCCGGACGTGTGCCTTTTCGGAATCAGGCTCTGCCTAGGAAGAGATCCATGAGATGTTCTCCTCTGGGCATGCCCGGGTCCTGAATCTTGTTGTGCCTGTGAATAGGCTGCAGGGGGACGGTGAAGACCAGCAACAGCTTTCAGGACTGCCACCTTCCGTGTGGGACAAGGAGCCGGACGTGTGCCTTTTCGGAATCAGGCTCTGCCGAGGACGAGAGCCATGAGATGTTCCTCCTCTGGGCATGCCCGGGTCCCAGATCCTGTTGTACCTGTGAATAGGCTGCAAGGGGATGGTGAAGACCAGCAACAGCTTTCAGGGCTGCCACCTTCCGTGTGGGACAAGGAGCCGGACGTGTGCCTTTTCGGAATCAGGCTCTGCCGAGGACGAGAGCCATGAGATGTTCCTCCTCTGGGCAAGACCGGGTCCCAGATCCTGTTGTGCCTGTGAATAGGCTGCATGGGGACGGTGAAGACCAGCAACAGCTTTCAAGGGCTGCCACCTTCCGTGTGGGACAAGGAGCCGGACGTGTGCCTTTTCGGAATCAGGCTCTGCCGAGGAAGAGATCCATGAGATGTTCCTCCTCTGGGCAAGCCCGGGTCCCAAATCCTGTTGTACCTGTGAATAGGCTGCAGGGGGACGGTGAAGACCAGCAACAGCTTTCAGGGCTGCCACCTTCCGTGTGGGACAAGGAGCCGGACGTGTGCCTTTTCGGAATCAGGCTCTGCCGAGGACGAGAGCCATGAGATGTTCCTCCTCTGGGCATGCCCGGGTCCCAGATCCTGTTGTACCTGTGAATAGGCTGCAGGGGGACGGTGAAGACCAGCAACAGCTTTCAGGGCTGCCACCTTCCGTGTGGGACAAGGAGCCGGACGTGTGCCTTTTCGGAATCAGGCTCTGCCGAGGACGAGAGCCATGAGATGTTCCTCCTCTCAGCAAGCCCGGGTCCCAGATCCTGTTGTACCTGTGAATAGGCTGCAGGGGGAAGGTGAAGACCAGCAACAGCTTTCAGGGCTGCCACCTTCCGTGTGGGACAATGAGCCGGACGTGTGCCTTTTCGGAATCAGGCTCTGCCGAGGAAGAGATCCATGAGATGTTCCTCCTCTGGGCAAGCCCGGGTCCCAGATCCTGTTGTACCTGTGAATAGGCTGCAGGGGGACGGTGAAGACCAGCAACAGCTTTCAGGGCTGCCACCTTCCGTGTGGGACAAGGAGCCGGACGTGTGCCTTTTCGGAATCAGGCTCTGCCGAGGACGAGAGCCATGAGATGTTCCTCCTCTCAGCAAGCCCGAGTCCCAGATCCTGTTGTACCTGTGAATAGGCTGCAGGGGGACAGTAAAGACCAGCAACAGCTTTCAGGGCTGCCACCTTCCGTGTGGGACAAGGAGCCGGACGTGTGCCTTTTCAGAATCATGCTCTGCCGAGGACGAGAGCCATGAGATGTTCCTCCTCTGGGCAAGCCCGGGTCCCAGATCCTGTTGTACCTGTGAATAGGCTGCAGGGGGAAGGTGAAGACCAGCAACAGCTTTCAGGGCTGCCACCTTCCGTGTGGGACAAGGAGCCGGACGTGTGCCTTTTCGGAATCAGGCTCTGCCGAGGAAGAGATCCATGAGATGTTCCTCCTCTGGGCATGCCCGGGTCCTGAATCTTGTAGTGCCTGTGAATAGGCTGCAGGGGGACGGTGAAGACCAGCAACAGCTTTCAGGGCTGCCACCTTCCGTGTGGGACAAGGAGCCGGACGTGTGTCTTTTCAGAATCAGGCTCTGCCGAGGACGAGAGCCATGAGATGTTCCTCCTCGGGGCAAGCCCGGGTCCCAAATCCTGTTGTACCTGTGAATAGGCTGCAGGGGGACGGTGAAGACCAGCAACAGCTTTCAGGGCTGCCACCTTCCGTGTGGGACAAGGAGCCGGACGTGTGCCCTTTCGGAATCAGGCTCTGCCGAGGAAGAGATCCATGAGATGTTCCTCCTCTGGGCATGCCCGGGTCCTGAATCTTGTTGTGCCTTTGAATAGGCTGCAGGGGGACGGTGAAGACCAGCAACAGCTTTCAGGGCTGCCACCTTCCGTGTGGGACAAGGAGCCGGACATGTGCCTTTTCGGAATCAGGCTCTGCCTAGGAAGAGATCCATGAGATGTTCCTCCTCTGGGCATGCCCGGGTCCTGAATCTTGTTGTGCCTGTGAATAGGCTGCAGGGGGACGGTGAAGACCAGCAACAGCTTTCAGGGCTGCCACCTTCCGTGTGGGACAAGGAGCCGGACGTGTGCCTTTTCGGAATCAGGCTCTGCCGAGGAAGAGATCCATGAGATGTTCCTCCTCTGGGCATGCCCGGGTCCCAGATCCTGTTGTGCCTGTGAATAGGCTGCAGGGGGACGGTGAAGACCAGCAACAGCTTTCAGGGCTGCCACCTTCCGTGTGGGACAAGGAGCCGGACGTGTGCCTTTTCAGAATCAGGCTCTGCCGAGGACGAGAGCCATGAGATGTTCCTCCTCGGGGCAAGCCCGGGTCCCAGATCCTGTTGTGCCTGTGAATAGGCTGCAGGGGGACGGTGAAGACCAGCAACAGCTTTCAGGGCTGCCACCTTCCGTGTGGGACAAGGAGCCGGACGTGTGCCTTTTCGGAATCAGGCTCTGCCGAGGAAGAGAGCCATGAGATGTTCCTCCTCTGGGCATGCCCGGGTTCGGAATCTTGTTGTGCCTGTGAATAGGCTGCAGGGGGAAGGTGAAGACCAGCAACAGCTTTCAGGGCTGCCACCTTCCGTGTGGGACAAGGAGCCGGACGTGTGCCTTTTCAGAATCAGGCTCTGCCGAGGACGAGAGCCATGAGATGTTCCTCCTCTCAGCAAGCCCAAGTCCCAGATCCTGTTGTACCTGTGAATAGGCTGCAGGGGGACAGTAAAGACCAGCAACAGCTTTCAGGGCTGCCACCTTCCGTGTGGGACAAGGAGCCGGACGTGTGCCTTTTCGGAATCAGGCTCTGCCGAGGACGAGAGCCATGAGATGTTCCTCCTCTCGGCAAGCCCGGGTCCCAGATCCTGTTGTACCTGTGAATAGGCTGCAGGGGGAAGGTGAAGACCAGCAACAGCTTTCAGGGCTGCCACCTTCCGTGTGGGACAAGGAGCCGGACGTGTGCCTTTTCGGAAAGAGGCTCTGCCGAGGAAGAGATCCATGAGATGTTCCTCCTCTGGACAAGCCTGGGTCCCAGATCCTGTTGTGCCTGTGAATAGGCTGCAGGGGGACGGTGAAGACCAGGAACAGCTTTCAGGGCTGCCACCTTCCGTGTGGGACAAGGAGCCGGACGTGTGCCTTTTCGGAATCAGGCTCTGCCGAGGAAGAGATCCATGAGATGTTCCTCCTCTGGGCATGCCCGGGTCCTGAATCCTGTTGTGCCTCTGAATAGGCTGCAGGGGGACGGTGAAGACCAGCAACAGCTTTCAGGGCTGCCACCTTCCGTGTGGGACAAGGAGCCGGACGTGTGCCTTTTCGGAATCAGGCTCTGCCGAGGACGAGATCCATGAGATGTTCCTCCTCTGGGCATGCCCGGGTCTTGAATCTTGTTGTGTCTGTGAATAGGCTGCAGGGGGACGGTGAAGACCAGCAACAGCTTTCAGGGCTGCCACCTTCCGTGTGGGACAAGGAGCCGGACGTGTGCCTTTTCGGAATCAGGCTCTGCCGAGGACGAGAGCCATGAGATGTTCCTCCTCTGGGCATGCCCGGGTCCCAGATCCTGTTGTGCCTGTCAATAGGCTGCAGGGGGACGGTGAAGACCAGCAACAGCTTTCAGGGCTGCCACCTTCCGTGTGGGACAAGGAGCCGGACGTGTGCCTTTTCGGAATCAGGCTCTGCCGAGGACGAGATCCATGAGATGTTCCTCCTCTGGGCAAGACCGGGTCCCAGATCCTGTTGTGCCTGTGAATAGGCTGCAGGGGGACGGTGAAGACCAGCAACAGCTTTCAGGGCTGCCACCTTCCGTGTGGGACAAGGAGCCGGACGTGTGCCTTTTGGAATCAGGCTCTGCCGAGGAAGAGATCCATGAGATGTTCCTCCTCTGGGCATGCCCGGTTCCTGAATCCTGTTGTGCCTCTGAATAGGCTGCAGGGGGACGGTGAAGACCAGCAACAGCTTTCAGGGCTGCCACCTTCCGTGTGGGACAAGGAGCCGGACGTGTGCCTTTTCGGAATCAGGCTCTGCCGAGGAAGAGATCCATGAGATGTTCTCCTCTGGGCATGCCCGGGTCCTGAATCTTGTTGTGCCTGTGAATAGGCTGCAGGGGGACGGTGAAGACCAGCAACAGCTTTCAGGGCTGCCACCTTCTGTGTGGGACAAGGAGCCGGACGTGTGCCTTTTCGGAATCAGGCTCTGCCGAGGACGAGAGCCATGAGATGTTCCTCCTCTGGGCATGCCCGGGTCCTGAATCCTGTTGTGCCTCTAAATAGGGTGCAGGGGGACGGTGAAGACCAGCAACAGCTTTCAGGGCTGCCACCTTCCGTGTGGGACAAGGAGCCGGACGTGTGCTTTTTCGGAATCAGGCTCTGCCGAGGAAGAGATCCATGAGATGTTCCTCCTCTGGGCATGCCCGGGTCCTGAATCCTGTTGTGCCTCTGAATAGGCTGCAAGGGGATGGTGAAGACCAGCAACAGCTTTCAGGGCTGCCACCTTCCGTGTGGGACAAGGAGCCGGACGTGTGCCTTTTCGGAATCAGGCTCTGCCGAGGACGAGAGCCATGAGATGTTCCTCCTCTGGGCAAGACCGGGTCCCAGATCCTGTTGTGCCTGTGAATAGGCTGCATGGGGACGGTGAAGACCAGCAACAGCTTTCAAGGGCTGCCACCTTCCGTGTGGGACAAGGAGCCGGACGTGTGCCTTTTCGGAATCAGGCTCTGCCGAGGACGAGATCCATGAGATGTTCCTCCTCTGGGCAAGCCCGGGTCCCAAATCCTGTTGTACCTGTGAATAGGCTGCAGGGGGACGGTGAAGACCAGCAACAGCTTTCAGGGCTGCCACCTTCCGTGTGGGACAAGGAGCCGGACGTGTGCCTTTTCGGAATCAGGCTCTGCCGAGGACGAGAGCCATGAGATGTTCCTCCTCTGGGCATGCCCGGGTCCCAGATCCTGTTGTACCTGTGAATAGGCTGCAAGGGGATGGTGAAGACCAGCAACAGCTTTCAGGGCTGCCACCTTCCGTGTGGGACAAGGAGCCGGACGTGTGCCTTTTCGGAATCAGGCTCTGCTGAGGGAGAGAGCCATGAGATGTTCCTCCTCTGGGCAAGACCGGGTCCCAGATCCTGTTGTGCCTGTGAATAGGCTGCATGGGGACGGTGAAGACCAGCAACAGCTTTCAAGGTCTGCCACCTTCCGTGTGGGACAAGGAGCCGGACGTGTGCCTTTTCGGAATCAGGCTCTGCCGAGGAAGAGATCCATGAGATGTTCCTCCTCTGGGCAAGCCCGGGTCCCAAATCCTGTTGTACCTGTGAATAGGCTGCAGGGGGACGGTGAAGACCAGCAACAGCTTTCAGGGCTGCCACCTTCCGTGTGGGACAAGGAGCCGGACGTGTGCCTTTTCGGAATCAGGCTCTGCCGAGGACGAGAGCCATGAGATGTTCCTCCTCTGGGCATGCCCGGGTCCCAGATCCTGTTGTACCTGTGAATAGGCTGCAGGGGGACGGTGAAGACCAGCAACAGCTTTCAGGGCTGCCACCTTCCGTGTGGGACAAGGAGCCGGACGTGTGCCTTTTCGGAATCAGGCTCTGCCGAGGACGAGAGCCATGAGATGTTCCTCCTCTCAGCAAGCCCGGGTCCCAGATCCTGTTGTACCTGTGAATAGGCTGCAGGGGGAAGGTGAAGACCAGCAACAGCTTTCAGGGCTGCCACCTTCCGTGTGGGACAAGGAGCCGGACGTGTGCCTTTTCGGAATCAGGCTCTGCCGAGGAAGAGATCCATGAGATGTTCCTCCTCTGGGCATGCCCGGGTCCTGAATCTTGTTGTGCCTGTGAATAGGCTGCAGGGGGACGGTGAAGACCAGCAACAGCTTTCAGGGCTGCCACCTTCCGTGTGGGACAAGGAGCCGGACGTGTGCCTTTTCGGAATCAGGCTCTGCCGAGGACGAGAGCCATGAGATGTTCCTCCTCTGGGCAAGCCCGGGTCCCAGATCCTGTTTTGCCTGTGAATAGGCTGCAGGGGGACGGTGAAGACCAGGAACAGCTTTCAGGGCTGCCACCTTCCGTGTGGGACAAGGAGCCGGACGTGTGCCTTTTCGGAATCAGGCTCTGCCTAGGAAGAGATCCATGAGATGTTCCTCCTCTGGGCATGCCCGGGTCCTGAATCTTGTTGTGCCTGTGAATAGGCTGCAGGGGGACGGTGAAGACCAGCAACAGCTTTCAGGGCTGCCACCTTCCGTGTGGGACAAGGAGCCGGACGTGTGCCTTTTCGGAATCAGGCTCTGCCGAGGAAGAGATCCATGAGATGTTCCTCCTCTGGGCATGCCCGGGTCCCAGATCCTGTTGTGCCTGTGAATAGGCTGCAGGGGGACGGTGAAGACCAGCAACAGCTTTCAGGGCTGCCACCTTCCGTGTGGGACAAGGAGCCGGACGTGTGCCTTTTCAGAATCAGGCTCTGCCGAGGACGAGAGCCATGAGATGTTCCTCCTCGGGGCAAGCCCGGGTCCCAGATCCTGTTGTGCCTGTGAATAGGCTGCAGGGGGACGGTGAAGACCAGCAACAGCTTTCAGGGCTGCCACCTTCCGTGTGGGACAAGGAGCTGGACGTGTGCCTTTTCGGAATCAGGCTCTGCCGAGGACGAGAGCCATGAGATGTTCCTCCTCTGGGCATGCCCGGGTCCCAGATCCTGTTGTACCTGTGAATAGGCTGCAAGGGGATGGTGAAGACCAGCAACAGCTTTCAGGGCTGCCACCTTCCGTGTGGGACAAGGAGCCGGACGTGTGCCTTTTCGGAATCAGGCTCTGCCGAGGACGAGAGCCATGAGATGTTCCTCCTCTGGGCAAGCCCGGGTCCCAGATCCTGTTGTACCTGTGAATAGGCTGCAGGGGGACGGTGAAGACCAGGAACAGCTTTCAGGGCTGCCACCTTCCGTGTGGGACAAGGAGCCGGACGTGTGCCTTTTCGGAATCAGGCTCTGCCTAGGAAGAGATCCATGAGATGTTCCTCCTCTGGGCATGCCCGGGTCCTGAATCTTGTTGTGCCTGTGAATAGGCTGCAGTGGGACGGTGAAGACCAGCAACAGCTTTCAGGGCTGCCACCTTCCGTGTGGGACAAGGAGCCGGACGTGTGCCTTTTCGGAATCAGGCTCTGCCGAGGAAGAGATCCATGAGATGTTCCTCCTCTGGGCATGCCCGGGTCCCCTGTGAATAGGCTGCAGGGGGACGGTGAAGACCAGCAACAGCTTTCAGGGCTGCCACCTTCCGTGTGGGACAAGGAGCCGGACGTGTGCCTTTTCAGAATCAGGCTCTGCCGAGGACGAGAGCCATGAGATGTTCCTCCTCGGGGCAAGCCCGGGTCCCAGATCCTGTTGTGCCTGTGAATAGGCTGCAGGGGGACGGTGAAGACCAGCAACAGCTTTCAGGGCTGCCACCTTCCGTGTGGGACAAGGAGCTGGACGTGTGCCTTTTCGGAATCAGGCTCTGCCGAGGACGAGAGCCATGAGATGTTCCTCCTCTGGGCATGCCCGGGTCCCAGATCCTGTTGTACCTGTGAATAGGCTGCAAGGGGATGGTGAAGACCAGCAACAGCTTTCAGGGCTGCCACCTTCCGTGTGGGACAAGGAGCCGGACGTGTGCCTTTTCGGAATCAGGCTCTGCCGAGGACGAGAGCCATGAGATGTTCCTCCTCTGGGCAAGACCGGGTCCCAGATCCTGTTGTGCCTGTGAATAGGCTGCATGGGGACGGTGAAGACCAGCAACAGCTTTCAAGGGCTGCCACCTTCCGTGTGGGACAAGGAGCCGGACGTGTGCCTTTTCGGAATCAGGCTCTGCCGAGGAAGAGATCCATGAGATGTTCCTCCTCTGGGCAAGCCCGGGTCCCAAATCCTGTTGTACCTGTGAATAGGCTGCAGGGGGACGGTGAAGACCAGCAACAGCTTTCAGGGCTGCCACCTTCCGTGTGGGACAAGGAGCCGGACGTGTGCCTTTTCGGAATCAGGCTCTGCCGAGGACGAGAGCCATGAGATGTTCCTCCTCTGGGCATGCCCGGGTCCCAGATCCTGTTGTACCTGTGAATAGGCTGCAAGGGGATGGTGAAGACCAGCAACAGCTTTCAGGGCTGCCACCTTCCGTGTGGGACAAGGAGCCGGACGTGTGCCTTTTCGGAATCAGGCTCTGCTGAGGGAGAGAGCCATGAGATGTTCCTCCTCTGGGCAAGACCGGGTCCCAGATCCTGTTGTGCCTGTGAATAGGCTGCATGGGGACGGTGAAGACCAGCAACAGCTTTCAAGGTCTGCCACCTTCCGTGTGGGACAAGGAGCCGGACGTGTGCCTTTTCGGAATCAGGCTCTGCCGAGGAAGAGATCCATGAGATGTTCCTCCTCTGGGCAAGCCCGGGTCCCAAATCCTGTTGTACCTGTGAATAGGCTGCAGGGGGACGGTGAAGACCAGCAACAGCTTTCAGGGCTGCCACCTTCCGTGTGGGACAAGGAGCCGGACGTGTGCCTTTTCGGAATCAGGCTCTGCCGAGGACGAGAGCCATGAGATGTTCCTCCTCTGGGCATGCCCGGGTCCCAGATCCTGTTGTACCTGTGAATAGGCTGCAGGGGGACGGTGAAGACCAGCAACAGCTTTCAGGGCTGCCACCTTCCGTGTGGGACAAGGAGCCGGACGTGTGCCTTTTCGGAATCAGGCTCTGCCGAGGACGAGAGCCATGAGATGTTCCTCCTCTCAGCAAGCCCGGGTCCCAGATCCTGTTGTACCTGTGAATAGGCTGCAGGGGGAAGGTGAAGACCAGCAACAGCTTTCAGGGCTGCCACCTTCCGTGTGGGACAAGGAGCCGGACGTGTGCCTTTTCGGAATCAGGCTCTGCCGAGGAAGAGATCCATGAGATGTTCCTCCTCTGGGCATGCCCGGGTCCTGAATCTTGTTGTGCCTGTGAATAGGCTGCAGGGGGACGGTGAAGACCAGCAACAGCTTTCAGGGCTGCCACCTTCCGTGTGGGACAAGGAGCCGGACGTGTGCCTTTTCGGAATCAGGCTCTGCCGAGGACGAGAGCCATGAGATGTTCCTCCTCTGGGCAAGCCCGGGTCCCAGATCCTGTTTTGCCTGTGAATAGGCTGCAGGGGGACGGTGAAGACCAGGAACAGCTTTCAGGGCTGCCACCTTCCGTGTGGGACAAGGAGCCGGACGTGTGCCTTTTCGGAATCAGGCTCTGCCTAGGAAGAGATCCATGAGATGTTCCTCCTCTGGGCATGCCCGGGTCCTGAATCTTGTTGTGCCTGTGAATAGGCTGCAGGGGGACGGTGAAGACCAGCAACAGCTTTCAGGGCTGCCACCTTCCGTGTGGGACAAGGAGCCGGACGTGTGCCTTTTCGGAATCAGGCTCTGCCGAGGAAGAGATCCATGAGATGTTCCTCCTCTGGGCATGCCCGGGTCCCAGATCCTGTTGTGCCTGTGAATAGGCTGCAGGGGGACGGTGAAGACCAGCAACAGCTTTCAGGGCTGCCACCTTCCGTGTGGGACAAGGAGCCGGACGTGTGCCTTTTCAGAATCAGGCTCTGCCGAGGACGAGAGCCATGAGATGTTCCTCCTCGGGGCAAGCCCGGGTCCCAGATCCTGTTGTGCCTGTGAATAGGCTGCAGGGGGACGGTGAAGACCAGCAACAGCTTTCAGGGCTGCCACCTTCCGTGTGGGACAAGGAGCTGGACGTGTGCCTTTTCGGAATCAGGCTCTGCCGAGGACGAGAGCCATGAGATGTTCCTCCTCTGGGCATGCCCGGGTCCCAGATCCTGTTGTACCTGTGAATAGGCTGCAAGGGGATGGTGAAGACCAGCAACAGCTTTCAGGGCTGCCACCTTCCGTGTGGGACAAGGAGCCGGACGTGTGCCTTTTCGGAATCAGGCTCTGCCGAGGACGAGAGCCATGAGATGTTCCTCCTCTGGGCAAGCCCGGGTCCCAGATCCTGTTTTGCCTGTGAATAGGCTGCAGGGGGACGGTGAAGACCAGGAACAGCTTTCAGGGCTGCCACCTTCCGTGTGGGACAAGGAGCCGGACGTGTGCCTTTTCGGAATCAGGCTCTGCCTAGGAAGAGATCCATGAGATGTTCCTCCTCTGGGCATGCCCGGGTCCTGAATCTTGTTGTGCCTGTGAATAGGCTGCAGTGGGACGGTGAAGACCAGCAACAGCTTTCAGGGCTGCCACCTTCCGTGTGGGACAAGGAGCCGGACGTGTGCCTTTTCGGAATCAGGCTCTGCCGAGGAAGAGATCCATGAGATGTTCCTCCTCTGGGCATGCCCGGGTCCCAGATCCTGTTGTGCCTGTGAATAGGCTGCAGGGGGACGGTGAAGACCAGCAACAGCTTTCAGGGCTGCCACCTTCCGTGTGGGACAAGGAGCCGGACGTGTGCCTTTTCAGAATCAGGCTCTGCCGAGGACGAGAGCCATGAGATGTTCCTCCTCGGGGCAAGCCCGGGTCCCAGATCCTGTTGTGCCTGTGAATAGGCTGCAGGGGGACGGTGAAGACCAGCAACAGCTTTCAGGGCTGCCACCTTCCGTGTGGGACAAGGAGCTGGACGTGTGCCTTTTCGGAATCAGGCTCTGCCGAGGACGAGAGCCATGAGATGTTCCTCCTCTGGGCATGCCCGGGTCCCAGATCCTGTTGTACCTGTGAATAGGCTGCAAGGGGATGGTGAAGACCAGCAACAGCTTTCAGGGCTGCCACCTTCCGTGTGGGACAAGGAGCCGGACGTGTGCCTTTTCGGAATCAGGCTCTGCCGAGGACGAGAGCCATGAGATGTTCCTCCTCTGGGCAAGACCGGGTCCCAGATCCTGTTGTGCCTGTGAATAGGCTGCATGGGGACGGTAAAGACCAGCAACAGCTTTCAAGGGCTGCCAACTTCCGTGTGGGACAAGGAGCCGGACGTGTGCCTTTTCGGAATCAGGCTCTGCCGAGGAAGAGATCCATGAGATGTTCCTCCTCTGGGCAAGCCCGGGTCCCAAATCCTGTTGTACCTGTGAATAGGCTGCAGGGGGACGGTGAAGACCAGCAACAGCTTTCAGGGCTGCCACCTTCCGTGTGGGACAAGGAGCCGGACGTGTGCCTTTTCGGAATCAGGCTCTGCCGAGGACGAGAGCCATGAGATGTTCCTCCTCTGGGCATGCCCGGGTCCCAGATCCTGTTGTACCTGTGAATAGGCTGCAGGGGGACGGTGAAGACCAGCAACAGCTTTCAGGGCTGCCACCTTCCGTGTGGGACAAGGAGCCGGACGTGTGCCTTTTCGGAATCAGGCTCTGCCGAGGACGAGAGCCATGAGATGTTCCTCCTCTTAGCAAGCCCGGGTCCCAGATCCTGTTGTACCTGTGAATAGGCTGCAGGGGGAAGGTGAAGACCAGCAACAGCTTTCAGGGCTGCCACCTTCCGTGTGGGACAAGGAGCCGGACGTGTGCCTTTTCGGAATCAGGCTCTGCCGAGGAAGAGATCCATGAGATGTTCCTCCTCTGGGCAAGCCCGGGTCCCAGATCCTGTTGTACCTGTGAATAGGCTGCAGGGGGACGGTGAAGACCAGCAACAGCTTTCAGGGCTGCCACCTTCCGTGTGGGACAAGGAGCCGGACGTGTGCCTTTTCGGAATCAGGCTCTGCCGAGGACGAGAGCCATGAGATGTTCCTCCTCTCAGCAAGCCCGAGTCCCAGATCCTGTTGTACCTGTGAATAGGCTGCAGGGGGACAGTAAAGACCAGCAACAGCTTTCAGGGCTGCCACCTTCCGTGTGGGACAAGGAGCCGGACGTGTGCCTTTTCAGAATCAGGCTCTGCCGAGGACGAGAGCCATGAGATGTTCCTCCTCGGGGCAAGCCCGGGTCCCAGATCCTGTTGTACCTGTGAATAGGCTGCAGGGGGAAGGTGAAGACCAGCAACAGCTTTCAGGGCTGCCACCTTCCGTGTGGGACAAGGAGCCGGACGTGTGCCTTTTCGGAATCAGGCTATGCCGAGGAAGAGATCCATGAGATGTTCCTCCTCTGGGCATGCCCGGGTCCTGAATCTTGTAGTGCCTGTGAATAGGCTGCAGGGGGACGGTGAAGACCAGCAACAGCTTTCAGGGCTGCCACCTTCCGTGTGGGACAAGGAGCCGGACGTGTGTCTTTTCAGAATCAGGCTCTGCCGAGGACGAGAGCCATGAGATGTTCCTCCTCGGGGCAAGCCCGGGTCCCAAATCCTGTTGTACCTGTGAATAGGCTGCAGGGGGACGGTGAAGACCAGCAACAGCTTTCAGGGCTGCCACCTTCCGTGTGGGACAAGGAGCCGGACGTGTGCCCTTTCGGAATCAGGCTCTGCCGAGGAAGAGATCCATGAGATGTTCCTCCTCTGGGCATGCCCGGGTCCTGAATCTTGTTGTGCCTGTGAATAGGCTGCAGGGGGACGGTGAAGACCAGCAACAGCTTTCAGGGCTGCCACCTTCCGTGTGGGACAAGGAGCCGGACATGTGCCTTTTCGGAATCAGGCTCTGCCTAGGAAGAGATCCATGAGATGTTCCTCCTCTGGGCATGCCCGGGTCCTGAATCTTGTTGTGCCTGTGAATAGGCTGCAGGGGGACGGTGAAGACCAGCAACAGCTTTCAGGGCTGCCACCTTCCGTGTGGGACAAGGAGCCGGACGTGTGCCTTTTCAGAATCAGGCTCTGCCGAGGAAGAGATCCATGAGATGTTCCTCCTCTGGGCATGCCCGGGTCCCAGATCCTGTTGTGCCTGTGAATAGGCTGCAGGGGGACGGTGAAGACCAGCAACAGCTTTCAGGGCTGCCACCTTCCGTGTGGGACAAGGAGCCGGACGTGTGCCTTATCGGAATCAGGCTCTGCCGAGGAAGAGAGCCATGAGATGTTCCTCCTCTGGGCATGCCCGGGTTCTGAATCTTGTTGTGCCTGTGAATAGGCTGCAGGGGGAAGGTGAAGACCAGCAACAGCTTTCAGGGCTGCCACCTTCCGTGTGGGACAAGGAGCCGGACGTGTGCCTTTTCAGAATCAGGCTCTGCCGAGGACGAGAGCCATGAGATGTTCCTCCTCTCAGCAAGCCCAAGTCCCAGATCCTGTTGTACCTGTGAATAGGCTGCAGGGGGACAGTAAAGACCAGCAACAGCTTTCAGGGCTGCCACCTTCCGTGTGGGACAAGGAGCCGGACGTGTGCCTTTTCGGAATCAGGCTCTGCCGAGGACGAGAGCCATGAGATGTTCCTCCTCTCAGCAAGCCCGGGTCCCAGATCCTGTTGTACCTGTGAATAGGCTGCAGGGGGAAGGTGAAGACCAGCAACAGCTTTCAGGGCTGCCACCTTCCGTGTGGGACAAGGAGCCGGACGTGTGCCTTTTCGGAAAGAGGCTCTGCCGAGGAAGAGATCCATGAGATGTTCCTCCTCTGGACAAGCCTGGGTCCCAGATCCTGTTGTGCCTGTGAATAGGCTGCAGGGGGACGGTGAAGACCAGGAACAGCTTTCAGGGCTGCCACCTTCCGTGTGGGACAAGGAGCCGGACGTGTGCCTTTTCGGAATCAGGCTCTGCCGAGGAAGAGATCCATGAGATGTTCCTCCTCTGGGCATGCCCGGGTCCTGAATCCTGTTGTGCCTCTGAATAGGCTGCAGGGGGACGGTGAAGACCAGCAACAGCTTTCAGGGCTGCCACCTTCCGTGTGGGACAAGGAGCCGGACGTGTGCCTTTTCGGAATCAGGCTCTGCCGAGGAAGAGATCCATGAGATGTTCCTCCTCTGGGCATGCCCGGGTCTAGAATCTTGTTGTGCCTGTGAATAGGCTGCAGGGGGAAGGTGAAGACCAGCAACAGCTTTCAGGGCTGCCACCTTCCGTGTGGGACAAGGAGCCGGACGTGTGCCTTTTCGGAATCAGGCTCTGCCGAGGACGAGAGCCATGAGATGTTCCTCCTCTGGGCATGCCCGGGTCCCAGATCCTGTTGTGCCTGTCAATAGGCTGCAGGGGGACGGTGAAGACCAGGAACAGCTTTCAGGGCTGCCACCTTCCGTGTGGGACAAGGAGCCGGACGTGTGCCTTTTCGGAATCAGGCTCTGCCGAGGACGAGAGCCATGAGATGTTCCTCCTCTGGGCAAGACCGGGTCCCAGATCCTGTTGTGCCTGTGAATAGGCTGCAGGGGGACGGTGAAGACCAGCAACAGCTTTCAGGGCTGCCACCTTCCGTGTGGGACAAGGAGCCGGACGTGTGCCTTTTGGAATCAGGCTCTGCCGAGGAAGAGATCCATGAGATGTTCCTCCTCTGGGCATGCCCGGTTCCTGAATCCTGTTGTGCCTCTGAATAGGCTGCAGGGGGACGGTGAAGACCAGCAACAGCTTTCAGGGCTGCCACCTTCCGTGTGGGACAAGGAGCCGGACGTGTGCCTTTTCGGAATCAGGCTCTGCCGAGGAAGAGATCCATGAGATGTTCTCCTCTGGGCATGCCCGGGTCCTGAATCTTGTTGTGCCTGTGAATAGGCTGCAGGGGGACGGTGAAGACCAGCAACAGCTTTCAGGGCTGCCACCTTCTGTGTAGGACAAGGAGCCGGACGTGTGCCTTTTCGGAATCAGGCTCTGCCGAGGACGAGAGCCATGAGATGTTCCTCCTCTGGGCATGCCCGGGTCCTGAATCCTGTTGTGCCTCTAAATAGGGTGCAGGGGGACGGTGAAGACCAGCAACAGCTTTCAGGGCTGCCACCTTCCGTGTGGGACAAGGAGCCGGACGTGTGCTTTTTCGGAATCAGGCTCTGCCGAGGAAGAGATCCATGAGATGTTCCTCCTCTGGGCATGCCCGGGTCCTGAATCCTGTTGTGCCTCTGAATAGGCTGCAAGGGGATGGTGAAGACCAGCAACAGCTTTCAGGGCTGCCACCTTCCGTGTGGGACAAGGAGCCGGACGTGTGCCTTTTCGGAATCAGGCTCTGCCGAGGACGAGAGCCATGAGATGTTCCTCCTCTGGGCAAGACCGGGTCCCAGATCCTGTTGTGCCTGTGAATAGGCTGCATGGGGACGGTGAAGACCAGCAACAGCTTTCAAGGGCTGCCACCTTCCGTGTGGGACAAGGAGCCGGACGTGTGCCTTTTCGGAATCAGGCTCTGCCGAGGAAGAGATCCATGAGATGTTCCTCCTCTGGGCAAGCCCGGGTCCCAAATCCTGTTGTACCTGTGAATAGGCTGCAGGGGGACGGTGAAGACCAGCAACAGCTTTCAGGGCTGCCACCTTCCGTGTGGGACAAGGAGCCGGACGTGTGCCTTTTCGGAATCAGGCTCTGCCGAGGACGAGAGCCATGAGATGTTCCTCCTCTGGGCAAGCCCGGGTCCCAGATCCTGTTGTACCTGTGAATAGGCTGCAAGGGGATGGTGAAGACCAGCAACAGCTTTCAGGGCTGCCACCTTCCGTGTGGGACAAGGAGCCGGACGTGTGCCTTTTCGGAATCAGGCTCTGCTGAGGAAGAGAGCCATGAGATGTTCCTCCTCTGGGCAAGACCGGGTCCCAGATCCTGTTGTGCCTGTGAATAGGCTGCATGGGGACGGTGAAGACCAGCAACAGCTTTCAAGGTCTGCCACCTTCCGTGTGGGACAAGGAGCCGGACGTGTGCCTTTTCGGAATCAGGCTCTGCCGAGGAAGAGATCCATGAGATGTTCCTCCTCTGGGCAAGCCCGGGTCCCAAATCCTGTTGTACCTGTGAATAGGCTGCAGGGGGACGGTGAAGACCAGCAACAGCTTTCAGGGCTGCCACCTTCCGTGTGGGACAAGGAGCCGGACGTGTGCCTTTTCGGAATCAGGCTCTGCCGAGGACGAGAGCCATGAGATGTTCCTCCTCTGGGCATGCCCGGGTCCCAGATCCTGTTGTACCTGTGAATAGGCTGCAGGGGGACGGTGAAGACCAGCAACAGCTTTCAGGGCTGCCACCTTCCGTGTGGGACAAGGAGCCGGACGTGTGCCTTTTCGGAATCAGGCTCTGCCGAGGACGAGAGCCATGAGATGTTCCTCCTCTCAGCAAGCCCGGGTCCCAGATCCTGTTGTACCTGTGAATAGGCTGCAGGGGGAAGGTGAAGACCAGCAACAGCTTTCAGGGCTGCCACCTTCCGTGTGGGACAAGGAGCCGGACGTGTGCCTTTTCGGAATCAGGCTCTGCCGAGGAAGAGATCCATGAGATGTTCCTCCTCTGGGCATGCCCGGGTCCTGAATCTTGTTGTGCCTGTGAATAGGCTGCAGGGGGACGGTGAAGACCAGCAACAGCTTTCAGGGCTGCCACCTTCCGTGTGGGACAAGGAGCCGGACGTGTGCCTTTTCGGAATCAGGCTCTGCCGAGGACGAGAGCCATGAGATGTTCCTCCTCTCAGCAAGCCCGAGTCCCAGATCCTGTTGTACCTGTGAATAGGCTGCAGGGGGACGGTGAAGACCAGCAACAGCTTTCAGGGCTGCCACCTTCCGTGTGGGACAAGGAGCCGGACGTGTGCCTTTTCAGAATCATGCTCTGCCGAGGACGAGAGCCATGAGATGTTCCTCCTCTGGGCAAGCCCGGGTCCCAGATCCTGTTGTACCTGTGAATAGGCTGCAGGGGGAAGGTGAAGACCAGCAACAGCTTTCAGGGCTGCCACCTTCCGTGTGGGACAAGGAGCCGGACGTGTGCCTTTTCGGAATCAGGCTCTGCCGAGGAAGAGATCCATGAGATGTTCCTCCTCTGGGCATGCCCGGGTCCTGAATCTTGTAGTGCCTGTGAATAGGCTGCAGGGGGACGGTGAAGACCAGCAACAGCTTTCAGGGCTGCCACCTTCCGTGTGGGACAAGGAGCCGGACGTGTGTCTTTTCAGAATCAGGCTCTGCCGAGGACGAGAGCCATGAGATGTTCCTCCTCGGGGCAAGCCCGGGTCCCAAATCCTGTTGTACCTGTGAATAGGCTGCAGGGGGACGGTGAAGACCAGCAACAGCTTTCAGGGCTGCCACCTTCCGTGTGGGACAAGGAGCCGGACGTGTGCCCTTTCGGAATCAGGCTCTGCCGAGGAAGAGATCCATGAGATGTTCCTCCTCTGGGCATGCCCGGGTCCTGAATCTTGTTGTGCCTTTGAATAGGCTGCAGAGGGACGGTGAAGACCAGCAACAGCTTTCAGGGCTGCCACCTTCCGTGTGGGACAAGGAGCCGGACATGTGCCTTTTCGGAATCAGGCTCTGCCGAGGAAGAGATCCATGAGATGTTCCTCCTCTGGGCATGCCCGGGTCCTGAATCTTGTTGTGCCTGTGAATAGGCTGCAGGGGGACGGTGAAGACCAGCAACAGCTTTCAGGGCTGCCACCTTCCGTGTGGGACAAGGAGCCGGACGTGTGCCTTTTCGGAATCAGGCTCTGCCGAGGAAGAGATCCATGAGATGTTCCTCCTCTGGGCATGCCCGGGTCCCAGATCCTGTTGTGCCTGTGAATAGGCTGCAGGGGGACGGTGAAGACCAGCAACAGCTTTCAGGGCTGCCACCTTCCGTGTGGGACAAGGAGCCGGACGTGTGCCTTTTCAGAATCAGGCTCTGCCGAGGACGAGAGCCATGAGATGTTCCTCCTCGGGGCATTACCGGGTCCCAGATCCTGTTGTGCCTGTGAATAGGCTGCAGGGGGACGGTGAAGACCAGCAACAGCTTTCAGGGCTGCCACCTTCCGTGTGGGACAAGGAGCCGGACGTGTGCCTTTTCGGAATCAGGCTCTGCCGAGGAAGAGAGCCATGAGATGTTCCTCCTCTGGGCATGCCCGGGTTCGGAATCTTGTTGTGCCTGTGAATAGGCTGCAGGGGGAAGGTGAAGACCAGCAACAGCTTTCAGGGCTGCCACCTTCCGTGTGGGACAAGGAGCCGGACGTGTGCCTTTTCAGAATCAGGCTCTGCCGAGGACGAGAGCCATGAGATGTTCCTCCTCTCAGCAAGCCCAAGTCCCAGATCCTGTTGTACCTGTGAATAGGCTGCAGGGGGACAGTAAAGACCAGCAACAGCTTTCAGGGCTGCCACCTTCCGTGTGGGACAAGGAGCCGGACGTGTGCCTTTTCGGAATCAGGCTCTGCCGAGGACGAGAGCCATGAGATGTTCCTCCTCTCAGCAAGCCCGGGTCCCAGATCCTGTTGTACCTGTGAATAGGCTGCAGGGGGAAGGTGAAGACCAGCAACAGCTTTCAGGGCTGCCACCTTCCGTGTGGGACAAGGAGCCGGACGTGTGCCTTTTCGGAAAGAGGCTCTGCCGAGGAAGAGATCCATGAGATGTTCCTCCTCTGGACAAGCCTGGGTCCCAGATCCTGTTGTGCCTGTCAATAGGCTGCAGGGGGACGGTGAAGACCAGCAACAGCTTTCAGGGCTGCCACCTTCCGTGTGGGACAAGGAGCCGGACGTGTGCCTTTTCGGAATCAGGCTCTGCCGAGGACGAGAGCCATGAGATGTTCCTCCTCTGGGCAAGACCGGGTCCCAGATCCTGTTGTGCCTGTGAATAGGCTGCAGGGGGACGGTGAAGACCAGCAACAGCTTTCAGGGCTGCCACCTTCCGTGTGGGACAAGGAGCCGGACGTGTGCCTTTTCGGAATCAGGCTCTGCCGAGGACGAGAGCCATGAGATGTTCCTCCTCTGGGCAAGACCGGGTCCCAGATCCTGTTGTGCCTGTGAATAGGCTGCAGGGGGACGGTGAAGACCAGCAACAGCTTTCAGGGCTGCCACCTTCCGTGTGGGACAAGGAGCCGGACGTGTGCCTTTTGGAATCAGGCTCTGCCGAGGAAGAGATCCATGAGATGTTCCTCCTCTGGGCATGCCCGGTTCCTGAATCCTGTTGTGCCTCTGAATAGGCTGCAGGGGGACGGTGAAGACCAGCAACAGCTTTCAGGGCTGCCACCTTCCGTGTGGGACAAGGAGCCGGACGTGTGCCTTTTCGGAATCAGGCTCTGCCGAGGAAGAGATCCATGAGATGTTCTCCTCTGGGCATGCCCGGGTCCTGAATCTTGTTGTGCCTGTGAATAGGCTGCAGGGGGACGGTGAAGACCAGCAACAGCTTTCAGGGCTGCCACCTTCTGTGTGGGACAAGGAGCCGGACGTGTGCCTTTTCGGAATCAGGCTCTGCCGAGGACGAGAGCCATGAGATGTTCCTCCTCTGGGCATGCCCGGGTCCTGAATCCTGTTGTGCCTCTAAATAGGGTGCAGGGGGACGGTGAAGACCAGCAACAGCTTTCAGGGCTGCCACCTTCCGTGTGGGACAAGGAGCCGGACGTGTGCTTTTTCGGAATCAGGCTCTGCCGAGGAAGAGATCCATGAGATGTTCCTCCTCTGGGCATGCCCGGGTCCTGAATCCTGTTGTGCCTCTGAATAGGCTGCAAGGGGATGGTGAAGACCAGCAACAGCTTTCAGGGCTGCCACCTTCCGTGTGGGACAAGGAGCCGGACGTGTGCCTTTTCGGAATCAGGCTCTGCCGAGGACGAGAGCCATGAGATGTTCCTCCTCTGGGCAAGACCGGGTCCCAGATCCTGTTGTGCCTGTGAATAGGCTGCATGGGGACGGTGAAGACCAGCAACAGCTTTCAAGGGCTGCCACCTTCCGTGTGGGACAAGGAGCCGGACGTGTGCCTTTTCGGAATCAGGCTCTGCCGAGGAAGAGATCCATGAGATGTTCCTCCTCTGGGCAAGCCCGGGTCCCAAATCCTGTTGTACCTGTGAATAGGCTGCAGGGGGACGGTGAAGACCAGCAACAGCTTTCAGGGCTGCCACCTTCCGTGTGGGACAAGGAGCCGGACGTGTGCCTTTTCGGAATCAGGCTCTGCCGAGGACGAGAGCCATGAGATGTTCCTCCTCTGGGCATGCCCGGGTCCCAGATCCTGTTGTACCTGTGAATAGGCTGCAAGGGGATGGTGAAGACCAGCAACAGCTTTCAGGGCTGCCACCTTCCGTGTGGGACAAGGAGCCGGACGTGTGCCTTTTCGGAATCAGGCTCTGCTGAGGGAGAGAGCCATGAGATGTTCCTCCTCTGGGCAAGACCGGGTCCCAGATCCTGTTGTGCCTGTGAATAGGCTGCATGGGGACGGTGAAGACCAGCAACAGCTTTCAGGGCTGCCACCTTCCGTGTGGGACAAGGAGCCGGACGTGTGCCTTTTCGGAATCAGGCTCTGCCGAGGAAGAGATCCATGAGATGTTCCTCCTCTGGGCAAGCCCGGGTCCCAAATCCTGTTGTACCTGTGAATAGGCTGCAGGGGGACGGTGAAGACCAGCAACAGCTTTCAGGGCTGCCACCTTCCGTGTGGGACAAGGAGCCGGACGTGTGCCTTTTCGGAATCAGGCTCTGCCGAGGACGAGAGCCATGAGATGTTCCTCCTCTGGGCATGCCCGGGTCCCAGATCCTGTTGTACCTGTGAATAGGCTGCAGGGGGACGGTGAAGACCAGCAACAGCTTTCAGGGCTGCCACCTTCCGTGTGGGACAAGGAGCCGGACGTGTGCCTTTTCGGAATCAGGCTCTGCCGAGGACGAGAGCCATGAGATGTTCCTCCTCTCAGCAAGCCCGGGTCCCAGATCCTGTTGTACCTGTGAATAGGCTGCAGGGGGAAGGTGAAGACCAGCAACAGCTTTCAGGGCTGCCACCTTCCGTGTGGGACAAGGAGCCGGACGTGTGCCTTTTCGGAATCAGGCTCTGCCGAGGAAGAGATCCATGAGATGTTCCTCCTCTGGGCATGCCCGGGTCCTGAATCTTGTTGTGCCTGTGAATAGGCTGCAGGGGGACGGTGAAGACCAGCAACAGCTTTCAGGGCTGCCACCTTCCGTGTGGGACAAGGAGCCGGACGTGTGCCTTTTCGGAATCAGGCTCTGCCGAGGACGAGAGCCATGAGATGTTCCTCCTCTCAGCAAGCCCGAGTCCCAGATCCTGTTGTACCTGTGAATAGGCTGCAGGGGGACAGTAAAGACCAGCAACAGCTTTCAGGGCTGCCACCTTCCGTGTGGGACAAGGAGCCGGACGTGTGCCTTTTCAGAATCATGCTCTGCCGAGGACGAGAGCCATGAGATGTTCCTCCTCGGGGCAAGCCCGGGTCCCAGATCCTGTTGTACCTGTGAATAGGCTGCAGGGGGAAGGTGAAGACCAGCAACAGCTTTCAGGGCTGCCACCTTCCGTGTGGGACAAGGAGCCGGACGTGTGCCTTTTCGGAATCAGGCTCTGCCGAGGAAGAGATCCATGAGATGTTCCTCCTCTGGGCATGCCCGGGTCCTGAATCTTGTTGTGCCTGTGAATAGGCTGCAGGGGGACGGTGAAGACCAGCAACAGCTTTCAGGGCTGCCACCTTCCGTGTGGGACAAGGAGCCGGACATGTGCCTTTTCGGAATCAGGCTCTGCCTAGGAAGAGATCCATGAGATGTTCCTCCTCTGGGCATGCCCGGGTCCTGAATCTTGTTGTGCCTGTGAATAGGCTGCAGGGGGACGGTGAAGACCAGCAACAGCTTTCAGGGCTGCCACCTTCCGTGTGGGACAAGGAGCCGGACGTGTGCCTTTTCGGAATCAGGCTCTGCCGAGGAAGAGATCCATGAGATGTTCCTCCTCTGGGCATGCCCGGGTCCCAGATCCTGTTGTGCCTGTGAATAGGCTGCAGGGGGACGGTGAAGACCAGCAACAGCTTTCAGGGCTGCCACCTTCCGTGTGGGACAAGGAGCCGGACGTGTGCCTTTTCAGAATCAGGCTCTGCCGAGGACGAGAGCCATGAGATGTTCCTCCTCGGGGCAAGCCCGGGTCCCAGATCCTGTTGTGCCTGTGAATAGGCTGCAGGGGGACGGTGAAGACCAGCAACAGCTTTCAGGGCTGCCACCTTCCGTGTGGGACAAGGAGCTGGACGTGTGCCTTTTCGGAATCAGGCTCTGCCGAGGACGAGAGCCATGAGATGTTCCTCCTCTGGGCATGCCCGGGTCCCAGATCCTGTTGTACCTGTGAATAGGCTGCAAGGGGATGGTGAAGACCAGCAACAGCTTTCAGGGCTGCCACCTTCCGTGTGGGACAAGGAGCCGGACGTGTGCCTTTTCGGAATCAGGCTCTGCCGAGGACGAGAGCCATGAGATGTTCCTCCTCTGGGCAAGACCGGGTCCCAGATCCTGTTGTGCCTGTGAATAGGCTGCATGGGGACGGTGAAGACCAGCAACAGCTTTCAAGGGCTGCCACCTTCCGTGTGGGACAAGGAGCCGGACGTGTGCCTTTTCGGAATCAGGCTCTGCCGAGGAAGAGATCCATGAGATGTTCCTCCTCTGGGCAAGCCCGGGTCCCAAATCCTGTTGTACCTGTGAATAGGCTGCAGGGGGACGGTGAAGACCAGCAACAGCTTTCAGGGCTGCCACCTTCCGTGTGGGACAAGGAGCCGGACGTGTGCCTTTTCGGAATCAGGCTCTGCCGAGGACGAGAGCCATGAGATGTTCCTCCTCTGGGCATGCCCGGGTCCCAGATCCTGTTGTACCTGTGAATAGGCTGCAGGGGGACGGTGAAGACCAGCAACAGCTTTCAGGGCTGCCACCTTCCGTGTGGGACAAGGAGCCGGACGTGTGCCTTTTCGGAATCAGGCTCTGCCGAGGACGAGAGCCATGAGATGTTCCTCCTCTTAGCAAGCCCGGGTCCCAGATCCTGTTGTACCTGTGAATAGGCTGCAGGGGGAAGGTGAAGACCAGCAACAGCTTTCAGGGCTGCCACCTTCCGTGTGGGACAATGAGCCGGACGTGTGCCTTTTCGGAATCAGGCTCTGCCAAGGAAGAGATCCATGAGATGTTCCTCCTCTGGGCAAGCCCGGGTCCCAGATCCTGTTGTACCTGTGAATAGGCTGCAGGGGGACGGTGAAGACCAGCAACAGCTTTCAGGGCTGCCACCTTCCGTGTGGGACAAGGAGCCGGACGTGTGCCTTTTCGGAATCAGGCTCTGCCGAGGACGAGAGCCATGAGATGTTCCTCCTCTCAGCAAGCCCGAGTCCCAGATCCTGTTGTACCTGTGAATAGGCTGCAGGGGGACAGTAAAGACCAGCAACAGCTTTCAGGGCTGCCACCTTCCGTGTGGGACAAGGAGCCGGACGTGTGCCTTTTCAGAATCATGCTCTGCCGAGGACGAGAGCCATGAGATGTTCCTCCTCGGGGCAAGCCCGGGTCCCAGATCCTGTTGTACCTGTGAATAGGCTGCAGGGGGAAGGTGAAGACCAGCAACAGCTTTCAGGGCTGCCACCTTCCGTGTGGGACAAGGAGCCGGACGTGTGCCTTTTCGGAATCAGGCTCTGCCGAGGAAGAGATCCATGAGATGTTCCTCCTCTGGGCATGCCCGGGTCCTGAATCTTGTAGTGCCTGTGAATAGGCTGCAGGGGGACGGTGAAGACCAGCAACAGCTTTCAGGGCTGCCACCTTCCGTGTGGGACAAGGAGCCGGACGTGTGTCTTTTCAGAATCAGGCTCTGCCGAGGACGAGAGCCATGAGATGTTCCTCCTCGGGGCAAGCCCGAGTCCCAAATCCTGTTGTACCTGTGAATAGGCTGCAGGGGGACGGTGAAGACCAGCAACAGCTTTCAGGGCTGCCACCTTCCGTGTGGGACAAGGAGCCGGACGTGTGCCCTTTCGGAATCAGGCTCTGCCGAGGAAGAGATCCATGAGATGTTCCTCCTCTGGGCATGCCCGGGTCCTGAATCTTGTTGTGCCTGTGAATAGGCTGCAGGGGGACGGTGAAGACCAGCAACAGCTTTCAGGGCTGCCACCTTCCGTGTGGGACAAGGAGCCGGACATGTGCCTTTTCGGAATCAGGCTCTGCCTAGGAAGAGATCCATGAGATGTTCCTCCTCTGGGCATGCCCGGGTCCTGAATCTTGTTGTGCCTGTGAATAGGCTGCAGGGGGACGGTGAAGACCAGCAACAGCTTTCAGGGCTGCCACCTTCCGTGTGGGACAAGGAGCCGGACGTGTGCCTTTTCAGAATCAGGCTCTGCCGAGGAAGAGATCCATGAGATGTTCCTCCTCTGGGCATGCCCGGGTCCCAGATCCTGTTGTGCCTGTGAATAGGCTGCAGGGGGACGGTGAAGACCAGCAACAGCTTTCAGGGCTGCCACCTTCCGTGTGGGACAAGGAGCCGGACGTGTGCCTTTTCAGAATCAGGCTCTGCCGAGGACGAGAGCCATGAGATGTTCCTCCTCGGGGCAAGCCCGGGTCCCAGATCCTGTTGTGCCTGTGAATAGGCTGCAGGGGGACGGTGAAGACCAGCAACAGCTTTCAGGGCTGCCACCTTCCGTGTGGGACAAGGAGCCGGACGTGTGCCTTTTCGGAATCAGGCTCTGCCGAGGAAGAGAGCCATGAGATGTTCCTCCTCTGGGCATGCCCGGGTTCGGAATCTTGTTGTGCCTGTGAATAGGCTGCAGGGGGAAGGTGAAGACCAGCAACAGCTTTCAGGGCTGCCACCTTCCGTGTGGGACAAGGAGCCGGACGTGTGCCTTTTCAGAATCAGGCTCTGCCGAGGACGAGAGCCATGAGATGTTCCTCCTCTCAGCAAGCCCAAGTCCCAGATCCTGTTGTACCTGTGAATAGGCTGCAGGGGGACAGTAAAGACCAGCAACAGCTTTCAGGGCTGCCACCT
The DNA here is from genome assembly GCF_929443795.1 of Astur gentilis. Lineage (NCBI taxonomy): Eukaryota > Metazoa > Chordata > Aves > Accipitriformes > Accipitridae > Astur > Astur gentilis. Next base: position 721,888 of record NC_064914.1, read on the forward strand.
TCCGTGTGGGACAAGGAGCCGGACGTGTGCCTTTTCGGAATCAGGCTCTGCCGAGGACGAGAGCCATGAGATGTTCCTCCTCTCAGCAAGCCCGGGTCCCAGATCCTGTTGTACCTGTGAATAGGCTGCAGGGGGAAGGTGAAGACCAGCAACAGCTTTCAGGGCTGCCACCTTCCGTGTGGGACAAGGAGCCGGACGTGTGCCTTTTCGGAAAGAGGCTCTGCCGAGGAAGAGATCCATGAGATGTTCCTCCTCTGGACAAGCCTGGGTCCCAGATCCTGTTGTGCCTGTCAATAGGCTGCAGGGGGACGGTGAAGACCAGCAACAGCTTTCAGGGCTGCCACCTTCCGTGTGGGACAAGGAGCCGGACGTGTGCCTTTTCGGAATCAGGCTCTGCCGAGGACGAGAGCCATGAGATGTTCCTCCTCTGGGCAAGACCGGGTCCCAGATCCTGTTGTGCCTGTGAATAGGCTGCAGGGGGACGGTGAAGACCAGCAACAGCTTTCAGGGCTGCCACCTTCCGTGTGGGACAAGGAGCCGGACGTGTGCCTTTTCGGAATCAGGCTCTGCCGAGGACGAGAGCCATGAGATGTTCCTCCTCTGGGCAAGACCGGGTCCCAGATCCTGTTGTGCCTGTGAATAGGCTGCAGGGGGACGGTGAAGACCAGCAACAGCTTTCAGGGCTGCCACCTTCCGTGTGGGACAAGGAGCCGGACGTGTGCCTTTTGGAATCAGGCTCTGCCGAGGAAGAGATCCATGAGATGTTCCTCCTCTGGGCATGCCCGGTTCCTGAATCCTGTTGTGCCTCTGAATAGGCTGCAGGGGGACGGTGAAGACCAGCAACAGCTTTCAGGGCTGCCACCTTCCGTGTGGGACAAGGAGCCGGACGTGTGCCTTTTCGGAATCAGGCTCTGCCGAGGAAGAGATCCATGAGATGTTCTCCTCTGGGCATGCCCGGGTCCTGAATCTTGTTGTGCCTGTGAATAGGCTGCAGTGGGACGGTGAAGACCAGCAACAGCTTTCAGGGCTGCCACCTTCTGTGTGGGACAAGGAGCCGGACGTGTGCCTTTTCGGAATCAGGCTCTGCCGAGGACGAGAGCCATGAGATGTTCCTCCTCTGGGCATGCCCGGGTCCTGAATCCTGTTGTGCCTCTAAATAGGGTGCAGGGGGACGGTGAAGACCAGCAACAGCTTTCAGGGCTGCCACCTTCCGTGTGGGACAAGGAGCCGGACGTGTGCTTTTTCGGAATCAGGCTCTGCCGAGGAAGAGATCCATGAGATGTTCCTCCTCTGGGCATGCCCGGGTCCTGAATCCTGTTGTGCCTCTGAATAGGCTGCAAGGGGATGGTGAAGACCAGCAACAGCTTTCAGGGCTGCCACCTTCCGTGTGGGACAAGGAGCCGGACGTGTGCCTTTTCGGAATCAGGCTCTGCCGAGGACGAGAGCCATGAGATGTTCCTCCTCTGGGCAAGACCGGGTCCCAGATCCTGTTGTGCCTGTGAATAGGCTGCATGGGGACGGTGAAGACCAGCAACAGCTTTCAAGGGCTGCCACCTTCCGTGTGGGACAAGGAGCCGGACGTGTGCCTTTTCGGAATCAGGCTCTGCCGAGGAAGAGATCCATGAGATGTTCCTCCTCTGGGCAAGCCCGGGTCCCAAATCCTGTTGTACCTGTGAATAGGCTGCAGGGGGACGGTGAAGACCAGCAACAGCTTTCAGGGCTGCCACCTTCCGTGTGGGACAAGGAGCCGGACGTGTGCCTTTTCGGAATCAGGCTCTGCCGAGGACGACAGCCATGAGATGTTCCTCCTCTGGGCATGCCCGGGTCCCAGATCCTGTTGTACCTGTGAATAGGCTGCAAGGGGATGGTGAAGACCAGCAACAGCTTTCAGGGCTGCCACCTTCCGTGTGGGACAAGGAGCCGGACGTGTGCCTTTTCGGAATCAGGCTCTGCTGAGGGAGAGAGCCATGAGATGTTCCTCCTCTGGGCAAGACCGGGTCCCAGATCCTGTTGTGCCTGTGAATAGGCTGCATGGGGACGGTGAAGACCAGCAACAGCTTTCAGGGCTGCCACCTTCCGTGTGGGACAAGGAGCCGGACGTGTGCCTTTTCGGAATCAGGCTCTGCCGAGGAAGAGATCCATGAGATGTTCCTCCTCTGGGCAAGCCCGGGTCCCAAATCCTGTTGTACCTGTGAATAGGCTGCAGGGGGACGGTGAAGACCAGCAACAGCTTTCAGGGCTGCCACCTTCCGTGTGGGACAAGGAGCCGGACGTGTGCCTTTTCGGAATCAGGCTCTGCCGAGGACGAGAGCCATGAGATGTTCCTCCTCTGGGCACGCCCGGGTCCCAGATCCTGTTGTACCTGTGAATAGGCTGCAGGGGGACGGTGAAGACCAGCAACAGCTTTCAGGGCTGCCACCTTCCGTGTGGGACAAGGAGCCGGACGTGTGCCTTTTCGGAATCAGGCTCTGCCGAGGACGAGAGCCATGAGATGTTCCTCCTCTCAGCAAGCCCGGGTCCCAGATCCTGTTGTACCTGTGAATAGGCTGCAGGGGGAAGGTGAAGACCAGCAACAGCTTTCAGGGCTGCCACCTTCCGTGTGGGACAAGGAGCCGGACGTGTGCCTTTTCGGAATCAGGCTCTGCCGAGGAAGAGATCCATGAGATGTTCCTCCTCTGGGCATGCCCGGGTCCTGAATCTTGTTGTGCCTGTGAATAGGCTGCAGGGGGACGGTGAAGACCAGCAACAGCTTTCAGGGCTGCCACCTTCCGTGTGGGACAAGGAGCCGGACGTGTGCCTTTTCGGAATCAGGCTCTGCCGAGGACGAGAGCCATGAGATGTTCCTCCTCTCAGCAAGCCCGAGTCCCAGATCCTGTTGTACCTGTGAATAGGCTGCAGGGGGACAGTAAAGACCAGCAACAGCTTTCAGGGCTGCCACCTTCCGTGTGGGACAAGGAGCCGGACGTGTGCCTTTTCAGAATCATGCTCTGCCGAGGACGAGAGCCATGAGATGTTCCTCCTCGGGGCAAGCCCGGGTCCCAGATCCTGTTGTACCTGTGAATAGGCTGCAGGGGGAAGGTGAAGACCAGCAACAGCTTTCAGGGCTGCCACCTTCCGTGTGGGACAAGGAGCCGGACGTGTGCCTTTTCGGAATCAGGCTCTGCCGAGGAAGAGATCCATGAGATGTTCCTCCTCTGGGCATGCCCGGGTCCTGAATCTTGTTGTGCCTGTGAATAGGCTGCAGGGGGACGGTGAAGACCAGCAACAGCTTTCAGGGCTGCCACCTTCCGTGTGGGACAAGGAGCCGGACGTGTGCCTTTTCGGAATCAGGCTCTGCCGAGGACGAGAGCCATGAGATGTTCCTCCTCTGGGCAAGACCGGGTCCCAGATCCTGTTGTGCCTGTGAATAGGCTGCATGGGGACGGTGAAGACCAGCAACAGCTTTCAAGGGCTGCCACCTTCCGTGTGGGACAAGGAGCCGGACGTGTGCCTTTTCGGAATCAGGCTCTGCCGAGGACGAGAGCCATGAGATGTTCCTCCTCGGGGCAAGCCCGGGTCCCAGATCCTGTTGTGCCTGTGAATAGGCTGCAGGGGGACGGTGAAGACCAGCAACAGCTTTCAGGGCTGCCACCTTCCGTGTGGGACAAGGAGCTGGACGTGTGCCTTTTCGGAATCAGGCTCTGCCGAGGACGAGAGCCATGAGATGTTCCTCCTCTGGGCATGCCCGGGTCCCAGATCCTGTTGTACCTGTGAATAGGCTGCAAGGGGATGGTGAAGACCAGCAACAGCTTTCAGGGCTGCCACCTTCCGTGTGGGACAAGGAGCCGGACGTGTGCCTTTTCGGAATCAGGCTCTGCCGAGGACGAGAGCCATGAGATGTTCCTCCTCTGGGCAAGACCGGGTCCCAGATCCTGTTGTGCCTGTGAATAGGCTGCATGGGGACGGTGAAGACCAGCAACAGCTTTCAAGGGCTGCCACCTTCCGTGTGGGACAAGGAGCCGGACGTGTGCCTTTTCGGAATCAGGCTCTGCCGAGGAAGAGATCCATGAGATGTTCCTCCTCTGGGCAAGCCCGGGTCCCAAATCCTGTTGTACCTGTGAATAGGCTGCAGGGGGACGGTGAAGACCAGCAACAGCTTTCAGGGCTGCCACCTTCCGTGTGGGACAAGGAGCCGGACGTGTGCCTTTTCGGAATCAGGCTCTGCCGAGGACGAGAGCCATGAGATGTTCCTCCTCTGGGCATGCCCGGGTCCCAGATCCTGTTGTACCTGTGAATAGGCTGCAGGGGGACGGTGAAGACCAGCAACAGCTTTCAGGGCTGCCACCTTCCGTGTGGGACAAGGAGCCGGACGTGTGCCTTTTCGGAATCAGGCTCTGCCGAGGACGAGAGCCATGAGATGTTCCTCCTCTTAGCAAGCCCGGGTCCCAGATCCTGTTGTACCTGTGAATAGGCTGCAGGGGGAAGGTGAAGACCAGCAACAGCTTTCAGGGCTGCCACCTTCCGTGTGGGACAATGAGCCGGACGTGTGCCTTTTCGGAATCAGGCTCTGCCAAGGAAGAGATCCATGAGATGTTCCTCCTCTGGGCAAGCCCGGGTCCCAGATCCTGTTGTACCTGTGAATAGGCTGCAGGGGGACGGTGAAGACCAGCAACAGCTTTCAGGGCTGCCACCTTCCGTGTGGGACAAGGAGCCGGACGTGTGCCTTTTCGGAATCAGGCTCTGCCGAGGACGAGAGCCATGAGATGTTCCTCCTCTCAGCAAGCCCGAGTCCCAGATCCTGTTGTACCTGTGAATAGGCTGCAGGGGGACAGTAAAGACCAGCAACAGCTTTCAGGGCTGCCACCTTCCGTGTGGGACAAGGAGCCGGACGTGTGCCTTTTCAGAATCATGCTCTGCCGAGGACGAGAGCCATGAGATGTTCCTCCTCGGGGCAAGCCCGGGTCCCAGATCCTGTTGTACCTGTGAATAGGCTGCAGGGGGAAGGTGAAGACCAGCAACAGCTTTCAGGGCTGCCACCTTCCGTGTGGGACAAGGAGCCGGACGTGTGCCTTTTCGGAATCAGGCTCTGCCGAGGAAGAGATCCATGAGATGTTCCTCCTCTGGGCATGCCCGGGTCCTGAATCTTGTAGTGCCTGTGAATAGGCTGCAGGGGGACGGTGAAGACCAGCAACAGCTTTCAGGGCTGCCACCTTCCGTGTGGGACAAGGAGCCGGACGTGTGTCTTTTCAGAATCAGGCTCTGCCGAGGACGAGAGCCATGAGATGTTCCTCCTCGGGGCAAGCCCGAGTCCCAAATCCTGTTGTACCTGTGAATAGGCTGCAGGGGGACGGTGAAGACCAGCAACAGCTTTCAGGGCTGCCACCTTCCGTGTGGGACAAGGAGCCGGACGTGTGCCCTTTCGGAATCAGGCTCTGCCGAGGAAGAGATCCATGAGATGTTCCTCCTCTGGGCATGCCCGGGTCCTGAATCTTGTTGTGCCTGTGAATAGGCTGCAGGGGGACGGTGAAGACCAGCAACAGCTTTCAGGGCTGCCACCTTCCGTGTGGGACAAGGAGCCGGACATGTGCCTTTTCGGAATCAGGCTCTGCCTAGGAAGAGATCCATGAGATGTTCCTCCTCTGGGCATGCCCGGGTCCTGAATCTTGTTGTGCCTGTGAATAGGCTGCAGGGGGACGGTGAAGACCAGCAACAGCTTTCAGGGCTGCCACCTTCCGTGTGGGACAAGGAGCCTGACGTGTGCCTTTTCAGAATCAGGCTCTGCCGAGGAAGAGATCCATGAGATGTTCCTCCTCTGGGCATGCCCGGGTCCCAGATCCTGTTGTGCCTGTGAATAGGCTGCAGGGGGACGGTGAAGACCAGCAACAGCTTTCAGGGCTGCCACCTTCCGTGTGGGACAAGGAGCCGGACGTGTGCCTTTTCAGAATCAGGCTCTGCCGAGGACGAGAGCCATGAGATGTTCCTCCTCGGGGCAAGCCCGGGTCCCAGATCCTGTTGTGCCTGTGAATAGGCTGCAGGGGGACGGTGAAGACCAGCAACAGCTTTCAGGGCTGCCACCTTCCGTGTGGGACAAGGAGCCGGACGTGTGCCTTTTCGGAATCAGGCTCTGCCGAGGAAGAGAGCCATGAGATGTTCCTCCTCTGGGCATGCCCGGGTTCTGAATCTTGTTGTGCCTGTGAATAGGCTGCAGGGGGAAGGTGAAGACCAGCAACAGCTTTCAGGGCTGCCACCTTCCGTGTGGGACAAGGAGCCGGACGTGTGCCTTTTCAGAATCAGGCTCTGCCGAGGACGAGAGCCATGAGATGTTCCTCCTCTCAGCAAGCCCAAGTCCCAGATCCTGTTGTACCTGTGAATAGGCTGCAGGGGGACAGTAAAGACCAGCAACAGCTTTCAGGGCTGCCACCTTCCGTGTGGGACAAGGAGCCGGACGTGTGCCTTTTCGGAATCAGGCTCTGCCGAGGACGAGAGCCATGAGATGTTCCTCCTCTCAGCAAGCCCGGGTCCCAGATCCTGTTGTACCTGTGAATAGGCTGCAGGGGGAAGGTGAAGACCAGCAACAGCTTTCAGGGCTGCCACCTTCCGTGTGGGACAAGGAGCCGGACGTGTGCCTTTTCGGAAAGAGGCTCTGCCGAGGAAGAGATCCATGAGATGTTCCTCCTCTGGACAAGCCTGGGTCCCAGATCCTGTTGTGCCTGTGAATAGGCTGCAGGGGGACGGTGAAGACCAGGAACAGCTTTCAGGGCTGCCACCTTCCGTGTGGGACAAGGAGCCGGACGTGTGCCTTTTCGGAATCAGGCTCTGCCGAGGAAGAGATCCATGAGATGTTCCTCCTCTGGGCATGCCCGGGTCCTGAATCCTGTTGTGCCTCTGAATAGGCTGCAGGGGGACGGTGAAGACCAGCAACAGCTTTCAGGGCTGCCACCTTCCGTGTGGGACAAGGAGCCGGACGTGTGCCTTTTCGGAATCAGGCTCTGCCGAGGAAGAGATCCATGAGATGTTCCTCCTCTGGGCATGCCCGGGTCTTGAATCTTGTTGTGCCTGTGAATAGGCTGCAGGGGGAAGGTGAAGACCAGCAACAGCTTTCAGGGCTGCCACCTTCCGTGTGGGACAAGGAGCCGGACGTGTGCCTTTTCGGAATCAGGCTCTGCCGAGGACGAGAGCCATGAGATGTTCCTCCTCTGGGCATGCCCGGGTCCCAGATCCTGTTGTGCCTGTCAATAGGCTGCAGGGGGACGGTGAAGACCAGCAACAGCTTTCAGGGCTGCCACCTTCCGTGTGGGACAAGGAGCCGGACGTGTGCCTTTTCGGAATCAGGCTCTGCCGAGGACGAGAGCCATGAGATGTTCCTCCTCTGGGCAAGACCGGGTCCCAGATCCTGTTGTGCCTGTGAATAGGCTGCAGGGGGACGGTGAAGACCAGCAACAGCTTTCAGGGCTGCCACCTTCCGTGTGGGACAAGGAGCCGGACGTGTGCCTTTTGGAATCAGGCTCTGCCGAGGAAGAGATCCATGAGATGTTCCTCCTCTGGGCATGCCCGGTTCCTGAATCCTGTTGTGCCTCTGAATAGGCTGCAGGGGGACGGTGAAGACCAGCAACAGCTTTCAGGGCTGCCACCTTCCGTGTGGGACAAGGAGCCGGACGTGTGCCTTTTCGGAATCAGGCTCTGCCGAGGAAGAGATCCATGAGATGTTCTCCTCTGGGCATGCCCGGGTCCTGAATCTTGTTGTGCCTGTGAATAGGCTGCAGGGGGACGGTGAAGACCAGCAACAGCTTTCAGGGCTGCCACCTTCTGTGTGGGACAAGGAGCCGGACGTGTGCCTTTTCGGAATGAGCATCTGCCGAGGACGAGAGCCATGAGATATTCACTCTCTCTGCAAGCCCGGGTCCCAGATCCTGTTGTACCTGTGAATAGGCTGCAGGGGGACGGTGAAGACCAGCAACAGCTTTCAGGGCTGCCACCTTCCGTGTGGGACAAGGAGCCGGACGTGTGCCTTTTCGGAATCAGGCTCTGCCGAGGAAGAGATCCATGAGATGTTCCTCCTCTGGGCATGCCCGGGTCCTGAATCCTGTTGTGCCTCTGAATAGGCTGCAAGGGGATGGTGAAGACCAGCAACAGCTTTCAGGGCTGCCACCTTCCGTGTGGGACAAGGAGCCGGACGTGTGCCTTTTCGGAATCAGGCTCTGCCGAGGACGAGAGCCATGAGATGTTCCTCCTCTGGGCAAGACCGGGTCCCAGATCCTGTTGTGCCTGTGAATAGGCTGCATGGGGACGGTGAAGACCAGCAACAGCTTTCAAGGGCTGCCACCTTCCGTGTGGGACAAGGAGCCGGACGTGTGCCTTTTCGGAATCAGGCTCTGCCGAGGAAGAGATCCATGAGATGTTCCTCCTCTGGGCAAGCCCGGGTCCCAAATCCTGTTGTACCTGTGAATAGGCTGCAGGGGGACGGTGAAGACCAGCAACAGCTTTCAGGGCTGCCACCTTCCGTGTGGGACAAGGAGCCGGACGTGTGCCTTTTCGGAATCAGGCTCTGCCGAGGACGAGAGCCATGAGATGTTCCTCCTCTCAGCAAGCCCGGGTCCCAGATCCTGTTGTACCTGTGAATAGGCTGCAAGGGGATGGTGAAGACCAGCAACAGCTTTCAGGGCTGCCACCTTCCGTGTGGGACAAGGAGCCGGACGTGTGCCTTTTCGGAATCAGGCTCTGCCGAGGAAGAGATCCATGAGATGTTCCTCCTCTGGGCAAGCCCGGGTCCCAAATCCTGTTGTACCTGTGAATAGGCTGCAGGGGGACGGTGAAGACCAGCAACAGCTTTCAGGGCTGCCACCTTCCGTGTGGGACAAGGAGCCGGACGTGTGCCTTTTCGGAATCAGGCTCTGCCGAGGACGAGAGCCATGAGATGTTCCTCCTCTGGGCATGCCCGGGTCCCAGATCCTGTTGTACCTGTGAATAGGCTGCAAGGGGATGGTGAAGACCAGCAACAGCTTTCAGGGCTGCCACCTTCCGTGTGGGACAAGGAGCCGGACGTGTGCCTTTTCGGAATCAGGCTCTGCTGAGGGAGAGAGCCATGAGATGTTCCTCCTCTGGGCAAGACCGGGTCCCAGATCCTGTTGTGCCTGTGAATAGGCTGCATGGGGACGGTGAAGACCAGCAACAGCTTTCAGGGCTGCCACCTTCCGTGTGGGACAAGGAGCCGGACGTGTGCCTTTTCGGAATCAGGCTCTGCCGAGGAAGAGATCCATGAGATGTTCCTCCTCTGGGCAAGCCCGGGTCCCAAATCCTGTTGTACCTGTGAATAGGCTGCAGGGGGACGGTGAAGACCAGCAACAGCTTTCAGGGCTGCCACCTTCCGTGTGGGACAAGGAGCCGGACGTGTGCCTTTTCGGAATCAGGCTCTGCCGAGGACGAGAGCCATGAGATGTTCCTCCTCTGGGCATGCCCGGGTCCCAGATCCTGTTGTACCTGTGAATAGGCTGCAGGGGGACGGTGAAGACCAGCAACAGCTTTCAGGGCTGCCACCTTCCGTGTGGGACAAGGAGCCGGACGTGTGCCTTTTCGGAATCAGGCTCTGCCGAGGACGAGAGCCATGAGATGTTCCTCCTCTCAGCAAGCCCGGGTCCCAGATCCTGTTGTACCTGTGAATAGGCTGCAGGGGGAAGGTGAAGACCAGCAACAGCTTTCAGGGCTGCCACCTTCCGTGTGGGACAAGGAGCCGGACGTGTGCCTTTTCGGAATCAGGCTCTGCCGAGGAAGAGATCCATGAGATGTTCCTCCTCTGGGCATGCCCGGGTCCTGAATCTTGTTGTGCCTGTGAATAGGCTGCAGGGGGACGGTGAAGACCAGCAACAGCTTTCAGGGCTGCCACCTTCCGTGTGGGACAAGGAGCCGGACGTGTGCCTTTTCGGAATCAGGCTCTGCCGAGGACGAGAGCCATGAGATGTTCCTCCTCTCAGCAAGCCCGAGTCCCAGATCCTGTTGTACCTGTGAATAGGCTGCAGGGGGACAGTAAAGACCAGCAACAGCTTTCAGGGCTGCCACCTTCCGTGTGGGACAAGGAGCCGGACGTGTGCCTTTTCAGAATCATGCTCTGCCGAGGACGAGAGCCATGAGATGTTCCTCCTCGGGGCAAGCCCGGGTCCCAGATCCTGTTGTACCTGTGAATAGGCTGCAGGGGGAAGGTGAAGACCAGCAACAGCTTTCAGGGCTGCCACCTTCCGTGTGGGACAAGGAGCCGGACGTGTGCCTTTTCGGAATCAGGCTCTGCCGAGGAAGAGATCCATGAGATGTTCCTCCTCTGGGCATGCCCGGGTCCTGAATCTTGTTGTGCCTGTGAATAGGCTGCAGGGGGACGGTGAAGACCAGCAACAGCTTTCAGGGCTGCCACCTTCCGTGTGGGACAAGGAGCCGGACATGTGCCTTTTCGGAATCAGGCTCTGCCTAGGAAGAGATCCATGAGATGTTCCTCCTCTGGGCATGCCCGGGTCCTGAATCTTGTTGTGCCTGTGAATAGGCTGCAGGGGGACGGTGAAGACCAGCAACAGCTTTCAGGGCTGCCACCTTCCGTGTGGGACAAGGAGCCGGACGTGTGCCTTTTCGGAATCAGGCTCTGCCGAGGAAGAGATCCATGAGATGTTCCTCCTCTGGGCATGCCCGGGTCCCAGATCCTGTTGTGCCTGTGAATAGGCTGCAGGGGGACGGTGAAGACCAGCAACAGCTTTCAGGGCTGCCACCTTCCGTGTGGGACAAGGAGCCGGACGTGTGCCTTTTCAGAATCAGGCTCTGCCGAGGACGAGAGCCATGAGATGTTCCTCCTCGGGGCAAGCCCGGGTCCCAGATCCTGTTGTGCCTGTGAATAGGCTGCAGGGGGACGGTGAAGACCAGCAACAGCTTTCAGGGCTGCCACCTTCCGTGTGGGACAAGGAGCCGGACGTGTGCCTTTTCGGAATCAGGCTCTGCCGAGGACGAGAGCCATGAGATGTTCCTCCTCTCAGCAAGCCCGAGTCCCAGATCCTGTTGTACCTGTGAATAGGCTGCAGGGGGACAGTAAAGACCAGCAACAGCTTTCAGGGCTGCCACCTTCCGTGTGGGACAAGGAGCCGGACGTGTGCCTTTTCAGAATCATGCTCTGCCGAGGACGAGAGCCATGAGATGTTCCTCCTCGGGGCAAGCCCGGGTCCCAGATCCTGTTGTACCTGTGAATAGGCTGCAGGGGGACGGTGAAGACCAGCAACAGCTTTCAGGGCTGCCACCTTCCGTGTGGGACAAGGAGCCGGACGTGTGCCTTTTCGGAATCAGGCTCTGCCGAGGAAGAGATCCATGAGATGTTCCTCCTCTGGGCATGCCCGGGTCCTGAATCTTGTAGTGCCTGTGAATAGGCTGCAGGGGGACGGTGAAGACCAGCAACAGCTTTCAGGGCTGCCACCTTCCGTGTGGGACAAGGAGCCGGACGTGTGTCTTTTCAGAATCAGGCTCTGCCGAGGACGAGAGCCATGAGATGTTCCTCCTCGGGGCAAGCCCGAGTCCCAAATCCTGTTGTACCTGTGAATAGGCTGCAGGGGGACGGTGAAGACCAGCAACAGCTTTCAGGGCTGCCACCTTCCGTGTGGGACAAGGAGCCGGACGTGTGCCCTTTCGGAATCAGGCTCTGCCGAGGAAGAGATCCATGAGATGTTCCTCCTCTGGGCATGCCCGGGTCCTGAATCTTGTTGTGCCTGTGAATAGGCTGCAGGGGGACGGTGAAGACCAGCAACAGCTTTCAGGGCTGCCACCTTCCGTGTGGGACAAGGAGCCGGACATGTGCCTTTTCGGAATCAGGCTCTGCCTAGGAAGAGATCCATGAGATGTTCCTCCTCTGGGCATGCCCGGGTCCTGAATCTTGTTGTGCCTGTGAATAGGCTGCAGGGGGACGGTGAAGAGCAGCAACAGCTTTCAGGGCTGCCAACTTCCGTGTGGGACAAGGAGCCGGACGTGTGCCTTTTCAGAATCAGGCTCTGCCGAGGAAGAGATCCATGAGATGTTCCTCCTCTGGGCATGCCCGGGTCCCAGATCCTGTTGTGCCTGTGAATAGGCTGCAGGGGGACGGTGAAGACCAGCAACAGCTTTCAGGGCTGCCACCTTCCGTGTGGGACAAGGAGCCGGACGTGTGCCTTTTCAGAATCAGGCTCTGCCGAGGACGAGAGCCATGAGATGTTCCTCCTCGGGGCAAGCCCGGGTCCCAGATCCTGTTGTGCCTGTGAATAGGCTGCAGGGGGACGGTGAAGACCAGCAACAGCTTTCAGGGCTGCCACCTTCCGTGTGGGACAAGGAGCCGGACGTGTGCCTTTTCGGAATCAGGCTCTGCCGAGGAAGAGAGCCATGAGATGTTCCTCCTCTGGGCATGCCCGGGTTCTGAATCTTGTTGTGCCTGTGAATAGGCTGCAGGGGGAAGGTGAAGACCAGCAACAGCTTTCAGGGCTGCCACCTTCCGTGTGGGACAAGGAGCCGGACGTGTGCCTTTTCAGAATCAGGCTCTGCCGAGGACGAGAGCCATGAGATGTTCCTCCTCTCAGCAAGCCCAAGTCCCAGATCCTGTTGTACCTGTGAATAGGCTGCAGGGGGACAGTAAAGACCAGCAACAGCTTTCAGGGCTGCCACCTTCCGTGTGGGACAAGGAGCCGGACGTGTGCCTTTTCGGAATCAGGCTCTGCCGAGGACGAGAGCCATGAGATGTTCCTCCTCTCAGCAAGCCCGGGTCCCAGATCCTGTTGTACCTGTGAATAGGCTGCAGGGGGAAGGTGAAGACCAGCAACAGCTTTCAGGGCTGCCACCTTCCGTGTGGGACAAGGAGCCGGACGTGTGCCTTTTCGGAAAGAGGCTCTGCCGAGGAAGAGATCCATGAGATGTTCCTCCTCTGGGCATGCCCGGGTCCTGAATCCTGTTGTGCCTCTGAATAGGCTGCAGGGGGACGGTGAAGACCAGCAACAGCTTTCAGGGCTGCCACCTTCCGTGTGGGACAAGGAGCCGGACGTGTGCCTTTTCGGAATCAGGCTCTGCCGAGGAAGAGATCCATGAGATGTTCCTCCTCTGGGCATGCCCGGGTCTTGAATCTTGTTGTGCCTGTGAATAGGCTGCAGGGGGAAGGTGAAGACCAGCAACAGCTTTCAGGGCTGCCACCTTCCGTGTGGGACAAGGAGCCGGACGTGTGCCTTTTCGGAATCAGGCTCTGCCGAGGACGAGAGCCATGAGATGTTCCTCCTCTGGGCATGCCCGGGTCCCAGATCCTGTTGTGCCTGTCAATAGGCTGCAGGGGGACGGTGAAGACCAGCAACAGCTTTCAGGGCTGCCACCTTCCGTGTGGGACAAGGAGCCGGACGTGTGCCTTTTCGGAATCAGGCTCTGCCGAGGACGAGAGCCATGAGATGTTCCTCCTCTGGGCAAGACCGGGTCCCAGATCCTGTTGTGCCTGTGAATAGGCTGCAGGGGGACGGTGAAGACCAGCAACAGCTTTCAGGGCTGCCACCTTCCGTGTGGGACAAGGAGCCGGACGTGTGCCTTTTGGAATCAGGCTCTGCCGAGGAAGAGATCCATGAGATGTTCCTCCTCTGGGCATGCCCGGTTCCTGAATCCTGTTGTGCCTCTGAATAGGCTGCAGGGGGACGGTGAAGACCAGCAACAGCTTTCAGGGCTGCCACCTTCCGTGTGGGACAAGGAGCCGGACGTGTGCCTTTTCGGAATCAGGCTCTGCCGAGGAAGAGATCCATGAGATGTTCTCCTCTGGGCATGCCCGGGTCCTGAATCTTGTTGTGCCTGTGAATAGGCTGCAGGGGGACGGTGAAGACCAGCAACAGCTTTCAGGGCTGCCACCTTCTGTGTGGGACAAGGAGCCGGACGTGTGCCTTTTCGGAATGAGCATCTGCCGAGGACGAGAGCCATGAGATATTCACTCTCTCTGCAAGCCCGGGTCCCAGATCCTGTTGTACCTGTGAATAGGCTGCAGGGGGACGGTGAAGACCAGCAACAGCTTTCAGGGCTGCCACCTTCCGTGTGGGACAAGGAGCCGGACGTGTGCCTTTTCGGAATCAGGCTCTGCCGAGGAAGAGATCCATGAGATGTTCCTCCTCTGGGCATGCCCGGGTCCTGAATCCTGTTGTGCCTCTGAATAGGCTGCAAGGGGATGGTGAAGACCAGCAACAGCTTTCAGGGCTGCCACCTTCCGTGTGGGACAAGGAGCCGGACGTGTGCCTTTTCGGAATCAGGCTCTGCCGAGGACGAGATCCATGAGATGTTCCTCCTCTGGGCAAGACCGGGTCCCAGATCCTGTTGTGCCTGTGAATAGGCTGCATGGGGACGGTGAAGACCAGCAACAGCTTTCAAGGGCTGCCACCTTCCGTGTGGGACAAGGAGCCGGACGTGTGCCTTTTCGGAATCAGGCTCTGCCGAGGAAGAGATCCATGAGATGTTCCTCCTCTGGGCAAGCCCGGGTCCCAGATCCTGTTGTACCTGTGAATAGGCTGCAGGGGGACGGTGAAGACCAGCAACAGCTTTCAGGGCTGCCACCTTCCGTGTGGGACAAGGAGCCGGACGTGTGCCTTTTCGGAATCAGGCTCTGCCGAGGACGAGAGCCATGAGATGTTCCTCCTCTCAGCAAGCCCGGGTCCCAGATCCTGTTGTACCTGTGAATAGGCTGCAAGGGGATGGTGAAGACCAGCAACAGCTTTCAGGGCTGCCACCTTCCGTGTGGGACAAGGAGCCGGACGTGTGCCTTTTCGGAATCAGGCTCTGCCGAGGAAGAGATCCATGAGATGTTCCTCCTCTGGGCAAGCCCGGGTCCCAAATCCTGTTGTACCTGTGAATAGGCTGCAGGGGGACGGTGAAGACCAGCAACAGCTTTCAGGGCTGCCACCTTCCGTGTGGGACAAGGAGCCGGACGTGTGCCTTTTCGGAATCAGGCTCTGCCGAGGACGAGAGCCATGAGATGTTCCTCCTCTGGGCATGCCCGGGTCCCAGATCCTGTTGTACCTGTGAATAGGCTGCAAGGGGATGGTGAAGACCAGCAACAGCTTTCAGGGCTGCCACCTTCCGTGTGGGACAAGGAGCCGGACGTGTGCCTTTTCGGAATCAGGCTCTGCTGAGGGAGAGAGCCATGAGATGTTCCTCCTCTGGGCAAGACCGGGTCCCAGATCCTGTTGTGCCTGTGAATAGGCTGCATGGGGACGGTGAAGACCAGCAACAGCTTTCAGGGCTGCCACCTTCCGTGTGGGACAAGGAGCCGGACGTGTGCCTTTTCGGAATCAGGCTCTGCCGAGGAAGAGATCCATGAGATGTTCCTCCTCTGGGCAAGCCCGGGTCCCAAATCCTGTTGTACCTGTGAATAGGCTGCAGGGGGACGGTGAAGACCAGCAACAGCTTTCAGGGCTGCCACCTTCCGTGTGGGACAAGGAGCCGGACGTGTGCCTTTTCGGAATCAGGCTCTGCCGAGGACGAGAGCCATGAGATGTTCCTCCTCTGGGCATGCCCGGGTCCCAGATCCTGTTGTACCTGTGAATAGGCTGCAGGGGGACGGTGAAGACCAGCAACAGCTTTCAGGGCTGCCACCTTCCGTGTGGGACAAGGAGCCGGACGTGTGCCTTTTCGGAATCAGGCTCTGCCGAGGACGAGAGCCATGAGATGTTCCTCCTCTCAGCAAGCCCGGGTCCCAGATCCTGTTGTACCTGTGAATAGGCTGCAGGGGGAAGGTGAAGACCAGCAACAGCTTTCAGGGCTGCCACCTTCCGTGTGGGACAAGGAGCCGGACGTGTGCCTTTTCGGAATCAGGCTCTGCCGAGGAAGAGATCCATGAGATGTTCCTCCTCTGGGCATGCCCGGGTCCTGAATCTTGTTGTGCCTGTGAATAGGCTGCAGGGGGACGGTGAAGACCAGCAACAGCTTTCAGGGCTGCCACCTTCCGTGTGGGACAAGGAGCCGGACGTGTGCCTTTTCGGAATCAGGCTCTGCCGAGGACGAGAGCCATGAGATGTTCCTCCTCTCAGCAAGCCCGAGTCCCAGATCCTGTTGTACCTGTGAATAGGCTGCAGGGGGACAGTAAAGACCAGCAACAGCTTTCAGGGCTGCCACCTTCCGTGTGGGACAAGGAGCCGGACGTGTGCCTTTTCAGAATCATGCTCTGCCGAGGACGAGAGCCATGAGATGTTCCTCCTCGGGGCAAGCCCGGGTCCCAGATCCTGTTGTACCTGTGAATAGGCTGCAGGGGGAAGGTGAAGACCAGCAACAGCTTTCAGGGCTGCCACCTTCCGTGTGGGACAAGGAGCCGGACGTGTGCCTTTTCGGAATCAGGCTCTGCCGAGGAAGAGATCCATGAGATGTTCCTCCTCTGGGCATGCCCGGGTCCTGAATCTTGTTGTGCCTGTGAATAGGCTGCAGGGGGACGGTGAAGACCAGCAACAGCTTTCAGGGCTGCCACCTTCCGTGTGGGACAAGGAGCCGGACATGTGCCTTTTCGGAATCAGGCTCTGCCTAGGAAGAGATCCATGAGATGTTCCTCCTCTGGGCATGCCCGGGTCCTGAATCTTGTTGTGCCTGTGAATAGGCTGCAGGGGGACGGTGAAGACCAGCAACAGCTTTCAGGGCTGCCACCTTCCGTGTGGGACAAGGAGCCGGACGTGTGCCTTTTCGGAATCAGGCTCTGCCGAGGAAGAGATCCATGAGATGTTCCTCCTCTGGGCATGCCCGGGTCCCAGATCCTGTTGTGCCTGTGAATAGGCTGCAGGGGGACGGTGAAGACCAGCAACAGCTTTCAGGGCTGCCACCTTCCGTGTTGGACAAGGAGCCGGACGTGTGCCTTTTCAGAATCAGGCTCTGCCGAGGACGAGAGCCATGAGATGTTCCTCCTCGGGGCAAGCCCGGGTCCCAGATCCTGTTGTGCCTGTGAATAGGCTGCAGGGGGACGGTGAAGACCAGCAACAGCTTTCAGGGCTGCCACCTTCCGTGTGGGACAAGGAGCTGGACGTGTGCCTTTTCGGAATCAGGCTCTGCCGAGGACGAGAGCCATGAGATGTTCCTCCTCTGGGCATGCCCGGGTCCCAGATCCTGTTGTACCTGTGAATAGGCTGCAAGGGGATGGTGAAGACCAGCAACAGCTTTCAGGGCTGCCACCTTCCGTGTGGGACAAGGAGCCGGACGTGTGCCTTTTCGGAATCAGGCTCTGCCGAGGACGAGAGCCATGAGATGTTCCTCCTCTGGGCAAGACCGGGTCCCAGATCCTGTTGTGCCTGTGAATAGGCTGCATGGGGACGGTGAAGACCAGCAACAGCTTTCAAGGGCTGCCACCTTCCGTGTGGGACAAGGAGCCGGACGTGTGCCTTTTCGGAATCAGGCTCTGCCGAGGAAGAGATCCATGAGATGTTCCTCCTCTGGGCAAGCCCGGGTCCCAAATCCTGTTGTACCTGTGAATAGGCTGCAGGGGGACGGTGAAGACCAGCAACAGCTTTCAGGGCTGCCACCTTCCGTGTGGGACAAGGAGCCGGACGTGTGCCTTTTCGGAATCAGGCTCTGCCGAGGACGAGAGCCATGAGATGTTCCTCCTCTGGGCATGCCCGGGTCCCAGATCCTGTTGTACCTGTGAATAGGCTGCAGGGGGACGGTGAAGACCAGCAACAGCTTTCAGGGCTGCCACCTTCCGTGTGGGACAAGGAGCCGGACGTGTGCCTTTTCGGAATCAGGCTCTGCCGAGGACGAGAGCCATGAGATGTTCCTCCTCTTAGCAAGCCCGGGTCCCAGATCCTGTTGTACCTGTGAATAGGCTGCAGGGGGAAGGTGAAGACCAGCAACAGCTTTCAGGGCTGCCACCTTCCGTGTGGGACAATGAGCCGGACGTGTGCCTTTTCGGAATCAGGCTCTGCCAAGGAAGAGATCCATGAGATGTTCCTCCTCTGGGCAAGCCCGGGTCCCAGATCCTGTTGTACCTGTGAATAGGCTGCAGGGGGACGGTGAAGACCAGCAACAGCTTTCAGGGCTGCCACCTTCCGTGTGGGACAAGGAGCCGGACGTGTGCCTTTTCGGAATCAGGCTCTGCCGAGGACGAGAGCCATGAGATGTTCCTCCTCTCAGCAAGCCCGAGTCCCAGATCCTGTTGTACCTGTGAATAGGCTGCAGGGGGACAGTAAAGACCAGCAACAGCTTTCAGGGCTGCCACCTTCCGTGTGGGACAAGGAGCCGGACGTGTGCCTTTTCAGAATCATGCTCTGCCGAGGACGAGAGCCATGAGATGTTCCTCCTCGGGGCAAGCCCGGGTCCCAGATCCTGTTGTACCTGTGAATAGGCTGCAGGGGGAAGGTGAAGACCAGCAACAGCTTTCAGGGCTGCCACCTTCCGTGTGGGACAAGGAGCCGGACGTGTGCCTTTTCGGAATCAGGCTCTGCCGAGGAAGAGATCCATGAGATGTTCCTCCTCTGGGCATGCCCGGGTCCTGAATCTTGTAGTGCCTGTGAATAGGCTGCAGGGGGACGGTGAAGACCAGCAACAGCTTTCAGGGCTGCCACCTTCCGTGTGGGACAAGGAGCCGGACGTGTGTCTTTTCAGAATCAGGCTCTGCCGAGGACGAGAGCCATGAGATGTTCCTCCTCGGGGCAAGCCCGGGTCCCAAATCCTGTTGTACCTGTGAATAGGCTGCAGGGGGACGGTGAAGACCAGCAACAGCTTTCAGGGCTGCCACCTTCCGTGTGGGACAAGGAGCCGGACGTGTGCCCTTTCGGAATCAGGCTCTGCCGAGGAAGAGATCCATGAGATGTTCCTCCTCTGGGCATGCCCGGGTCCTGAATCTTGTTGTGCCTGTGAATAGGCTGCAGGGGGACGGTGAAGACCAGCAACAGCTTTCAGGGCTGCCACCTTCCGTGTGGGACAAGGAGCCGGACATGTGCCTTTTCGGAATCAGGCTCTGCCTAGGAAGAGATCCATGAGATGTTCCTCCTCTGGGCATGCCCGGGTCCTGAATCTTGTTGTGCCTGTGAATAGGCTGCAGGGGGACGGTGAAGACCAGCAACAGCTTTCAGGGCTGCCACCTTCCGTGTGGGACAAGGAGCCGGACGTGTGCCTTTTCAGAATCAGGCTCTGCCGAGGAAGAGATCCATGAGATGTTCCTCCTCTGGGCATGCCCGGGTCCCAGATCCTGTTGTGCCTGTGAATAGGCTGCAGGGGGACGGTGAAGACCAGCAACAGCTTTCAGGGCTGCCAACTTCCGTGTGGGACAAGGAGCCGGACGTGTGCCTTTTCAGAATCAGGCTCTGCCGAGGACGAGAGCCATGAGATGTTCCTCCTCGGGGCAAGCCCGGGTCCCAGATCCTGTTGTGCCTGTGAATAGGCTGCAGGGGGACGGTGAAGACCAGCAACAGCTTTCAGGGCTGCCACCTTCCGTGTGGGACAAGGAGCCGGACGTGTGCCTTTTCGGAATCAGGCTCTGCCGAGGAAGAGAGCCATGAGATGTTCCTCCTCTGGGCATGCCCGGGTTCTGAATCTTGTTGTGCCTGTGAATAGGCTGCAGGGGGAAGGTGAAGACCAGCAACAGCTTTCAGGGCTGCCACCTTCCGTGTGGGACAAGGAGCCGGACGTGTGCCTTTTCGGAATCAGGCTCTGCCGAGGACGAGAGCCATGAGATGTTCCTCCTCTCAGCAAGCCCAAGTCCCAGATCCTGTTGTACCTGTGAATAGGCTGCAGGGGGACAGTAAAGACCAGCAACAGCTTTCAGGGCTGCCACCTTCCGTGTGGGACAAGGAGCCGGACGTGTGCCTTTTCGGAATCAGGCTCTGCCGAGGACGAGAGCCATGAGATGTTCCTCCTCTCAGCAAGCCCGGGTCCCAGATCCTGTTGTACCTGTGAATAGGCTGCAGGGGGAAGGTGAAGACCAGCAACAGCTTTCAGGGCTGCCACCTTCCGTGTGGGACAAGGAGCCGGACGTGTGCCTTTTCGGAAAGAGGCTCTGCCGAGGAAGAGATCCATGAGATGTTCCTCCTCTGGACAAGCCTGGGTCCCAGATCCTGTTGTGCCTGTGAATAGGCTGCAGGGGGACGGTGAAGACCAGGAACAGCTTTCAGGGCTGCCACCTTCCGTGTGGGACAAGGAGCCGGACGTGTGCCTTTTCGGAATCAGGCTCTGCCGAGGAAGAGATCCATGAGATGTTCCTCCTCTGGGCATGCCCGGGTCCTGAATCCTGTTGTGCCTCTGAATAGGCTGCAGGGGGACGGTGAAGACCAGCAACAGCTTTCAGGGCTGCCACCTTCCGTGTGGGACAAGGAGCCGGACGTGTGCCTTTTCGGAATCAGGCTCTGCCGAGGAAGAGATCCATGAGATGTTCCTCCTCTGGGCATGCCCGGGTCTTGAATCTTGTTGTGCCTGTGAATAGGCTGCAGGGGGAAGGTGAAGACCAGCAACAGCTTTCAGGGCTGCCACCTTCTGTGTTGGACAAAGAGCCGGACGTGTGCGTTTTCGGAATCAGGCTCTGCCGAGGACGAGAGCCATGAGATGTTCCTCCTCTGGGCATGCCCGGGTCCCAGATCCTGTTGTGCCTGTCAATAGGCTGCAGGGGGACGGTGAAGACCAGCAACAGCTTTCAGGGCTGCCACCTTCCGTGTGGGACAAGGAGCCGGACGTGTGCCTTTTCGGAATCAGGCTCTGCCGAGGACGAGAGCCATGAGATGTTCCTCCTCTGGGCAAGACCGGGTCCCAGATCCTGTTGTGCCTGTGAATAGGCTGCAGGGGGACGGTGAAGACCAGCAACAGCTTTCAGGGCTGCCACCTTCCGTGTGGGACAAGGAGCCGGACGTGTGCCTTTTGGAATCAGGCTCTGCCGAGGAAGAGATCCATGAGATGTTCCTCCTCTGGGCATGCCCGGTTCCTGAATCCTGTTGTGCCTCTGAATAGGCTGCAGGGGGACGGTGAAGACCAGCAACAGCTTTCAGGGCTGCCACCTTCCGTGTGGGACAAGGAGCCGGACGTGTGCCTTTTCGGAATCAGGCTCTGCCGAGGAAGAGATCCATGAGATGTTCTCCTCTGGGCATGCCCGGGTCCTGAATCTTGTTGTGCCTGTGAATAGGCTGCAGGGGGACGGTGAAGACCAGCAACAGCTTTCAGGGCTGCCACCTTCTGTGTGGGACAAGGAGCCGGACGTGTGCCTTTTCGGAATCAGGCTCTGCCGAGGACGAGAGCCATGAGATGTTCCTCCTCTGGGCATGCCCGGGTCCTGAATCCTGTTGTGCCTCTAAATAGGGTGCAGGGGGACGGTGAAGACCAGCAACAGCTTTCAGGGCTGCCACCTTCCGTGTGGGACAAGGAGCCGGACGTGTGCTTTTTCGGAAAGAGGCTCTGCCGAGGAAGAGATCCATGAGATGTTCCTCCTCTGGGCATGCCCGGGTCCTGAATCCTGTTGTGCCTCTGAATAGGCTGCAAGGGGATGGTGAAGACCAGCAACAGCTTTCAGGGCTGCCACCTTCCGTGTGGGACAAGGAGCCGGACGTGTGCCTTTTCGGAATCAGGCTCTGCCGAGGACGAGAGCCATGAGATGTTCCTCCTCTGGGCAAGACCGGGTCCCAGATCCTGTTGTGCCTGTGAATAGGCTGCATGGGGACGGTGAAGACCAGCAACAGCTTTCAAGGGCTGCCACCTTCCGTGTGGGACAAGGAGCCGGACGTGTGCCTTTTCGGAATCAGGCTCTGCCGAGGAAGAGATCCATGAGATGTTCCTCCTCTGGGCAAGCCCGGGTCCCAAATCCTGTTGTACCTGTGAATAGGCTGCAGGGGGACGGTGAAGACCAGCAACAGCTTTCAGGGCTGCCACCTTCCGTGTGGGACAAGGAGCCGGACGTGTGCCTTTTCGGAATCAGGCTCTGCCGAGGACGAGAGCCATGAGATGTTCCTCCTCTCAGCAAGCCCGGGTCCCAGATCCTGTTGTACCTGTGAATAGGCTGCAAGGGGATGGTGAAGACCAGCAACAGCTTTCAGGGCTGCCACCTTCCGTGTGGGACAAGGAGCCGGACGTGTGCCTTTTCGGAATCAGGCTCTGCTGAGGAAGAGAGCCATGAGATGTTCCTCCTCTGGGCAAGACCGGGTCCCAGATCCTGTTGTGCCTGTGAATAGGCTGCATGGGGACGGTGAAGACCAGCAACAGCTTTCAAGGTCTGCCACCTTCCGTGTGGGACAAGGAGCCGGACGTGTGCCTTTTCGGAATCAGGCTCTGCCGAGGAAGAGATCCATGAGATGTTCCTCCTCTGGGCAAGCCCGGGTCCCAAATCCTGTTGTACCTGTGAATAGGCTGCAGGGGGACGGTGAAGACCAGCAACAGCTTTCAGGGCTGCCACCTTCCGTGTGGGACAAGGAGCCGGACGTGTGCCTTTTCGGAATCAGGCTCTGCCGAGGACGAGAGCCATGAGATGTTCCTCCTCTGGGCATGCCCGGGTCCCAGATCCTGTTGTACCTGTGAATAGGCTGCAGGGGGAAGGTGAAGACCAGCAACAGCTTTCAGGGCTGCCACCTTCCGTGTGGGACAAGGAGCCGGACGTGTGCCTTTTCGGAAAGAGGCTCTGCCGAGGAAGAGATCCATGAGATGTTCCTCCTCTCAGCAAGCCCAAGTCCCAGATCCTGTTGTACCTGTGAATAGGCTGCAGGGGGACAGTAAAGACCAGCAACAGCTTTCAGGGCTGCCACCTTCCGTGTGGGACAAGGAGCCGGACGTGTGCCTTTTCAGAATCATGCTCTGCCGAGGACGAGAGCCATGAGATGTTCCTCCTCGGGGCAAGCCCGGGTCCCAGATCCTGTTGTACCTGTGAATAGGCTGCAGGGGGAAGGTGAAGACCAGCAACAGCTTTCAGGGCTGCCACCTTCCGTGTGGGACAAGGAGCCGGACGTGTGCCTTTTCGGAATCAGGCTCTGCCGAGGAAGAGATCCATGAGATGTTCCTCCTCTGGGCATGCCCGGGTCCTGAATCTTGTAGTGCCTGTGAATAGGCTGCAGGGGGACGGTGAAGACCAGCAACAGCTTTCAGGGCTGCCACCTTCCGTGTGGGACAAGGAGCCGGACATGTGCCTTTTCGGAATCAGGCTCTGCCTAGGAAGAGATCCATGAGATGTTCCTCCTCTGGGCATGCCCGGGTCCTGAATCTTGTTGTGCCTGTGAATAGGCTGCAGGGGGACGGTGAAGACCAGCAACAGCTTTCAGGGCTGCCACCTTCCGTGTGGGACAAGGAGCCGGACGTGTGCCTTTTCGGAATCAGGCTCTGCCGAGGAAGAGATCCATGAGATGTTCCTCCTCTGGGCATGCCCGGGTCCCAGATCCTGTTGTGCCTGTGAATAGGCTGCAGGGGGACGGTGAAGACCAGCAACAGCTTTCAGGGCTGCCACCTTCCGTGTGGGACAAGGAGCCGGACGTGTGCCTTTTCAGAATCAGGCTCTGCCGAGGACGAGAGCCATGAGATGTTCCTCCTCTGGGCAAGCCCGGGTCCCAGATCCTGTTGTGCCTGTGAATAGGCTGCAGGGGGAAGGTGAAGACCAGCAACAGCTTTCAGGGCTGCCACCTTCCGTGTGGGACAAGGAGCCGGACGTGTGCCTTTTCGGAATCAGGCTCTGCCGAGGAAGAGAGCCATGAGATGTTCCTCCTCTGGGCATGCCCGGGTTCGGAATCTTGTTGTGCCTGTGAATAGGCTGCAGGGGGAAGGTGAAGACCAGCAACAGCTTTCAGGGCTGCCACCTTCCGTGTGGGACAAGGAGCCGGACGTGTGCCTTTTCAGAATCAGGCTCTGCCGAGGACGAGAGCCATGAGATGTTCCTCCTCTCGGCAAGCCCGGGTCCCAGATCCTGTTGTACCTGTGAATAGGCTGCAGGGGGAAGGTGAAGACCAGCAACAGCTTTCAGGGCTGCCACCTTCCGTGTGGGACAAGGAGCCGGACGTGTGCCTTTTCGGAAAGAGGCTCTGCCGAGGAAGAGATCCATGAGATGTTCCTCCTCTGGGCATGCCCGGGTCCTGAATCTTGTTGTGCCTGTGAATAGGCTGCAGGGGGACGGTGAAGACCAGCAACAGCTTTCAGGGCTGCCACCTTCCGTGTGGGACAAGGAGCCGGACTTGTGCCTTTTCGGAATCAGGCTCTGCCGAGGAAGAGATCCATGAGATGTTCCTCCTCTGGGCATGCCCGGGTCCTGAATCTTGTTGTGCCTGTGAATAGGCTGCAGGGGGACGGTGAAGACCAGCAACAGCTTTCAGGGCTGCCACCTTCCGTGTGGGACAAGGAGCCGGACGTGTGCCTTTTCGGAATCAGGCTCTGCCGAGGAAGAGATCCATGAGATGTTCCTCCTCTGGGCATGCACGGCTCCTGAATCTTGTTGTGCCTGTGAATAGGCTGCAGGGGGACGGTGAAGACCAGCAACAGCTTTCAGGGCTGCCACCTTCCGTGTGGGACAAGGAGCCGGACGTGTGCCTTTTCGGAATCAGGCTCTGCCGAGGAAGAGATCCATGAGATGTTCCTCCTCTGGGCATGCCCGGGTCTTGAATCTTGTTGTGCCTGTGAATAGGCTGCAGGGGGAAGGTGAAGACCAGCAACAGCTTTCAGGGCTGCCACCTTCCGTGTGGGACAAGGAGCCGGACGTGTGCCTTTTCGGAATCAGGCTCTGCCGAGGACGAGAGCCATGAGATGTTCCTCCTCTGGGCATGCCCGGGTCCCAAATCCTGTTGTGCCTGTGAATAGGCTGCAGGGGGACGGTGAAGACCAGCAACAGCTTTCAGGGCTGCCACCTTCCGTGTGGGACAAGGAGCCGGACGTGTGCCTTTTCGGAATCAGGCTCTGCCGAGGACGAGAGCCATGAGATGTTCCTCCTCTAGGCAAGACCGGGTCCCAGATCCTGTTGTGCCTGTGAATAGGCTGCAGGGGGACGGTGAAGACCAGCAACAGCTTTCAGGGCTGCCACCTTCCGTGTGGGACAAGGAGCCGGACGTGTGCCTTTTGGAATCAGGCTCTGCCGAGGAAGAGATCCATGAGATGTTCCTCCTCTGGGCATGCCCGGGTCCTGAATCCTGTTGTGCCTCTGAATAGGCTGCAGGGGGACGGTGAAGACCAGCAACAGCTTTCAGGGCTGCCACCTTCCGTGTGGGACAAGGAGCCGGACGTGTGCCTTTTCGGAATCAGGCTCTGCCGAGGAAGAGATCCATGAGATGTTCTCCTCTGGGCATGCCCGGTTCCTGAATCTTGTTGTGCCTGTGAATAGGCTGCAGGGGGACGGTGAAGACCAGCAACAGCTTTCAGGGCTGCCACCTTCTGTGTGGGACAAGGAGCCGGACGTGTGCCTTTTCGGAATCAGGCTCTGCCGAGGACGAGAGCCATGAGATGTTCCTCCTCTGGGCATGCCCGGGTCCTGAATCCTGTTGTGCCTCTAAATAGGCTGCAGGGGGACGGTGAAGACCAGCAACAGCTTTCAGGGCTGCCACCTTCCGTGTGGGACAAGGAGCCGGACGTGTGCTTTTTCGGAATCAGGCTCTGCCGAGGAAGAGATCCATGAGATGTTCCTCCTCTGGGCAAGCCCGGGTCCTGAATCCTGTTGTGCCTCTGAATAGGCTGCAAGGGGATGGTGAAGACCAGCAACAGCTTTCAGGGCTGCCACCTTCCGTGTGGGACAAGGAGCCGGACGTGTGCCTTTTCGGAATCAGGCTCTGCCGAGGACGAGAGCCATGAGATGTTCCTCCTCTGGGCAAGACCGGGTCCCAGATCCTGTTGTGCCTGTGAATAGGCTGCATGGGGACGGTGAAGACCAGCAACAGCTTTCAAGGGCTGCCACCTTCCGTGTGGGACAAGGAGCCGGACGTGTGCCTTTTCGGAATCAGGCTCTGCCGAGGAAGAGATCCATGAGATGTTCCTCCTCTGGGCAAGCCCGGGTCCCAAATCCAGTTGTACCTGTGAATAGGATGCAGGGGGACGGTGAAGACCAGCAACAGCTTTCAGGGCTGCCACCTTCCGTGTGGGACAAGGAGCCGGACGTGTGCCTTTTCGGAATCAGGCTCTGCCGAGGACGAGAGCCATGAGATGTTCCTCCTCTGGGCATGCCCGGGTCCCAGATCCTGTTGTGCCTGTGAATAGGCTGCAGGGGGACGGTGAAGACCAGCAACAGCTTTCAGGGCTGCCACCTTCCGTGTGGGACAAGGAGCCGGACGTGTGCCTTTTCGGAATCAGGCTCTGCCGAGGACGAGAGCCATGAGATGTTCCTCCTCTGGGCTAGACCGGGTCCCAGATCCTGTTGTGCCTGTGAATAGGCTGCATGGGGACGGTGAAGACCAGCAACAGCTTTCAAGGGCTGCCACCTTCCGTGTGGGACAAGGAGCCGGACGTGTGCCTTTTCGGAATCAGGCTCTGCCGAGGAAGAGATCCATGAGATGTTCCTCCTCTGGGCATGCCCGGGTCCCAAATCCTGTTGTACCTGTGAATAGGCTGCAGGGTGACGGTGAAGACCAGCAACAGCTTTCAGGGCTGCCACCTTCCGTGTGGGACAAGGAGCCGGACGTGTGCCTTTTCGGAATCAGGCTCTGCCGAGGACGAGAGCCATGAGATGTTCCTCCTCTGGGCATGCCCGGGTCCCAGATCCTGTTGTACCTGTGAATAGGCTGTAGGGGGACGGTGAAGACCAGCAACAGCTTTCAGGGCTGCCACCTTCCGTGTGGGACAAGGAGCCGGACGTGTGCCTTTTCGGAATCAGGCTCTGCCGAGGACGAGAGCCATGAGATGTTCCTCCTCTCAGCAAGCCCGGGTCCCAGATCCTGTTGTACCTGTGAATAGGCTGCAGGGGGAAGGTGAAGACCAGCAACAGCTTTCAGGGCTGCCACCTTCCGTGTGGGACAAGGAGCCGGACGTGTGCCTTTTCGGAATCAGGCTCTGCCGAGGACGAGAGCCATGAGATGTTCCTCCTCTGGGCATGCCCGGGTCCTGAATCCTGTTGTGCCTCTAAATAGGGTGCAGGGGGACGGTGAAGACCAGCAACAGCTTTCAGGGCTGCCACCTTCCGTGTGGGACAAGGAGCCGGACGTGTGCTTTTTCGGAATCAGGCTCTGCCGAGGAAGAGATCCATGAGATGTTCCTCCTCTGGGCAAGCCCGGGTCCTGAATCCTGTTGTGCCTCTGAATAGGCTGCAAGGGGATGGTGAAGACCAGCAACAGCTTTCAGGGCTGCCACCTTCCGTGTGGGACAAGGAGCCGGACGTGTGCCTTTTCGGAATCAGGCTCTGCCGAGGACGAGAGCCATGAGATGTTCCTCCTCTGGGCAAGACCGGGTCCCAGATCCTGTTGTGCCTGTGAATAGGCTGCATGGGGACGGTGAAGACCAGCAACAGCTTTCAAGGGCTGCCACCTTCCGTGTGGGACAAGGAGCCGGACGTGTGCCTTTTCGGAATCAGGCTCTGCCGAGGAAGAGATCCATGAGATGTTCCTCCTCTGGGCAAGCCCGGGTCCCAAATCCAGTTGTACCTGTGAATAGGATGCAGGGGGACGGTGAAGACCAGCAACAGCTTTCAGGGCTGCCACCTTCCGTGTGGGACAAGGAGCCGGACGTGTGCCTTTTCGGAATCAGGCTCTGCCGAGGACGAGAGCCATGAGATGTTCCTCCTCTGGGCATGCCCGGGTCCCAGATCCTGTTGTACCTGTGAATAGGCTGCAAGGGGATGGTGAAGACCAGCAACAGCTTTCAGGGCTGCCACCTTCCGTGTGGGACAAGGAGCCGGACGTGTGCCTTTTCGGAATCAGGCTCTGCCGAGGACGAGAGCCATGAGATGTTCCTCCTCTGGGCTAGACCGGGTCCCAGATCCTGTTGTGCCTGTGAATAGGCTGCATGGGGACGGTGAAGACCAGCAACAGCTTTCAAGGGCTGCCACCTTCCGTGTGGGACAAGGAGCCGGACGTGTGCCTTTTCGGAATCAGGCTCTGCCGAGGAAGAGATCCATGAGATGTTCCTCCTCTGGGCATGCCCGGGTCCCAAATCCTGTTGTACCTGTGAATAGGCTGCAGGGTGACGGTGAAGACCAGCAACAGCTTTCAGGGCTGCCACCTTCCGTGTGGGACAAGGAGCCGGACGTGTGCCTTTTCGGAATCAGGCTCTGCCGAGGACGAGAGCCATGAGATGTTCCTCCTCTGGGCATGCCCGGGTCCCAGATCCTGTTGTACCTGTGAATAGGCTGTAGGGGGACGGTGAAGACCAGCAACAGCTTTCAGGGCTGCCACCTTCCGTGTGGGACAAGGAGCCGGACGTGTGCCTTTTCGGAATCAGGCTCTGCCGAGGACGAGAGCCATGAGATGTTCCTCCTCTCAGCAAGCCCGGGTCCCAGATCCTGTTGTACCTGTGAATAGGCTGCAGGGGGAAGGTGAAGACCAGCAACAGCTTTCAGGGCTGCCACCTTCCGTGTGGGACAAGGAGCCGGACGTGTGCCTTTTCGGAATCAGGCTCTGCCGAGGAAGAGATCCATGAGATGTTCCTCCTCTGGGCATGCCCGGGTCCTGAATCTTGTTGTGCCTGTGAATAGGCTGCAGGGGGACGGTGAAGACCAGCAACAGCTTTCAGGGCTGCCACCTTCCGTATGGGACAAGGAGCCGGACGTGTGCCTTTTCGGAATCAGGCTCTGCCGAGGACGAGAGCCATGAGATGTTCCTCCTCTCAGCAAGCCCGAGTCCCAGATCCTGTTGTACCTGTGAATAGGCTGCAGGGGGACAGTAAAGACCAGCAACAGCTTTCAGGGCTGCCACCTTCCGTGTGGGACAAGGAGCCGGACGTGTGCCTTTTCAGAATCATGCTCTGCCGAGGACGAGAGCCATGAGATGTTCCTCCTCGGGGCAAGCCCGGGTCCCAGATCCTGTTGTACCTGTGAATAGGCTGCAGGGGGAAGGTGAAGACCAGCAACAGCTTTCAGGGCTGCCACCTTCCGTGTGGGACAAGGAGCCGGACGTGTGCCTTTTCGGAATCAGGCTCTGCCGAGGAAGAGATCCATGAGATGTTCCTCCTCTGGGCATGCCCGGGTCCTGAATCTTGTAGTGCCTGTGAATAGGCTGCAGGGGGACGGTGAAGACCAGCAACAGCTTTCAGGGCTGCCACCTTCCGTGTGGGACAAGGAGCCGGACGTGTGCCTTTTCGGAATCAGGCTCTGCCGAGGAAGAGATCCATGAGATGTTCCTCCTCTGGGCATGCCCGGGTCCCAGATCCTGTTGTGCCTGTGAATAGGCTGCAGGGGGACGGTGAAGACCAGCAACAGCTTTCAGGGCTGCCACCTTCCGTGTGGGACAAGGAGCCGGACGTGTGCCTTTTCAGAATCAGGCTCTGCCGAGGACGAGAGCCATGAGATGTTCCTCCTCGGGGCAAGCCCGGGTCCCAGATCCTGTTGTGCCTGTGAATAGGCTGCAGGGGGACGGTGAAGACCAGCAACAGCTTTCAGGGCTGCCACCTTCCGTGTGGGACAAGGAGCCGGACGTGTGCCCTTTCGGAATCAGGCTCTGCCGAGGAAGAGATCCATGAGATGTTCCTCCTCTGGGCATGCCCGGGTCCCAGATCCTGTTGTGCCTGTGAATAGGCTGCAGGGGGACGGTGAAGACCAGCAACAGCTTTCAGGGCTGCCACCTTCCGTGTGGGACAAGGAGCCGGACGTGTGCCTTTTCGGAATCAGGCTCTGCCGAGGACGAGAGCCATGAGATGTTCCTCCTCGGGGCAAGCCCGGGTCCCAGATCCTGTTGTGCCTGTGAATAGGCTGCAGCGGGACGGTGAAGACCAGCAACAGCTTTCAGGGCTGCCACCTTCCGTGTGGGACAAGGAGCCGGACGTGTGCCTTTTCGGAATCAGGCTCTGCCGAGGAAGAGATCCATGAGATGTTCCTCCTCTGGGCATGCACGGCTCCTGAATCTTGTTGTGCCTGTGAATAGGCTGCAGGGGGACGGTGAAGACCAGCAACAGCTTTCAGGGCTGCCACCTTCCGTGTGGGACAAGGAGCCGGACGTGTGCCTTTTCGGAATCAGGCTCTGCCGAGGAAGAGATCCATGAGATGTTCCTCCTCTGGGCATGCCCGCGTCTTGAATCTTGTTGTGCCTGTGAATAGGCTGCAGGGGGAAGGTGAAGACCAGCAACAGCTTTCAGGGCTGCCACCTTCCGTGTGGGACAAGGAGCCGGACGTGTGCCTTTTCGGAATCAGGCTCTGCGAGGACGAGAGCCATGAGATGTTCCTCCTCTGGGCATGCCCGGGTCCCAAATCCTGTTGTGCCTGTGAATAGGCTGCAGGGGGACGGTGAAGACCAGCAACAGCTTTCAGGGCTGCCACCTTCCGTGTGGGACAAGGAGCCGGACGTGTGCCTTTTCGGAATCAGGCTCTGCCGAGGACGAGAGCCATGAGATGTTCCTCCTCTAGGCAAGACCGGGTCCCAGATCCTGTTGTGCCTGTGAATAGGCTGCAGGGGGACGGTGAAGACCAGCAACAGCTTTCAGGGCTGCCACCTTCCGTGTGGGACAAGGAGCCGGACGTGTGCCTTTTGGAATCAGGCTCTGCCGAGGAAGAGATCCATGAGATGTTCCTCCTCTGGGCATGCCCGGGTCCTGAATCCTGTTGTGCCTCTGAATAGGCTGCAGGGGGACGGTGAAGACCAGCAACAGCTTTCAGGGCTGCCACCTTCCGTGTGGGACAAGGAGCCGGACGTGTGCCTTTTCGGAATCAGGCTCTGCCGAGGAAGAGATCCATGAGATGTTCTCCTCTGGGCATGCCCGGTTCCTGAATCTTGTTGTGCCTGTGAATAGGATGCAGGGGGACGGTGAAGACCAGCAACAGCTTTCAGGGCTGCCACCTTCTGTGTGGGACAAGGAGCCGGACGTGTGCCTTTTCGGAATCAGGCTCTGCCGAGGACGAGAGCCATGAGATGTTCCTCCTCTGGGCATGCCCGGGTCCTGAATCCTGTTGTGCCTCTAAATAGGGTGCAGGGGGACGGTGAAGACCAGCAACAGCTTTCAGGGCTGCCACCTTCCGTGTGGGACAAGGAGCCGGACGTGTGCTTTTTCGGAATCAGGCTCTGCCGAGGAAGAGATCCATGAGATGTTCCTCCTCTGGGCAAGCCCGGGTCCTGAATCCTGTTGTGCCTCTGAATAGGCTGCAAGGGGATGGTGAAGACCAGCAACAGCTTTCAGGGCTGCCACCTTCCGTGTGGGACAAGGAGCCGGACGTGTGCCTTTTCGGAATCAGGCTCTGCCGAGGACGAGAGCCATGAGATGTTCCTCCTCTGGGCAAGCCCGGGTCCCAGATCCTGTTGTGCCTGTGAATAGGCTGCATGGGGACGGTGAAGACCAGCAACAGCTTTCAAGGGCTGCCACCTTCCGTGTGGGACAAGGAGCCGGACGTGTGCCTTTTCGGAATCAGGCTCTGCCGAGGAAGAGATCCATGAGATGTTCCTCCTCTGGGCAAGCCCGGGTCCCAAATCCAGTTGTACCTGTGAATAGGCTGCAGGGGGACGGTGAAGACCAGCAACAGCTTTCAGGGCTGCCACCTTCCGTGTGGGACAAGGAGCCGGACGTGTGCCTTTTCGGAATCAGGCTCTGCCGAGGACGAGAGCCATGAGATGTTCCTCCTCTGGGCATGCCCGGGTCCCAGATCCTGTTGTACCTGTGAATAGGCTGCAAGGGGATGGTGAAGACCAGCAACAGCTTTCAGGGCTGCCACCTTCCGTGTGGGACAAGGAGCCGGACGTGTGCCTTTTCGGAATCAGGCTCTGCCGAGGACGAGAGCCATGAGATGTTCCTCCTCTGGGCTAGACCGGGTCCCAGATCCTGTTGTGCCTGTGAATAGGCTGCATGGGGACGGTGAAGACCAGCAACAGCTTTCAAGGGCTGCCACCTTCCGTGTGGGACAAGGAGCCGGACGTGTGCCTTTTCGGAATCAGGCTCTGCCGAGGAAGAGATCCATGAGATGTTCCTCCTCTGGGCATGCCCGGGTCCCAAATCCTGTTGTACCTGTGAATAGGCTGCAGGGCGACGGTGAAGACCAGCAACAGCTTTCAGGGCTGCCACCTTCCGTGTGGGACAAGGAGCCGGACATGTGCCTTTTCGGAATCAGGCTCTGCCGAGGACGAGAGCCATGAGATGTTCCTCCTCTGGGCATGCCCGGGTCCCAGATCCTGTTGTACCTGTGAATAGGCTGTAGGGGGACGGTGAAGACCAGCAACAGCTTTCAGGGCTGCCACCTTCCGTGTGGGACAAGGAGCCGGACGTGTGCCTTTTCGGAATCAGGCTCTGCCGAGGACGAGAGCCATGAGATGTTCCTCCTCTCAGCAAGCCCGGGTCCCAGATCCTGTTGTACCTGTGAATAGGCTGCAGGGGGAAGGTGAAGACCAGCAACAGCTTTCAGGGCTGCCACCTTCCGTGTGGGACAAGGAGCCGGACGTGTGCCTTTTCGGAATCAGGCTCTGCCGAGGAAGAGATCCATGAGATGTTCCTCCTCTGGGCATGCCCGGGTCCTGAATCTTGTTGTGCCTGTGAATAGGCTGCAGGGGGACGGTGAAGACCAGCAACAGCTTTCAGGGCTGCCACCTTCCGTATGGGACAAGGAGCCGGACGTGTGCCTTTTCGGAATCAGGCTCTGCCGAGGACGAGAGCCATGAGATGTTCCTCCTCTCAGCAAGCCCGAGTCCCAGATCCTGTTGTACCTGTGAATAGGCTGCAGGGGGACAGTAAAGACCAGCAACAGCTTTCAGGGCTGCCACCTTCCGTGTGGGACAAGGAGCCGGACGTGTGCCTTTTCAGAATCATGCTCTGCCGAGGACGAGAGCCATGAGATGTTCCTCCTCGGGGCATGCCCGGGTCCCAGATCCTGTTGTACCTGTGAATAGGCTGCAGGGGGACGGTGAAGACCAGCAACAGCTTTCAGGGCTGCCACCTTCCGTGTGGGACAAGGAGCCGGACGTGTGCCTTTTCGGAATCAGGCTCTGCCGAGGAAGAGATCCATGAGATGTTCCTCCTCTGGGCATGCCCGGGTCCTGAATCTTGTAGTGCCTGTGAATAGGCTGCAGGGGGACGGTGAAGACCAGCAACAGCTTTCAGGGCTGCCACCTTCCGTGTGGGACAAGGAGCCGGACGTGTGCCTTTTCGGAATCAGGCTCTGCCGAGGAAGAGATCCATGAGATGTTCCTCCTCTGGGCATGCCCGGGTCCCAGATCCTGTTGTGCCTGTGAATAGGCTGCAGGGGGACGGTGAAGACCAGCAACAGCTTTCAGGGCTGCCACCTTCCGTGTGGGACAAGGAGCCGGACGTGTGCCTTTTCAGAATCAGGCTCTGCCGAGGACGAGAGCCATGAGATGTTCCTCCTCGGGGCAAGCCCGGGTCCCAGATCCTGTTGTGCCTGTGAATAGGCTGCAGGGGGACGGTGAAGACCAGCAACAGCTTTCAGGGCTGCCACCTTCCGTGTGGGACAAGGAGCCGGACGTGTGCCCTTTCGGAATCAGGCTCTGCCGAGGAAGAGATCCATGAGATGTTCCTCCTCTGGGCATGCCCGGGTCCCAGATCCTGTTGTGCCTGTGAATAGGCTGCAGGGGGACGGTGAAGACCAGCAACAGCTTTCAGGGCTGCCACCTTCCGTGTGGGACAAGGAGCCGGACGTGTGCCTTTTCGGAATCAGGCTCTGCCGAGGACGAGAGCCATGAGATGTTCCTCCTCGGGGCAAGCCCGGGTCCCAGATCCTGTTGTGCCTGTGAATAGGCTGCAGGGGGACGGTGAAGACCAGCAACAGCTTTCAGGGCTGCCACCTTCCGTGTGGGACAAGGAGCCGGACGTGTGCCTTTTCGGAATCAGGCTCTGCCGAGGAAGAGATCCATGAGATGTTCCTCCTCTGGGCATGCCCGGGTCCTGAATCTTGTTGTGCCTGTGAATAGGCTGCAGGGGGACGGTGAAGACCAGCAACAGCTTTCAGGGCTGCCACATTCCGTGTGGGACAAGGAGCCGGACGTGTGCCTTTTCGGAAAGAGGCTCTGCCGAGGACGAGAGCCATGAGACGTTCCTCCTCTGGGCAAGACCGGGTCCCAGATCCTGTTGTGCCTGTGAATAGGCTGCAGGGGGACGGTGAAGACCAGCAACAGCTTTCAAGGGCTGCCACCTTCCGTGTGGGATAAGGAGCCGGACGTGTGCCTTTTCGGAATCAGGCTCTACCGAGGAAGAGATCCATGAGATGTTCCTCCTCTGGGCATGCCCGGGTCCTGAATCCTGTTGTACCTGTGAATAGGCTGCAGGGGGACGGTGAAGACCAGCAACAGCTTTCAGGGCTGCCACCTTCCGTATGGGACAAGGAGCCGGACGTGTGCCTTTTCGGAATGAGCATATTTCAAGGACGAGAGCCATGAGATGTTCCCTCTCTCGGCAAGCCCGGGTCCCAGATCCTGTTGTGCCTGTGAATAGGCTGCAGGGGGACGGTGAAGACCAGCAACAGCTTTCAGGGCTGCCACCTTCCTTGTGGGACAAGGAGCCGGACGTGTGCCTTTTCGGAATCAGGCTCTGCCGAGGAAGAGATCCATGAGATGTTCCTCCTCGGGGCATGCCCGGGTCCCAGATCCTGTTGTGCCTGTGATTAGGCTGCAGGGGGACGGTGAAGACCAGCAACAGCTTTCAGGGCTGCCACCTTCCGTGTGGGACAAGGAGCCGGACGTGTGCATTTTCAGAATCAGGCTCTGATGAGGAAGAGATCCATGAGATGTTCCTCCTCTGGGCATACCCGGGTCCTGAATCCTGTTGTGCCTCTGAATAGGCTGCGGGGGAAGGTGAAGACCAGCAACAGCTTTCAGGGCTGCCACCTTCCGTGTGGGACAAGGAGCCGGACGTGTGCCTTTTCGGAATCAGGCTCTGCCGAGGAAGAGATCCATGACATGTTCCCTCTCTCGGCAAGCCCGGGTCCCAGATCCTGTTGTGCCTGTGAATAGGCTGCAGGGGGACGGTGAAGACCAGCAACAGCTTTCAGGGCTGCCACCTTCCGTGTGGGACAAGGAGCCGGACGTGTGCCTTTTCGGAATCAGGCTCTGCCGAGGACGAGAGCCATGAGATGTTCCTCCTCTCAGCAAGCCCGGGTCCCAGATCCTGTTGTACCTGTGAATAGGCTGCAGGGGGACAGTAAAGACCAGCAACAGCTTTCAGGGCTGCCACCTTCCGTGTGGGAGAAGGAGCCGGACGTGTGCCTTTTCGGAAACAGGCTCTGCCGAGGAAGAGATCCATGAGATGTTCCTCCTCTGAGCATGCCCGGGTCCTGAATCTTGTTGTGCCTGTGAATAGGCTGCAGGGGGACGGTGAAGACCAGCAACAGCTTTCAGGGCTGCCACCTTCCGTGTGGGACAAGGAGCCGGATGTGTGCCTTTTCGGAATCAGGCTCTGCCGAGGAAGAGATCCATGAGATGTTCCTCCTCTGGGCATGCCCGGGTCCTGAATCTTGTTGTGCCTGTGAATAGGCTGCAGGGGGACGGTGAAGACCAGCAACAGCTTTCAGGGCTGCCACCTTCTGTGTGGGACAAGGAGCCGGACGTGTGCCTTTTCGGAATCAGGCTCTGCCGAGGAAGAGATCCATGAGATGTTCCTCCTCTGGGCATGCCCGGGTCCTGAATCCTATTGTGCCTCTGAATAGGCTGCAGGGGGAAGGTGAAGACCAGCAACAGCTTTCAGGGCTGCCACCTTCCGTGTGGTACAAGGAGCCGGACGTGTGCCTTTTCGGAATGAGCATCTGCCGAGGACGAGAGCCATGAGATATTCCCTCTCTCTGCAAGCCCGGGTCCCAGATCCTGTTGTAACTGTGATTAGGCTGCAGGGGGACGGTGAAGACCAGCAACATCTTTCAGGGCTGCCACCTTCCGTGTGGGACAAGGAGCCGGACGTGTGCCTTTTCGGAATCAGGCTCTGCCGAGGACGAGAGCCATGAGATGTTCCTCCTCTCAGCAAGCCCGGGTCCCAGATCCTGTTGTACCTGTGAATAGGCTGCAGGGGGAAGGTGAAGACCAGCAACAGCTTTCAGGGCTGCCACCTTCCGTGTGGGACAAGGAGCCAGACGTGTGCCCTTTCGGAATCAGGCTCTGCCGAGGAAGAGATCCATGAGATGTTCCTCCTCGGGGCATGCCCGGGTCCCAGATCCTGTTGTGCCTGTGATTAGGCTGCAGGGGGACGGTGAAGACCAGCAACAGCTTTCAGGGCTGCCACCTTCCGTGTGGGACAAGGAGCCGGACGTGTGCATTTTCAGAATCAGGCTCTGCTGAGGAAGAGATCCATGAGATGTTCCTCCTCTGGGCATACCCGGGTCCTGAATCCTGTTGTGCCTCTGAATAGGCTGCGGGGGAAGGTGAAGACCAGCAACAGCTTTCAGGGCTGCCACCTTCCGTGTGGGACAAGGAGCCGGACGTGTGCCTTTTCGGAATCAGGCTCTGCCGAGGAAGAGATCCATGACATGTTCCCTCTCTCGGCATGCCCGGGTCCTGAATCCTGTTGTGCCTCTGAATAGGCTGCAGGGGGACGGTGAAGACCAGCAACAGCTTTCAGGGCTGCAACCTTCCGTATGGGACAAGGAGCCGGACGTGTGCCTTTTCGGAATGAGCATATTTCAAGGACGAGAGCCATGAGATGTTCCCTCTCTCGGCAAGCCCGGGTCCCAGATCCTGTTGTGCCTGTGAATAGGCTGCAGGGGGACGGTGAAGACCAGGAACAGCTTTCAGGGCTTCCACATTCCGTGTGGGACAAGGAGCCGGACGTGTGCCTTTTCGGAATCAGGCTCTGCCGAGGAAGAGATCCATGAGATGTTCCTCCTCTGGGCAAGCCCGGGTCCCAGATCCTGTTGTACCTGTGAATAGGCAGCAGGGGGACGGTGAAGACCAGCAACAGCTTTCAGGGCTGCCACCTTCCGTGTGGGACAAGGAGCCGGACGTGTGCCTTTTCGGAATCAGGCTCTGCCGAGGACGAGAGCCATGAGATGTTCCTCCTCTCAGCAAGCCCGGGTCCCAGATCCTGTTGTACCTGTGAATAGGCTGCAGGGGGAAGGTGAAGACCAGCAACAGCTTTCAGGGCTGCCACCTTCCGTGTGGGAGAAGGAGCCGGACGTGTGCCTTTTCGGAATCAGGCTCTGCCGAGGAAGAGATCCATGAGATGTTCCTCCTCTGAGCATGCCCGGGTCCTGAATCTTGTTGTGCCTGTGAATAGGCTGCAGGGGGACGGTGAAGACCAGCAACAGCTTTCAGGGCTGCCACCTTCCGTGTGGGACAAGGAGCCGGATGTGTGCCTTTTCGGAATCAGGCTCTGCCGAGGAAGAGATCCATGAGATGTTCCTCCTCTGGGCATGCCCGGGTCCTGAATCTTGTTGTGCCTGTGAATAGGCTGCAGGGGGACGGTGAAGACCAGCAACAGCTTTCAGGGCTGCCACCTTCTGTGTGGGACAAGGAGCCGGACGTGTGCCTTTTCGGAATCAGGCTCTGCCGAGGAAGAGATCCATGAGATGTTCCTCCTCTGGGCATGCCCGGGTCCTGAATCCTATTGTGCCTCTGAATAGGCTGCAGGGGGAAGGTGAAGACCAGCAACAGCTTTCAGGGCTGCCACCTTCCATGTGGGACAAGGAGCCGGACGTGTGCCTTTTCGGAATGAGCATCTGCCGAGGACGAGATCCATGAGATATTCCCTCTCTCTGCAAGCCCGGGTCCCAGATCCTGTTGTACCTGTGAATAGGCTGCAGGGGGACGGTGAAGACCAGCAACAGCTTTCAGGGCTGCCACCTTCCGTGTGGGACAAGGAGCCGGACGTGTGCATTTTCAGAATCAGGCTCTGCTGAGGAAGAGATCCATGAGATGTTCCTCCTCTGGGCATACCCGGGTCCTGAATCCTGTTGTGCCTCTGAATAGGCTGCGGGGGAAGGTGAAGACCAGCAACAGCTTTCAGGGCTGCCACCTTCCGTGTGGGACAAGGAGCCGGACGTGTGCATTTTCAGAATCAGGCTCTGATGAGGAAGAGATCCATGAGATGTTCCTCCTCTGGGCATACCCGGGTCCTGAATCCTGTTGTGCCTCTGAATAGGCTGCGGGGGAAGGTGAAGACCAGCAACAGCTTTCAGGGCTGCCACCTTCCGTGTGGGACAAGGAGCCGGACGTGTGCCTTTTCGGAATCAGGCTCTGCCGAGGAAGAGATCCATGACATGTTCCCTCTCTCGGCAAGCCCGGGTCCCAGATCCTGTTGTGCCTGTGAATAGGCTGCAGGGGGACGGTGAAGACCAGCAACAGCTTTCAGGGCTGCCACCTTCCGTGTGGGACAAGGAGCCGGACGTGTGCCTTTTCGGAATCAGGCTCTGCCGAGGACGAGAGCCATGAGATGTTCCTCCTCTCAGCAAGCCCGGGTCCCAGATCCTGTTGTACCTGTGAATAGGCTGCAGGGGGACAGTAAAGACCAGCAACAGCTTTCAGGGCTGCCACCTTCCGTGTGGGAGAAGGAGCCGGACGTGTGCCTTTTCGGAAACAGGCTCTGCCGAGGAAGAGATCCATGAGATGTTCCTCCTCTGAGCATGCCCGGGTCCTGAATCTTGTTGTGCCTGTGAATAGGCTGCAGGGGGACGGTGAAGACCAGCAACAGCTTTCAGGGCTGCCACCTTCCGTGTGGGACAAGGAGCCGGATGTGTGCCTTTTCGGAATCAGGCTCTGCCGAGGAAGAGATCCATGAGATGTTCCTCCTCTGGGCATGCCCGGGTCCTGAATCTTGTTGTGCCTGTGAATAGGCTGCAGGGGGACGGTGAAGACCAGCAACAGCTTTCAGGGCTGCCACCTTCTGTGTGGGACAAGGAGCCGGACGTGTGCCTTTTCGGAATCAGGCTCTGCCGAGGAAGAGATCCATGAGATGTTCCTCCTCTGGGCATGCCCGGGTCCTGAATCCTATTGTGCCTCTGAATAGGCTGCAGGGGGAAGGTGAAGACCAGCAACAGCTTTCAGGGCTGCCACCTTCCGTGTGGTACAAGGAGCCGGACGTGTGCCTTTTCGGAATGAGCATCTGCCGAGGACGAGAGCCATGAGATATTCCCTCTCTCTGCAAGCCCGGGTCCCAGATCCTGTTGTACCGGTGAATAGGCTGCAGGGGGACGGTGAAGACCAGCAACATCTTTCAGGGCTGCCACCTTCCGTGTGGGACAAGGAGCCGGACGTGTGCCTTTTCGGAATCAGGCTCTGCCGAGGACGAGAGCCATGAGATGTTCCTCCTCTCAGCAAGCCCGGGTCCCAGATCCTGTTGTACCTGTGAATAGGCTGCAGGGGGAAGGTGAAGACCAGCAACAGCTTTCAGGGCTGCCACCTTCCGTGTGGGACAAGGAGCCAGACGTGTGCCCTTTCGGAATCAGGCTCTGCCGAGGAAGAGATCCATGAGATGTTCCTCCTCGGGGCATGCCCGGGTCCCAGATCCTGTTGTGCCTGTGATTAGGCTGCAGGGGGACGGTGAAGACCAGCAACAGCTTTCAGGGCTGCCACCTTCCGTGTGGGACAAGGAGCCGGACGTGTGCATTTTCAGAATCAGGCTCTGCTGAGGAAGAGATCCATGAGATGTTCCTCCTCTGGGCATACCCGGGTCCTGAATCCTGTTGTGCCTCTGAATAGGCTGCGGGGGAAGGTGAAGACCAGCAACAGCTTTCAGGGCTGCCACCTTCCGTGTGGGACAAGGAGCCGGACGTGTGCCTTTTCGGAATCAGGCTCTGCCGAGGAAGAGATCCATGACATGTTCCCTCTCTCGGCATGCCCGGGTCCTGAATCCTGTTGTGCCTCTGAATAGGCTGCAGGGGGACGGTGAAGACCAGCAACAGCTTTCAGGGCTGCAACCTTCCGTATGGGACAAGGAGCCGGACGTGTGCCTTTTCGGAATGAGCATATTTCAAGGACGAGAGCCATGAGATGTTCCCTCTCTCGGCAAGCCCGGGTCCCAGATCCTGTTGTGCCTGTGAATAGGCTGCAGGGGGACGGTGAAGACCAGGAACAGCTTTCAGGGCTTCCACATTCCGTGTGGGACAAGGAGCCGGACGTGTGCCTTTTCGGAATCAGGCTCTGCCGAGGAAGAGATCCATGAGATGTTCCTCCTCTGGGCAAGCCCGGGTCCCAGATCCTGTTGTACCTGTGAATAGGCAGCAGGGGGACGGTGAAGACCAGCAACAGCTTTCAGGGCTGCCACCTTCCGTGTGGGACAAGGAGCCGGACGTGTGCCTTTTCGGAATCAGGCTCTGCCGAGGACGAGAGCCATGAGATGTTCCTCCTCTCAGCAAGCCCGGGTCCCAGATCCTGTTGTACCTGTGAATAGGCTGCAGGGGGAAGGTGAAGACCAGCAACAGCTTTCAGGGCTGCCACCTTCCGTGTGGGAGAAGGAGCCGGACGTGTGCCTTTTCGGAATCAGGCTCTGCCGAGGAAGAGATCCATGAGATGTTCCTCCTCTGAGCATGCCCGGGTCCTGAATCTTGTTGTGCCTGTGAATAGGCTGCAGGGGGACGGTGAAGACCAGCAACAGCTTTCAGGGCTGCCACCTTCCGTGTGGGACAAGGAGCCGGATGTGTGCCTTTTCGGAATCAGGCTCTGCCGAGGAAGAGATCCATGAGATGTTCCTCCTCTGGGCATGCCCGGGTCCTGAATCTTGTTGTGCCTGTGAATAGGCTGCAGGGGGACGGTGAAGACCAGCAACAGCTTTCAGGGCTGCCACCTTCTGTGTGGGACAAGGAGCCGGACGTGTGCCTTTTCGGAATCAGGCTCTGCCGAGGAAGAGATCCATGAGATGTTCCTCCTCTGGGCATGCCCGGGTCCTGAATCCTATTGTGCCTCTGAATAGGCTGCAGGGGGAAGGTGAAGACCAGCAACAGCTTTCAGGGCTGCCACCTTCCATGTGGGACAAGGAGCCGGACGTGTGCCTTTTCGGAATGAGCATCTGCCGAGGACGAGAGCCATGAGATATTCCCTCTCTCTGCAAGCCCGGGTCCCAGATCCTGTTGTACCTGTGAATAGGCTGCAGGGGGACGGTGAAGACCAGCAACAGCTTTCAGGGCTGCCACCTTCCGTGTGGGACAAGGAGCCGGACGTGTGCATTTTCAGAATCAGGCTCTGCTGAGGAAGAGATCCATGAGATGTTCCTCCTCTGGGCATACCCGGGTCCTGAATCCTGTTGTGCCTCTGAATAGGCTGCGGGGGAAGGTGAAGACCAGCAACAGCTTTCAGGGCTGCCACCTTCCGTGTGGGACAAGGAGCCGGACGTGTGCCTTTTCGGAA
This sequence comes from Astur gentilis, assembly GCF_929443795.1. NCBI lineage: Eukaryota > Metazoa > Chordata > Aves > Accipitriformes > Accipitridae > Astur > Astur gentilis. Next base: position 763,098 of record NC_064914.1, read on the forward strand.
TCAGGCTCTGCCGAGGAAGAGATCCATGACATGTTCCCTCTCTCGGCAAGCCCGGGTCCCAGATCCTGTTGTGCCTGTGAATAGGCTGCAGGGGGACGGTGAAGACCAGCAACAGCTTTCAGGGCTGCCACCTTCCGTGTGGGACAAGGAGCCGGACGTGTGCCTTTTCGGAATCAGGCTCTGCCGAGGACGAGAGCCATGAGATGTTCCTCCTCTCAGCAAGCCCGGGTCCCAGATCCTGTTGTACCTGTGAATAGGCTGCAGGGGGACAGTAAAGACCAGCAACAGCTTTCAGGGCTGCCACCTTCCGTGTGGGAGAAGGAGCCGGACGTGTGCCTTTTCGGAAACAGGCTCTGCCGAGGAAGAGATCCATGAGATGTTCCTCCTCTGAGCATGCCCGGGTCCTGAATCTTGTTGTGCCTGTGAATAGGCTGCAGGGGGACGGTGAAGACCAGCAACAGCTTTCAGGGCTGCCACCTTCCGTGTGGGACAAGGAGCCGGATGTGTGCCTTTTCGGAATCAGGCTCTGCCGAGGAAGAGATCCATGAGATGTTCCTCCTCTGGGCATGCCCGGGTCCTGAATCTTGTTGTGCCTGTGAATAGGCTGCAGGGGGACGGTGAAGACCAGCAACAGCTTTCAGGGCTGCCACCTTCTGTGTGGGACAAGGAGCCGGACGTGTGCCTTTTCGGAATCAGGCTCTGCCGAGGAAGAGATCCATGAGATGTTCCTCCTCTGGGCATGCCCGGGTCCTGAATCCTATTGTGCCTCTGAATAGGCTGCAGGGGGAAGGTGAAGACCAGCAACAGCTTTCAGGGCTGCCACCTTCCGTGTGGGACAAGGAGCCGGACGTGTGCCTTTTCGGAATGAGCATCTGCCGAGGACGAGAGCCATGAGATATTCACTCTCTCTGCAAGCCCGGGTCCCAGATCCTGTTGTACCTGTGAATAGGCTGCAGGGGGACGGTGAAGACCAGCAACAGCTTTCAGGGCTGCCACCTTCCGTGTGGGACAAGGAGCCGGACGTGTGCCTTTTCGGAATCAGGCTCTGCCGAGGACGAGAGCCATGAGATGTTCCTCCTCTCAGCAAGCCCGGGTCCCAGATCCTGTTGTACCTGTGAATAGGCTGCAGGGGGAAGGTGAAGACCAGCAACAGCTTTCAGGGCTGCCACCTTCCGTGTGGGACAAGGAGCCAGACGTGTGCCCTTTCGGAATCAGGCTCTGCCGAGGAAGAGATCCATGAGATGTTCCTCCTCGGGGCATGCCCGGGTCCCAGATCCTGTTGTGCCTGTGATTAGGCTGCAGGGGGACGGTGAAGACCAGCAACAGCTTTCAGGGCTGCCACCTTCCGTGTGGGACAAGGAGCCGGACGTGTGCATTTTCAGAATCAGGCTCTGATGAGGAAGAGATCCATGAGATGTTCCTCCTCTGGGCATACCCGGGTCCTGAATCCTGTTGTGCCTCTGAATAGGCTGCGGGGGAAGGTGAAGACCAGCAACAGCTTTCAGGGCTGCCACCTTCCGTGTGGGACAAGGAGCCGGACGTGTGCCTTTTCGGAATCAGGCTCTGCCGAGGAAGAGATCCATGACATGTTCCCTCTCTCGGCAAGCCCGGGTCCCAGATCCTGTTGTGCCTGTGAATAGGCTGCAGGGGGACGGTGAAGACCAGCAACAGCTTTCAGGGCTGCCACCTTCCGTGTGGGACAAGGAGCCGGACGTGTGCCTTTTCGGAATCAGGCTCTGCCGAGGACGAGAGCCATGAGATGTTCCTCCTCTCAGCAAGCCCGGGTCCCAGATCCTGTTGTACCTGTGAATAGGCTGCAGGGGGAAGGTGAAGACCAGCAACAGCTTTCAGGGCTGCCACCTTCCGTGTGGGAGAAGGAGCCGGACGTGTGCCTTTTCGGAATCAGGCTCTGCCGAGGAAGAGATCCATGAGATGTTCCTCCTCTGAGCATGCCCGGGTCCTGAATCTTGTTGTGCCTGTGAATAGGCTGCAGGGGGACGGTGAAGACCAGCAACAGCTTTCAGGGCTGCCACCTTCCGTGTGGGACAAGGAGCCGGATGTGTGCCTTTTCGGAATCAGGCTCTGCCGAGGAAGAGATCCATGAGATGTTCCTCCTCTGGGCATGCCCGGGTCCTGAATCTTGTTGTGCCTGTGAATAGGCTGCAGGGGGACGGTGAAGACCAGCAACAGCTTTCAGGGCTGCCACCTTCTGTGTGGGACAAGGAGCCGGACGTGTGCCTTTTCGGAATCAGGCTCTGCCGAGGAAGAGATCCATGAGATGTTCCTCCTCTGGGCATGCCCGGGTCCTGAATCCTATTGTGCCTCTGAATAGGCTGCAGGGGGAAGGTGAAGACCAGCAACAGCTTTCAGGGCTGCCACCTTCCGTGTGGGACAAGGAGCCGGACGTGTGCCTTTTCGGAATGAGCATCTGCCGAGGACGAGAGCCATGAGATATTCCCTCTCTCTGCAAGCCCGGGTCCCAGATCCTGTTGTACCTGTGAATAGGCTGCAGGGGGACGGTGAAGACCAGCAACAGCTTTCAGGGCTGCCACCTTCCGTGTGGGACAAGGAGCCGGACGTGTGCCTTTTCGGAATCAGGCTCTGCCGAGGACGAGAGCCATGAGATGTTCCTCCTCTCAGCAAGCCCGGGTCCCAGATCCTGTTGTACCTGTGAATAGGCTGCAGGGGGAAGGTGAAGACCAGCAACAGCTTTCAGGGCTGCCACCTTCCGTGTGGGACAAGGAGCCAGACGTGTGCCCTTTCGGAATCAGGCTCTGCCGAGGAAGAGATCCATGAGATGTTCCTCCTCGGGGCATGCCCGGGTCCCAGATCCTGTTGTGCCTGTGATTAGGCTGCAGGGGGACGGTGAAGACCAGCAACAGCTTTCAGGGCTGCCACCTTCCGTGTGGGACAAGGAGCCGGACGTGTGCATTTTCAGAATCAGGCTCTGCTGAGGAAGAGATCCATGAGATGTTCCTCCTCTGGGCATACCCGGGTCCTGAATCTTGTTGTGCCTCTGAATAGGCTGCGGGGGAAGGTGAAGACCAGCAACAGCTTTCAGGGCTGCCACCTTCCGTGTGGGACAAGGAGCCGGACGTGTGCCTTTTCGGAATCAGGCTCTGCCGAGGAAGAGATCCATGACATGTTCCCTCTCTCGGCATGCCCGGGTCCTGAATCCTGTTGTGCCTCTGAATAGGCTGCAGGGGGACGGTGAAGACCAGCAACAGCTTTCAGGGCTGCAACCTTCCGTATGGGACAAGGAGCCGGACGTGTGCCTTTTCGGAATGAGCATATTTCAAGGACGAGAGCCATGAGATGTTCCCTCTCTCGGCAAGCCCGGGTCCCAGATCCTGTTGTGCCTGTGAATAGGCTGCAGGGGGACGGTGAAGACCAGGAACAGCTTTCAGGGCTTCCACATTCCGTGTGGGACATGGAGCCGGACGTGTGCCTTTTCGGAATCAGGCTCTGCCGAGGAAGAGATCCATGAGATGTTCCTCCTCTGGGCAAGCCCGGGTCCCAGATCCTGTTGTACCTGTGAATAGGCAGCAGGGGGACGGTGAAGACCAGCAACAGCTTTCAGGGCTGCCACCTTCCGTGTGGGACAAGGAGCCGGACGTGTGCCTTTTCGGAATCAGGCTCTGCCGAGGACGAGAGCCATGAGATGTTCCTCCTCTCAGCAAGCCCGGGTCCCAGATCCTGTTGTACCTGTGAATAGGCTGCAGGGGGAAGGTGAAGACCAGCAACAGCTTTCAGGGCTGCCACCTTCCGTGTGGGAGAAGGAGCCGGACGTGTGCCTTTTCGGAATCAGGCTCTGCCGAGGAAGAGATCCATGAGATGTTCCTCCTCTGAGCATGCCCGGGTCCTGAATGTTGTTGTGCCTGTGAATAGGCTGCAGGGGGACGGTGAAGACCAGCAACAGCTTTCAGGGCTGCCACCTTCCGTGTGGGACAAGGAGCCGGATGTGTGCCTTTTCGGAATCAGGCTCTGCCGAGGAAGAGATCCATGAGATGTTCCTCCTCTGGGCATGCCCGGGTCCTGAATCTTGTTGTGCCTGTGAATAGGCTGCAGGGGGACGGTGAAGACCAGCAACAGCTTTCAGGGCTGCCACCTTCTGTGTGGGACAAGGAGCCGGACGTGTGCCTTTTCGGAATCAGGCTCTGCCGAGGAAGAGATCCATGAGATGTTCCTCCTCTGGGCATGCCCGGGTCCTGAATCCTATTGTGCCTCTGAATAGGCTGCAGGGGGAAGGTGAAGACCAGCAACAGCTTTCAGGGCTGCCACCTTCCATGTGGGACAAGGAGCCGGACGTGTGCCTTTTCGGAATGAGCATCTGCCGAGGACGAGAGCCATGAGATATTCCCTCTCTCTGCAAGCCCGGGTCCCAGATCCTGTTGTACCTGTGAATAGGCTGCAGGGGGACGGTGAAGACCAGCAACAGCTTTCAGGGCTGCCACCTTCCGTGTGGGACAAGGAGCCGGACGTGTGCATTTTCAGAATCAGGCTCTGCTGAGGAAGAGATCCATGAGATGTTCCTCCTCTGGGCATACCCGGGTCCTGAATCCTGTTGTGCCTCTGAATAGGCTGCGGGGGAAGGTGAAGACCAGCAACAGCTTTCAGGGCTGCCACCTTCCGTGTGGGACAAGGAGCCGGACGTGTGCCTTTTCGGAATCAGGCTCTGCCGAGGAAGAGATCCATGACATGTTCCCTCTCTCGGCAAGCCCGGGTCCCAGATCCTGTTGTGCCTGTGAATAGGCTGCAGGGGGACGGTGAAGACCAGCAACAGCTTTCAGGGCTGCCACCTTCCGTGTGGGACAAGGAGCCGGACGTGTGCCTTTTCGGAATCAGGCTCTGCCGAGGACGAGAGCCATGAGATGTTCCTCCTCTCAGCAAGCCCGGGTCCCAGATCCTGTTGTACCTGTGAATAGGCTGCAGGGGGACAGTAAAGACCAGCAACAGCTTTCAGGGCTGCCACCTTCCGTGTGGGAGAAGGAGCCGGACGTGTGCCTTTTCGGAAACAGGCTCTGCCGAGGAAGAGATCCATGAGATGTTCCTCCTCTGAGCATGCCCGGGTCCTGAATCTTGTTGTGCCTGTGAATAGGCTGCAGGGGGACGGTGAAGACCAGCAACAGCTTTCAGGGCTGCCACCTTCCGTGTGGGACAAGGAGCCGGATGTGTGCCTTTTCGGAATCAGGCTCTGCCGAGGAAGAGATCCATGAGATGTTCCTCCTCTGGGCATGCCCGGGTCCTGAATCTTGTTGTGCCTGTGAATAGGCTGCAGGGGGACGGTGAAGACCAGCAACAGCTTTCAGGGCTGCCACCTTCTGTGTGGGACAAGGAGCCGGACGTGTGCCTTTTCGGAATCAGGCTCTGCCGAGGAAGAGATCCATGAGATGTTCCTCCTCTGGGCATGCCCGGGTCCTGAATCCTATTGTGCCTCTGAATAGGCTGCAGGGGGAAGGTGAAGACCAGCAACAGCTTTCAGGGCTGCCACCTTCCGTGTGGGACAAGGAGCCGGACGTGTGCCTTTTCGGAATGAGCATCTGCCGAGGACGAGAGCCATGAGATATTCCCTCTCTCTGCAAGCCCGGGTCCCAGATCCTGTTGTACCTGTGAATAGGCTGCAGGGGGACGGTGAAGACCAGCAACAGCTTTCAGGGCTGCCACCTTCCGTGTGGGACAAGGAGCCGGACGTGTGCCTTTTCGGAATCAGGCTCTGCCGAGGACGAGAGCCATGAGATGTTCCTCCTCTGGGCAAGCCCGGGTCCCAGATCCTGTTGTACCTGTGAATAGGCTGCAGGGGGAAGGTGAAGACCAGCAACAGCTTTCAGGGCTGCCACCTTCCGTGTGGGACAAGGAGCCGGACGTGTGCCTTTTCGGAATCAGGCTCTGCCGAGGAAGAGATCCATGACATGTTCCCTCTCTCGGCAAGCCCGGGTCCCAGATCCTGTTGTGCCTGTGAATAGGCTGCAGGGGGACGGTGAAGACCAGCAACAGCTTTCAGGGCTGCCACCTTCCGTGTGGGACAAGGAGCCGGACGTGTGCCTTTTCGGAATCAGGCTCTGCCGAGGACGAGAGCCATGAGATGTTCCTCCTCTCGGCAAGCCCGGGTCCCAGATCCTGTTGTACCTGTGAATAGGCTGCAGGGGGACAGTAAAGACCAGCAACAGCTTTCAGGGCTGCCACCTTCCGTGTGGGACAAGGAGCCGGACGTGTGCCTTTTCGGAATCAGGCTCTGCCGAGGACGAGAGCCATGAGATGTTCCTCCTCTCAGCAAGCCCGGGTCCCAGATCCTGTTGTACCTGTGAATAGGCTGCAGGGGGAAGGTGAAGACCAGCAACAGCTTTCAGGGCTGCCACCTTCCGTGTGGGACAAGGAGCCGGACGTGTGCCTTTTCGGAATCAGGCTCTGCCGAGGACGAGAGCCATGAGATGTTCCTCCTCTCAGCAAGCCCGGGTCCTGAATCTTGTAGTGCCTGTGAATAGGCTGCAGGGGGACGGTGAAGACCAGCAACAGCTTTCAGGGCTGCCACCTTCCGTGTGGGACAAGGAGCCGGACGTGTGCCTTTTCGGAATCAGGCTCTGCCGAGGACGAGAGCCATGAGATATTCCCTCTCTCTGCAAGCCCGGGTCCCAGATCCTGTTGTACCTGTGAATAGGCTGCAGGGGGACGGTGAAGACCAGCAACAGCTTTCAGGGCTGCCACCTTCCGTGTGGGACAAGGAGCCGGACGTGTGCCTTTTCGGAATCAGGCTCTGCCGAGGACGAGAGCCATGAGATGTTCCTCCTCTGGGCAAGCCCGGGTCCCAGATCCTGTTGTACCTGTGAATAGGCTGCAGGGGGAAGGTGAAGACCAGCAACAGCTTTCAGGGCTGCCACCTTCCGTGTGGGACAAGGAGCCAGACGTGTGCCCTTTCGGAATCAGGCTCTGCCGAGGAAGAGATCCATGAGATGTTCCTCCTCGGGGCATGCCCGGGTCCCAGATCCTGTTGTGCCTGTGATTAGGCTGCAGGGGGACGGTGAAGACCAGCAACAGCTTTCAGGGCTGCCACCTTCCGTGTGGGACAAGGAGCCGGACGTGTGCATTTTCAGAATCAGGCTCTGCTGAGGAAGAGATCCATGAGATGTTCCTCCTCTGGGCATACCCGGGTCCTGAATCCTGTTGTGCCTCTGAATAGGCTGCGGGGGAAGGTGAAGACCAGCAACAGCTTTCAGGGCTGCCACCTTCCGTGTGGGACAAGGAGCCGGACGTGTGCCTTTTCGGAATCAGGCTCTGCCGAGGACGAGAGCCATGACATGTTCCCTCTCTCGGCATGCCCGGGTCCTGAATCCTGTTGTGCCTCTGAATAGGCTGCAGGGGGACGGTGAAGACCAGCAACAGCTTTCAGGGCTGCCACCTTCCGTATGGGACAAGGAGCCGGACGTGTGCCTTTTCGGAATGAGCATATTTCAAGGACGAGAGCCATGAGATGTTCCCTCTCTCGGCAAGCCCGGGTCCCAGATCCTGTTGTGCCTGTGAATAGGCTGCAGGGGGAAGGTGAAGACCAGGAACAGCTTTCAGGGCTTCCACCTTCCGTGTGGGACAAGGAGCCGGACGTGTGCCTTTTCGGAATCAGGCTCTGCCGAGGAAGAGATCCATGAGATGTTCCTCCTCTGGGCATGCCCGGGTCCCAGATCCTGTTGTACCTGTGAATAGGCAGCAGGGGGACGGTGAAGACCAGCAACAGCTTTCAGGGCTGCCACCTTCCTTGTGGGACAAGGAGCCGGACGTGTGCCTTTTCGGAATCAGGCTCTGCCGAGGACGAGAGCCATGAGATGTTCCTCCTCTCAGCAAGCCCGGGTCCCAGATCCTGTTGTACCTGTGAATAGGCTGCAGGGGGAAGGTGAAGACCAGCAACAGCTTTCAGGGCTGCCACCTTCCGTGTGGGAGAAGGAGCCGGACGTGTGCCTTTTCGGAATCAGGCTCTGCCGAGGAAGAGATCCATGAGATGTTCCTCCTCTGAGCATGCCCGGGTCCTGAATCTTGTGCCTGTGAATAGGCTGCAGGGGGACGGTGAAGACCAGCAACAGCTTTCAGGGCTGCCACCTTCCGTGTGGGACAAGGAGCCGGATGTATGCCTTTTCGGAATCAGGCTCTGCCGAGGAAGAGATCCATGAGATGTTCCTCCTCTGGGCATGCCCGGGTCCTGAATCTTGTTGTGCCTGTGAATAGGCTGCAGGGGGACGGTGAAGACCAGCAACAGCTTTCAGGGCTGCCACCTTCTGTGTGGGACAAGGAGCCGGACGTGTGCCTTTTCGGAATCAGGCTCTGCCGAGGAAGAGATCCATGAGATGTTCCTCCTCTGGGCATGCCCGGGTCCTGAATCCTATTGTGCCTCTGAATAGGCTGCAGGGGGAAGGTGAAGACCAGCAACAGCTTTCAGGGCTGCCACCTTCCGTGTGGGACAAGGAGCCGGACGTGTGCCTTTTCGGAATGAGCATCTGCCGAGGACGAGAGCCATGAGATATTCCCTCTCTCTGCAAGCCCGGGTCCCAGATCCTGTTGTACCTGTGAATAGGCTGCAGGGGGACGGTGAAGACCAGCAACAGCTTTCAGGGCTGCCACCTTCCGTGTGGGACAAGGAGCCGGACGTGTGCCTTTTCGGAATCAGGCTCTGCCGAGGACGAGAGCCATGAGATGTTCCTCCTCTCAGCAAGCCCGGGTCCCAGATCCTGTTGTGCCTGTGAATAGGCTGCAGGGGGAAGGTGAAGACCAGCAACAGCTTTCAGGGCTGCCACCTTCCGTGTGGGACAAGGAGCCAGACGTGTGCCCTTTCGGAATCAGGCTCTGCCGAGGAAGAGATCCATGAGATGTTCCTCCTCGGGGCATGCCCGGGTCCCAGATCCTGTTGTGCCTGTGATTAGGCTGCAGGGGGACGGTGAAGACCAGCAACAGCTTTCAGGGCTGCCACCTTCCGTGTGGGACAAGGAGCCGGACGTGTGCATTTTCAGAATCAGGCTCTGCTGAGGAAGAGATCCATGAGATGTTCCTCCTCTGGGCATGCCCGGGTCCTGAATCTTGTTGTGCCTGTGAATAGGCTGCAGGGGGACGGTGAAGACCAGCAACAGCTTTCAGGGCTGCCACCTTCCGTGTGGGACAAGGAGCCGGACGTGTGCCTTTTCGGAATCAGGCTCTGCCGAGGACGAGAGCCATGAGATGTTCCTCCTCTCAGCAAGCCCGGGTCCCAGATCCTGTTGTACCTGTGAATAGGCTGCAGGGGGACAGTAAAGACCAGCAACAGCTTTCAGGGCTGCCACCTTCCGTGTGGGAGAAGGAGCCGGACGTGTGCCTTTTTGGAAACAGGCTCTGCCGAGGAAGAGATCCATGAGATGTTCCTCCTCTGAGCATGCCCGGGTCCTGAATCTTGTTGTGCCTGTGAATAGGCTGCAGGGGGACGGTGAAGACCAGCAACAGCTTTCAGGGCTGCCACCTTCCGTGTGGGACAAGGAGCCGGACGTGTGCCTTTTCGGAATCAGGCTCTGCCGAGGACGAGAGCCATGAGATGTTCCTCCTCTGGGCAAGCCCGGGTCCTGAATCTTGTTGTGCCTGTGAATAGGCTGCAGGGGGACGGTGAAGACCAGCAACAGCTTTCAGGGCTGCCACCTTCCGTGTGGGACAAGGAGCCGGACGTGTGCCTTTTCGGAATCAGGCTCTGCCGAGGACGAGAGCCATGAGATGTTCCTCCTCTCAGCAAGCCCGGGTCCTGAATCTTGTAGTGCCTGTGAATAGGCTGCAGGGGGACGGTGAAGACCAGCAACAGCTTTCAGGGCTGCCACCTTCCGTGTGGGACAAGGAGCCGGACGTGTGCCTTTTCGGAATCAGGCTCTGCCGAGGAAGAGATCCATGAGATGTTCCTCCTCTGGGCATGCCCGGGTCCTGAATCTTGTTGTGCCTGTGAATAGGCTGCAGGGGGACGGTGAAGACCAGCAACAGCTTTCAGGGCTGCCACCTTCCGTGTGGGACAAGGGGCCGGACGTGTGCCTTTTCGGAATCAGGCTCTGCCGAGGACGAGAGCCATGAGATGTTCCTCCTCTCAGCAAGCCCGGGTCCCAGATCCTGTTGTACCTGTGAATAGGCTGCAGGGGGACAGTAAAGACCAGCAACAGCTTTCAGGGCTGCCACCTTCCGTGTGGGACAAGGAGCCGGACGTGTGCCTTTTCGGAATCAGGCTCTGCCGAGGACGAGATCCATGAGATGTTCCTCCTCTGGGCATGCCCGGGTCCTGAATCTTGTAGTGCCTGTGAATAGGCTGCAGGGGGACGGTGAAGACCAGCAACAGCTTTCAGGGCTGCCACCTTCCGTGTGGGACAAGGAGCCGGACGTGTGCCTTTTCGGAATCAGGCTCTGCCGAGGAAGAGATCCATGACATGTTCCCTCTCTCGGCAAGCCCGGGTCCCAGATCCTGTTGTGCTTGTGAATAGGCTGCAGGGGGACGGTGAAGACCAGCAACAGCTTTCAGGGCTGCCACCTTCCGTGTGGGACAAGGAGCCGGACGTGTGCCTTTTCGGAATCAGGCTCTGCCGAGGACGAGAGCCATGAGATGTTCCTCCTCTCTGCAAGCCCGGGTCCCAGATCCTGTTGTACCTGTGAATAGGCTGCAGGGGGACAGTAAAGACCAGCAACAGCTTTCAGGGCTGCCACCTTCCGTGTGGGACAAGGAGCCGGACGTGTGCCTTTTCGGAATCAGGCTCTGCCGAGGACGAGAGCCATGAGATGTTCCTCCTCTCAGCAAGCCCGGGTCCTGAATCTTGTAGTGCCTGTGAATAGGCTGCAGGGGGACTGTTAAGACCAGCAACAGCTTTCAGGGCTGCCACCTTCCGTGTGGGACAAGGAGCCGGACGTGTGCCTTTTCGGAATCAGGCTCTGCCGAGGAAGAGATCCATGAGATGTTCCTCCTCTGGGCATGCCCGGGTCCTGAATCTTGTTGTGCCTGTGAATAGGCTGCAGGGGGACGGTGAAGACCAGCAACAGCTTTCAGGGCTGCCACCTTCCGTGTGGGACAAGGAGCCGGACGTGTGCCTTTTCGGAATCAGGCTCTGCCGAGGACGAGAGCCATGAGATGTTCCTCCTCTCAGCAAGCCCGAGTCCCAGATCCTGTTGTACCTGTGAATAGGCTGCAGGGGGACAGTAAAGACCAGCAACAGCTTTCAGGGCTGCCACCTTCCGTGTGGGACAAGGAGCCGGACGTGTGCCTTTTCGGAATCAGGCTCTGCCGAGGACGAGAGCCATGAGATGTTCCTCCTCTGGGCATGCCCGGGTCCTGAATCTTGCTGTGCCTGTGAATAGGCTGCAGGGGGACGGTGAAGACCAGCAACAGCTTTCAGGGCTGCCACCTTCCGTGTGGGACAAGGAGCCGGACGTGTGCCTTTTCGGAATCAGGCTCTGCCGAGGAAGAGATCCATGAGATGTTCCTCCTCTGGGCATGCCCGGGTCCCAGATCCTGTTGTGCCTGTGAATAGGCTGCAGGGGGACGGTGAAGACCAGCAACAGCTTTCAGGTCTGCCACCTTCCGTGTGGGACAAGGAGCCGGACGTGTGCCTTTTCAGAATCAGGCTCTGCCGAGGACGAGAGCCATGAGATGTTCCTCCTCGGGGCAAGCCCGGGTCCCAGATCCTGTTGTGCCTGTGAATAGGCTGCAGGGGGAAGGTGAAGACCAGCAACAGCTTTCAGGGCTGCCACCTTCCGTGTGGGACAAGGAGCCGGACGTGTGCCTTTTCGGAATCAGGCTCTGCCGAGGAAGAGAGCCATGAGATGTTCCTCCTCTGGGCATGCCCGGGTTCTGAATCTTGTTGTGCCTGTGAATAGGCTGCAGGGGGACGGTGAAGACCAGCAACAGCTTTCAGGGCTGCCACCTTCCGTGTGGGACAAGGAGCCGGACGTGTGCCTTTTCGGAATCAGGCTCTGCCGAGGACGAGAGCCATGAGATGTTCCTCCTCTCAGCAAGCCCAAGTCCCAGATCCTGTTGTACCTGTGAATAGGCTGCAGGGGGACAGTAAAGACCAGCAACAGCTTTCAGGGCTGCCACCTTCCGTGTGGGACAAGGAGCCGGACGTGTGCCTTTTCGGAATCAGGCTCTGCCGAGGACGAGAGCCATGAGATGTTCCTCCTCTCAGCAAGCCCGGGTCCCAGATCCTGTTGTACCTGTGAATAGGCTGCAGGGGGAAGGTGAAGACCAGCAACAGCTTTCAGGGCTGCCACCTTCCGTGTGGGACAAGGAGCCGGACGTGTGCCTTTTCGGAAAGAGGCTCTGCCGAGGAAGAGATCCATGAGATGTTCCTCCTCTGGGCATGCCCGGTTCCTGAATCTTGTTGTGCCTGTGAATAGGCTGCAGGGGGACGGTGAAGACCAGCAACAGCTTTCAGGGCTGCCACCTTCCGTGTGGGACAAGGAGCCGGACGTGTGCCTTTTCGGAATCAGGCTCTGCCGAGGACGAGAGCCATGAGATGTTCCTCCTCGGGGCAAGCCCGGGTCCCAGATCCTGTTGTGCCTGTGAATAGGCTGCAGGGGGAAGGTGAAGACCAGCAACAGCTTTCAGGGCTGCCACCTTCCGTGTGGGACAAGGAGCCGGACGTGTGCCTTTTCGGAATCAGGCTCTGCCGAGGAAGAGAGCCATGAGATGTTCCTCCTCTGGGCATGCCCGGGTTCTGAATCTTGTTGTGCCTGTGAATAGGCTGCAGGGGGACGGTGAAGACCAGCAACAGCTTTCAGGGCTGCCACCTTCTGTGTGGGACAAGGAGCCGGACGTGTGCCTTTTCAGAATCAGGCTCTGCCGAGGACGAGAGCCATGAGATGTTCCTCCTCTCAGCAAGCCCAAGTCCCAGATCCTGTTGTGCCTGTGAATAGGCTGCAGGGGGACGGTGAAGACCAGCAACAGCTTTCAGGGCTGCCACCTTCCGTGTGGGACAAGGAGCCGGACGTGTGCCTTTTCGGAATCAGGCTCTGCCGAGGACGAGAGCCATGAGATGTTCCTCCTCTCAGCAAGCCCGGGTCCCAGATCCTGTTGTACCTGTGAATAGGCAGCAGGGGGACGGTGAAGACCAGCAACAGCTTTCAGGGCTGCCACCTTCCGTGTGGGACAAGGAGCCGGACGTGTGCCTTTTCGGAAAGAGGCTCTGCCGAGGAAGAGATCCATGAGATGTTCCTCCTCTGGGCATGCCCGGTTCCTGAATCTTGTTGTGCCTGTGAATAGGCTGCAGGGGGACGGTGAAGACCAGCAACAGCTTTCAGGGCTGCCACCTTCCGTGTGGGACAAGGAGCCGGACGTGTGCCTTTTCGGAATCAGGCTCTGCCGAGGAAGAGATCCATGAGATGTTCCTCCTCTGGGCATGCACGGCTCCTGAATCTTGTTGTGCCTGTGAATAGGCTGCAGGGGGACGGTGAAGACCAGCAACAGCTTTCAGGGCTGCCACCTTCCGTGTGGGACAAGGAGCCGGACGTGTGCCTTTTCGGAATCAGGCTCTGCCGAGGAAGAGATCCATGAGATGTTCCTCCTCTGGGCAAGCCCGGGTCCCAGATCCTGTTGTACCTGTGAATAGGCTGCAGGGGGACGGTGAAGACCAGCAACAGCTTTCAGGGCTGCCACCTTCCGTGTGGGACAAGGAGCCGGACGTGTGCCTTTTCGGAATCAGGCTCTGCCGAGGACGAGAGCCATGAGATGTTCCTCCTCTCTGCAAGCCCGGGTCCCAGATCCTGTTGTACCTGTGAATAGGCTGCAGGGGGAAGGTGAAGACCAGCAACAGCTTTCAGGGCTGCCACCTTCCGTGTGGGAGAAGGAGCCGGACGTGTGCCTTTTCGGAAACAGGCTCTGCCGAGGAAGAGATCCATGAGATGTTCCTCCTCTGAGCATGCCCGGGTCCTGAATCTTGTTGTGCCTGTGAATAGGCTGCAGGGGGACGGTGAAGACCAGCAACAGCTTTCAGGGCTGCCACCTTCCGTGTGGGACAAGGATCCGGATGTGTGCATTTTCGGAATCAGGCTCTGCCGAGGAAGAGATCCATGAGATGTTCCTCCTCTGGGCATGCCCGGGTCCTGAATCTTGTTGTGCCTGTGAATAGGCTGCAGGGGGACGGTGAAGACCAGCAACAGCTTTCAGGGCTGCCACCTTCTGTGTGAGACAAGGAGCCGGACGTGTGCCTTTTCGGAATCAGGCTCTGCCGAGGAAGAGATCCATGAGATGTTCCTCCTCTGGGCATGCCCGGGTCCTGAATCCTATTGTGCCTCTGAATATGCTGCAGGGGGAAGGTGAAGACCAGCAACAGCTTTCAGGGCTGCCACCTTCCGTGTGGGACAAGGAGCCGGATGTGTGCCTTTTCGGAATCAGGCTCTGCCGAGGACGAGAGCCATGAGATGTTCCTCCTCTCAGCAAGCCCGGGTCCCAGATCCTGTTGTACCTGTGAATAGGCTGCAGGGGGAAGGTGAAGACCAGCAACAGCTTTCAGGGCTGCCACCTTCCGTGTGGGACAAGGAGCCAGACTTGTGCCCTTTCGGAATCAGGCTCTGCCGAGGAAGAGATCCATGAGATGTTCCTCCTTGGGGCATGCCCGGGTCCCAGATCCTGTTGTGCCTGTCAATAGGCTGCAGGGGGACGGTGAAGACCAGCAACAGCTTTCAGGGCTGCCACCTTCCGTGCGGGACAAGGATCCGGACGTGTGCATTTTCAGAATCAGGCTCTGCCGAGGAAGAGATCCATGAGATGTTCCTCCTCTGGGCATGCCCGGGTCCTGAATCCTGTTGTGCCTCTGAATAGGCTGCGGGGGAAGGTGAAGACCAGCAACAGCTTTCAGGGCTGCCACCTTCCGTGTGGGACAAGGAGCCGGACGTGTGCCTTTTCGGAATCAGGCTCTGCCGAGGACGAGAGCCATGACATGTTCCCTCTCTCGGCATGCCCGGGTCCTGAATCCTGTTGTGCCTCTGAATAGGCTGCAGGGGGACGGTGAAGACCAGCAACAGCTTTCAGGGCTGCCACCTTCCGTATGGGACAAGGAGCCGGACGTGTGCCTTTTCGGAATGAGCATATTTCAAGGACGAGAGCCATGAGATGTTCCCTCTCTCGGCAAGCCCGGGTCCCAGATCCTGTTGTGCCTGTGAATAGGCTGCAGGGGGACGGTGAAGACCAGGAACAGCTTTCAGGGCTTCCACCTTCCGTGTGGGACAAGGAGCCGGACGTGTGCCTTTTCGGAATCAGGCTCTGCCGAGGAAGAGATCCATGAGATGTTCCTCCTCTGGGCATGCCCGGGTCCCAGATCCTGTTGTACCTGTGAATAGGCAGCAGGGGGACGGTGAAGACCAGCAACAGCTTTCAGGGCTGCCACCTTCCTTGTGGGACAAGGAGCCGGACGTGTGCCTTTTCGGAATCAGGCTCTGCCGAGGACGAGAGCCCTGAGATGTTCCTCCTCTCAGCAAGCCCGGGTCCCAGATCCTGTTGTACCTGTGAATAGGCTGCAGGGGGAAGGTGAAGACCAGCAACAGCTTTCAGGGCTGCCACCTTCCGTGTGGGAGAAGGAGCCGGACGTGTGCCTTTTCGGAATCAGGCTCTGCCGAGGAAGAGATCCATGAGATGTTCCTCCTCTGAGCATGCCCGGGTCCTGAATCTTGTGCCTGTGAATAGGCTGCAGGGGGACGGTGAAGACCAGCAACAGCTTTCAGGGCTGCCACCTTCCGTGTGGGACAAGGAGCCGGATGTATGCCTTTTCGGAATCAGGCTCTGCCGAGGAAGAGATCCATGAGATGTTCCTCCTCTGGGCATGCCCGGGTCCTGAATCTTGTTGTGCCTGTGAATAGGCTGCAGGGGGACGGTGAAGACCAGCAACAGCTTTCAGGGCTGCCACCTTCTGTGTGGGACAAGGAGCCGGACGTGTGCCTTTTCGGAATCAGGCTCTGCCGAGGAAGAGATCCATGAGATGTTCCTCCTCTGGGCATGCCCGGGTCCTGAATCCTATTGTGCCTCTGAATAGGCTGCAGGGGGAAGGTGAAGACCAGCAACAGCTTTCAGGGCTGCCACCTTCCGTGTGGGAGAAGGAGCCGGACGTGTGCCTTTTCGGAATGAGCATCTGCCGAGGACGAGAGCCATGAGATATTCCCTCTCTCTGCAAGCCCGGGTCCCAGATCCTGTTGTACCTGTGAATAGGCTGCAGGGGGACGGTGAAGACCAGCAACAGCTTTCAGGGCTGCCACCTTCCGTGTGGGACAAGGAGCCGGACGTGTGCCTTTTCGGAATCAGGCTCTGCCGAGGACGAGAGCCATGAGATGTTCCTCCTCTCAGCAAGCCCGGGTCCCAGATCCTGTTGTGCCTGTGAATAGGCTGCAGGGGGAAGGTGAAGACCAGCAACAGCTTTCAGGGCTGCCACCTTCCGTGTGGGACAAGGAGCCAGACGTGTGCCCTTTAGGAATCAGGCTCTGCCGAGGAAGAGATCCATGAGATGTTCCTCCTCGGGGCATGCCCGGGTCCCAGATCCTGTTGTGCCTGTGATTAGGCTGCAGGGGGACGGTGAAGACCAGCAACAGCTTTCAGGGCTGCCACCTTCCGTGTGGGACAAGGAGCCGGACGTGTGCATTTTCAGAATCAGGCTCTGCTGAGGAAGAGATCCATGAGATGTTCCTCCTCTGGGCATGCCCGGGTCCTGAATCTTGTTGTGCCTGTGAATAGGCTGCAGGGGGACGGTGAAGACCAGCAACAGCTTTCAGGGCTGCCACCTTCCGTGTGGGACAAGGAGCCGGACGTGTGCCTTTTCGGAATCAGGCTCTGCCGAGGACGAGAGCCATGAGATGTTCCTCCTCTCAGCAAGCCCGGGTCCCAGATCCTGTTGTACCTGTGAATAGGCTGCAGGGGGACAGTAAAGACCAGCAACAGCTTTCAGGGCTGCCACCTTCCGTGTGGGAGAAGGAGCCGGACGTGTGCCTTTTTGGAAACAGGCTCTGCCGAGGAAGAGATCCATGAGATGTTCCTCCTCTGAGCATGCCCGGGTCCTGAATCTTGTTGTGCCTGTGAATAGGCTGCAGGGGGACGGTGAAGACCAGCAACAGCTTTCAGGGCTGCCACCTTCCGTGTGGGACAAGGAGCCGGACGTGTGCCTTTTCGGAATCAGGCTCTGCCGAGGACGAGAGCCATGAGATGTTCCTCCTCTGGGCAAGCCCGGGTCCTGAATCTTGTTGTGCCTGTGAATAGGCTGCAGGGGGACGGTGAAGACCAGCAACAGCTTTCAGGGCTGCCACCTTCCGTGTGGGACAAGGAGCCGGACGTGTGCCTTTTCGGAATCAGGCTCTGCCGAGGACGAGAGCCATGAGATGTTCCTCCTCTCAGCAAGCCCGAGTCCTGAATCTTTTAGTGCCTGTGAATAGGCTGCAGGGGGACGGTGAAGACCAGCTACAGCTTTCAGGGCTGCCACCTTCCGTGTGGGACAAGGAGCCGGACGTGTGCCTTTTCGGAATCAGGCTCTGCCGAGGAAGAGATCCATGAGATGTTCCTCCTCTGGGCATGCCCGGGTCCTGAATCTTGTTGTGCCTGTGAATAGGCTGCAGGGGGACGGTGAAGACCAGCAACAGCTTTCAGGGCTGCCACCTACCGTGTGGGACAAGGGGCCGGACGTGTGCCTTTTCGGAATCAGGCTCTGCCGAGGACGAGAGCCATGAGATGTTCCTCCTCTCAGCAAGCCCGGGTCCCAGATCCTGTTGTACCTGTGAATAGGCTGCAGGGGGACAGTAAAGACCAGCAACAGCTTTCAGGGCTGCCACCTTCCGTGTGGGACAAGGAGCCGGACGTGTGCCTTTTCGGAATCAGGCTCTGCCGAGGACGAGATCCATGAGATGTTCCTCCTCTGGGCATGCCCGGGTCCTGAATCTTGTAGTGCCTGTGAATAGGCTGCAGGGGGACGGTGAAGACCAGCAACAGCTTTCAGGGCTGCCACCTTCCGTGTGGGACAAGGAGCCGGACGTGTGCCTTTTCGGAATCAGGCTCTGCCGAGGAAGAGATCCATGACATGTTCCCTCTCTCGGCAAGCCCGGGTCCCAGATCCTGTTGTGCTTGTGAATAGGCTGCAGGGGGACGGTGAAGACCAGCAACAGCTTTCAGGGCTGCCACCTTCCGTGTGGGACAAGGAGCCGGACGTGTGCCTTTTCGGAATCAGGCTCTGCCGAGGACGAGAGCCATGAGATGTTCCTCCTCTCAGCAAGCCCGGGTCCCAGATCCTGTTGTACCTGTGAATAGGCTGCAGGGGGACAGTAAAGACCAGCAACAGCTTTCAGGGCTGCCACCTTCCGTGTGGGACAAGGAGCCGGACGTGTGCCTTTTCGGAATCAGGCTCTGCCGAGGACGAGAGCCATGAGATGTTCCTCCTCTCAGCAAGCCCGGGTCCTGAATCTTGTAGTGCCTGTGAATAGGCTGCAGGGGGAAGGTGAAGACCAGCAACAGCTTTCAGGGCTGCCACCTTCCGTGTGGGACAAGGAGCCGGACGTGTGCCTTTTCGGAATCAGGCTCTGCCGAGGAAGAGATCCATGAGATGTTCCTCCTCTGGGCATGCCCGGGTCCTGAATCTTGTTGTGCCTGTGAATAGGCTGCAGGGGGACGGTGAAGACCAGCAACAGCTTTCAGGGCTGCCACCTTCCGTGTGGGACAAGGAGCCGGACGTGTGCCTTTTCGGAATCAGGCTCTGCCGAGGACGAGAGCCATGAGATGTTCCTCCTCTCAGCAAGCCCGAGTCCCAGATCCTGTTGTACCTGTGAATAGGCTGCAGGGGGACAGTAAAGACCAGCAACAGCTTTCAGGGCTGCCACCTTCCGTGTGGGACAAGGAGCCGGACGTGTGCCTTTTCGGAATCAGGCTCTGCCGAGGACGAGAGCCATGAGATGTTCCTCCTCTGGGCATGCCCGGGTCCTGAATCTTGCTGTGCCTGTGAATAGGCTGCAGGGGGACGGTGAAGACCAGCAACAGCTTTCAGGGCTGCCACCTTCCGTGTGGGACAAGGAGCCGGACGTGTGCCTTTTCGGAATCAGGCTCTGCCGAGGAAGAGATCCATGAGATGTTCCTCCTCTGGGCATGCCCGGGTCCCAGATCCTGTTGTGCCTGTGAATAGGCTGCAGGGGGACGGTGAAGACCAGCAACAGCTTTCAGGTCTGCCACCTTCCGTGTGGGACAAGGAGCCGGACGTGTGCCTTTTCAGAATCAGGCTCTGCCGAGGACGAGAGCCATGAGATGTTCCTCCTCGGGGCAAGCCCGGGTCCCAGATCCTGTTGTGCCTGTGAATAGGCTGCAGGGGGAAGGTGAAGACCAGCAACAGCTTTCAGGGCTGCCACCTTCCGTGTGGGACAAGGAGCCGGACGTGTGCCTTTTCGGAATCAGGCTCTGCCGAGGAAGAGAGCCATGAGATGTTCCTCCTCTGGGCATGCCCGGGTTCTGAATCTTGTTGTGCCTGTGAATAGGCTGCAGGGGGACGGTGAAGACCAGCAACAGCTTTCAGGGCTGCCACCTTCCGTGTGGGACAAGGAGCCGGACGTGTGCCTTTTCAGAATCAGGCTCTGCCGAGGACGAGAGCCATGAGATGTTCCTCCTCTCAGCAAGCCCAAGTCCCAGATCCTGTTGTACCTGTGAATAGGCTGCAGGGGGACAGTAAAGACCAGCAACAGCTTTCAGGGCTGCCACCTTCCGTGTGGGACAAGGAGCCGGACGTGTGCCTTTTCGGAATCAGGCTCTGCCGAGGACGAGAGCCATGAGATGTTCCTCCTCTCAGCAAGCCCGGGTCCCAGATCCTGTTGTACCTGTGAATAGGCTGCAGGGGGAAGGTGAAGACCAGCAACAGCTTTCAGGGCTGCCACCTTCCGTGTGGGACAAGGAGCCGGACGTGTGCCTTTTCGGAAACAGGCTCTGCCGAGGAAGAGATCCATGAGATGTTCCTCCTCTGGGCATGCCCGGTTCCTGAATCTTGTTGTGCCTGTGAATAGGCTGCAGGGGGACGGTGAAGACCAGCAACAGCTTTCAGGGCTGCCACCTTCCGTGTGGGACAAGGAGCCGGACGTGTGCCTTTTCGGAATCAGGCTCTGCCGAGGACGAGAGCCATGAGATGTTCCTCCTCGGGGCAAGCCCGGGTCCCAGATCCTGTTGTGCCTGTGAATAGGCTGCAGGGGGAAGGTGAAGACCAGCAACAGCTTTCAGGGCTGCCACCTTCCGTGTGGGACAAGGAGCCGGACGTGTGCCTTTTCGGAATCAGGCTCTGCCGAGGAAGAGAGCCATGAGATGTTCCTCCTCTGGGCATGCCCGGGTTCGGAATCTTGTTGTGCCTGTGAATAGGCTGCAGGGGGACGGTGAAGACCAGCAACAGCTTTCAGGGCTGCCACCTTCTGTGTGGGACAAGGAGCCGGACGTGTGCCTTTTCAGAATCAGGCTCTGCCGAGGACGAGAGCCATGAGATGTTCCTCCTCTCAGCAAGCCCAAGTCCCAGATCCTGTTGTGCCTGTGAATAGGCTGCAGGGGGACGGTGAAGACCAGCAACAGCTTTCAGGGCTGCCACCTTCCGTGTGGGACAAGGAGCCGGACGTGTGCCTTTTCGGAATCAGGCTCTGCCGAGGACGAGAGCCATGAGATGTTCCTCCTCTCAGCAAGCCCGGGTCCCAGATCCTGTTGTACCTGTGAATAGGCAGCAGGGGGACGGTGAAGACCAGCAACAGCTTTCAGGGCTGCCACCTTCCGTGTGGGACAAGGAGCCGGACGTGTGCCTTTTCGGAAACAGGCTCTGCCGAGGAAGAGATCCATGAGATGTTCCTCCTCTGGGCATGCCCGGTTCCTGAATCTTGTTGTGCCTGTGAATAGGCTGCAGGGGGACGGTGAAGACCAGCAACAGCTTTCAGGGCTGCCACCTTCCGTGTGGGACAAGGAGCCGGACGTGTGCCTTTTCGGAATCAGGCTCTGCCGAGGAAGAGATCCATGAGATGTTCCTCCTCTGGGCATGCACGGCTCCTGAATCTTGTTGTGCCTGTGAATAGGCTGCAGGGGGACGGTGAAGACCAGCAACAGCTTTCAGGGCTGCCACCTTCCGTGTGGGACAAGGAGCCGGACGTGTGCCTTTTCGGAATCAGGCTCTGCCGAGGAAGAGATCCATGAGATGTTCCTCCTCTGGGCAAGCCCGGGTCCCAGATCCTGTTGTACCTGTGAATAGGCTGCAGGGGGACGGTGAAGACCAGCAACAGCTTTCAGGGCTGCCACCTTCCGTGTGGGACAAGGAGCCGGACGTGTGCCTTTTCGGAATCAGGCTCTGCCGAGGACGAGAGCCATGAGATGTTCCTCCTCTCGGCAAGCCCGGGTCCCAGATCCTGTTGTACCTGTGAATAGGCTGCAGGGGGAAGGTGAAGACCAGCAACAGCTTTCAGGGCTGCCACCTTCCGTGTGGGAGAAGGAGCCGGACGTGTGCCTTTTCGGAAACAGGCTCTGCCGAGGAAGAGATCCATGAGATGTTCCTCCTCTGAGCATGCCCGGGTCCTGAATCTTGTTGTGCCTGTGAATAGGCTGCAGGGGGACGGTGAAGACCAGCAACAGCTTTCAGGGCTGCCACCTTCCGTGTGGGACAAGGATCCGGATGTGTGCATTTTCGGAATCAGGCTCTGCCGAGGAAGAGATCCATGAGATGTTCCTCCTCTGGGCATGCCCGGGTCCTGAATCTTGTTGTGCCTGTGAATAGGCTGCAGGGGGACGGTGAAGACCAGCAACAGCTTTCAGGGCTGCCACCTTCTGTGTGAGACAAGGAGCCGGACGTGTGCCTTTTCGGAATCAGGCTCTGCCGAGGAAGAGATCCATGAGATGTTCCTCCTCTGGGCATGCCCGGGTCCTGAATCCTATTGTGCCTCTGAATATGCTGCAGGGGGAAGGTGAAGACCAGCAACAGCTTTCAGGGCTGCCACCTTCCGTGTGGGACAAGGAGCCGGATGTGTGCCTTTTCGGAATCAGGCTCTGCCGAGGACGAGAGCCATGAGATGTTCCTCCTCTCAGCAAGCCCGGGTCCCAGATCCTGTTGTACCTGTGAATAGGCTGCAGGGGGAAGGTGAAGACCAGCAACAGCTTTCAGGGCTGCCACCTTCCGTGTGGGACAAGGAGCCAGACTTGTGCCCTTTCGGAATCAGGCTCTGCCGAGGAAGAGATCCATGAGATGTTCCTCCTTGGGGCATGCCCGGGTCCCAGATCCTGTTGTGCCTGTCAATAGGCTGCAGGGGGACGGTGAAGACCAGCAACAGCTTTCAGGGCTGCCACCTTCCGTGCGGGACAAGGATCCGGACGTGTGCATTTTCAGAATCAGGCTCTGCCGAGGAAGAGATCCATGAGATGTTCCTCCTCTGGGCATGCCCGGGTCCTGAATCCTGTTGTGCCTCTGAATAGGCTGCAGGGGGACGGTGAAGACCAGCAACAGCTTTCAGGGCTGCCACCTTCCGTGTGGGACAAGGAGCCGGACGTGTGCCTTTTCGGAATCAGGCTCTGCCGAGGACGAGGGCCATGAGATGTTCCTCCTCTGGGCATGCCCGGGTCCCAGATCCTGTTGTGCCTGTGAATAGGCTGCAGGGGGACGGTGAAGACCAGCAACAGCTTTCAGGGCTGCCACCTTCCGTGTGGGACAAGGAGCCGGACGTGTGCCTTTTCGGAATCAGGCTCTGCCGAGGACGAGAGCCATGAGATGTTCCTCCTGTGGGCAAGCCCGGGTCCCAGATCCTGTTGTACCTGTGAATAGGCTGCAGGGGGAAGGTGAAGACCAGCAACAGCTTTCAGGGCTGCCACCTTCCGTGTGGGACAAGGAGCCGGACGTGTGCCCTTTCGGAATCAGGCTCTGCCGAGGAAGAGATCCTAGAGATGTTCCTCCTCGGGGCATGCCCGGGTCCCAGATCCTGTTGTGCCTGTGAATAGGCTGCAGGGGGACGGTGAAGACCAGCAACAGCTTTCAGGGCTGCCACCTTCCGTGTGGGACAAGGAGCCGGACGTGTGCCTTTTCGGAATCAGGCTCTGCCGAGGAAGAGATCCATGAGATGTTCCTCCTCTGGGCATGCACGGCTCCTGAATCTTGTTGTGCCTGTGAATAGGCTGCAGGGGGACGGTGAAGACCAGCAACAGCTTTCAGGGCTGCCACCTTCCGTGTGGGACAAGGAGCCGGACGTGTGCCTTTTCGGAATCAGGCTCTGCCGAGGAAGAGATCCATGAGATGTTCCTCCTCTGGGCATGCCCGGGTCCTGAATCCTATTGTGCCTCTGAATAGGCTGCAGGGGGAAGGTGAAGACCAGCAACAGCTTTCAGGGCTGCCACCTTCCGTGTGGGACAAGGAGCCGGACGTGTGCCTTTTCGGAATGAGCATCTGCCGAGGACGAGAGCCATGAGATATTCCCTCTCTCTGCAAGCCCGGGTCCCAGATCGTGTTGTACCTGTGAATAGGCTGCAGGGGGACGGTGAAGACCAGCAACAGCTTTCAGGGCTGCCACCTTCCGTGTGGGACAAGGAGCCGGACGTGTGCCCTTTCGGAATCAGGCTCTGCCGAGGAAGAGATCCATGAGATGTTCCTCCTCGGGGCATGCCCGGGTCCCAGATCCTGTTGTGCCTGTGAATAGGCTGCAGGGGGACGGTGAAGACCAGCAACAGCTTTCAGGGCTGCCACCTTCCGTGTGGGACAAGGATCCGGACGTGTGCATTTTCAGAATCAGGCTCTGCCGAGGAAGAGATCCATGAGATGTTCCTCCTCTGGGCATGCCCGGGTCCTGAATCCTGTTGTGCCTCTGAATAGGCTGCAGGGGGACGGTGAAGACCAGCAACAGCTTTCAGGGCTGCCACCTTCCGTGTGGGACAAGGAGCCGGACGTGTGCCTTTTCGGAATCAGGCTCTGCCGAGGACGAGGGCCATGAGATGTTCCTCCTCTGGGCATGCCCGGGTCCCAGAACCTGTTGTGCCTGTGAATAGGCTGCAGGGGGACGGTGAAGACCAGCAACAGCTTTCAGGGCTGCCACCTTCCGTGTGGGACAAGGAGCCGGACGTGTGCCCTTTCGGAATCAGGCTCTGCCGAGGAAGAGATCCATGAGATGTTCCTCCTCGGGGCATGCCCGGGTCCCAGATCCTGTTGTGCCTGTGAATAGGCTGCAGGGGGACGGTGAAGACCAGCAACAGCTTTCAGGGCTGCCACCTTCCGTGTGGGACAAGGAGCCGGACGTGTGCATTTTCAGAATCAGGCTCTGCTGAGGAAGAGATCCATGAGATGTTCCTCCTCTGGGCATGCCCGGGTCCTGAATCCTGTTGTGCCTCTGAATAGGCTGCGGGGGAAGGTGAAGACCAGCAACAGCTTTCAGGGCTGCCACCTTCCGTGTGGGACAAGGAGCCGGACGTGTGCCTTTTCGGAATCAGGCTCTGCCGAGGAAGAGATCCATGACATGTTCCCTCTCTCGGCAAGCCCGGGTCCCAGATCCTGTTGTTCCTGTGAATAGGCTGCAGGGGGACGGTGAAGACCAGCAACAGCTTTCAGGGCTGCCACCTTCCGTGTGGGACAAGGAGCCGGACGTGTGCCTTTTCGGAATCAGGCTCTGCCGAGGATGAGAGCCATGAGATGTTCCTCCTCTCAGCAAGCCCGAGTCCCAGATCCTGTTGTACCTGTGAATAGGCTGCAGGGGGACAGTAAAGACCAGCAACAGCTTTCAGGGCTGCCACCTTCCGTGTGGGACAAGGAGCCGGACGTGTGCCTTTTCGGAATCAGGCTCTGCCGAGGACGAGAGCCATGAGATGTTCCTCCTCTCAGCAAGCCCGGGTCCCAGATCCTGTTGTACCTGTGAATAGGCTGCAGGGGGAAGGTGAAGACCAGCAACAGCTTTCAGGGCTGCCACCTTCCGTGTGGGACAAGGAGCCGGATGTGTGCCTTTTCGGAATCAGGCTCTGCCGAGGAAGAGATCCATGAGATGTTCCTCCTCTGGGCATGCCCGGGTCCTGATTCTTGTTGTGCCTGTGAATAGGCTGCAGGGGGACGGTGAAGACCAGCAACAGCTTTCAGGGCTGCCACCTTCTGTGTGGTAGAAGGAGCTGGACGTGTGCCTTTTCGGAATCAGGCTCTGCCGAGGAAGAGATCCATGAGATGTTCCTCCTCTGGGCATGCCCGGGTCCTGAATCCTGTTGTGCCTCTGAATAGGCTGCAGGGGGAAGGTGAAGACCAGCAACAGCTTTCAGGGCTGCCACCTTCCGTGTGGGACAAGGAGCCGGACGTGTGCCTTTTCGGAATCAGGCTCTGCCGAGGAAGAGAGCCATGAGATATTCCCTCTCTCTGCAAGCCCGGGTCCCAGATCCTGTTGTACCTGTGAATAGGCTGCAGGGGGACGGTGAAGACCAGCAACAGCTTTCAGGGCTGCCACCTTCCGTGTGGGACAAGGAGCCGGACGTGTGCCCTTTCGGAATCAGGCTCTGCCGAGGAAGAGATCCATGAGATGTTCCTCCTCGGGGCATGCCCGGGTCCCAGATCCTGTTGTGCCTGTGAATAGGCTGCAGGGGGACGGTGAAGACCAGCAACAGCTTTCAGGGCTGCCACCTTCCGTGTGGGACAAGGATCCGGACGTGTGCATTTTCAGAATCAGGCTCTGCCGAGGAAGAGATCCATGAGATGTTCCTCCTCTGGGCATGCCCGGGTCCTGAATCCTGTTGTGCCTCTGAATAGGCTGCAGGGGGACGGTGAAGACCAGCAACAGCTTTCAGGGCTGCCACCTTCCGTGTGGGACAAGGAGCCGGACGTGTGCCTTTTCGGAATCAGGCTCTGCCGAGGACGAGGGCCATGAGATGTTCCTCCTCTGGGCATGCCCGGGTCCCAGATCCTGTTGTGCCTGTGAATAGGCTGCAGGGGGACGGTGAAGACCAGCAACAGCTTTCAGGGCTGCCACCTTCCGTGTGGGACAAGGAGCCGGACGTGTGCCCTTTCGGAATCAGGCTCTAGCGAGGAAGAGATCCATGAGATGTTCCTCCTCTGGGCATGCCCGGGTCCCAGATCCTGTTGTGCCTGTGAATAGGCTGCAGGGGGACGGTGAAGACCAGCAACAGCTTTCAGGGCTGCCACCTTCCGTGTGGGACAAGGAGCCGGACGTGTGCATTTTCAGAATCAGGCTCTGATGAGGAAGAGATCCATGAGATGTTCCTCCTCTGGGCATGCCCGGGTCCTGAATCCTGTTGTGCCTCTGAATAGGCTGTGGGGGAAGGTGAAGACCAGCAACAGCTTTCAGGGCTGCCACCTTCCGTGTGGGACAAGGAGCCGGACGTGTGCCTTTTCGGAATCAGGCTCTGCCGAGGAAGAGATCCATGACATGTTCCCTCTCTCGGAAAGCCCGGGTCCCAGATCCTGTTGTGCCTGTGAATAGGCTGCAGGGGGACGGTGAAGACCAGGAACAGCTTTCAGGGCTTCCACATTCCGTGTGGGACAAGGAGCCGGACGTGTGCCTTTTCGGAATCAGGCTCTGCCGAGGAAGAGATCCATGAGATGTTCCTCCTCTGGGCAAGCCCGGGTCCCAGATCCTGTTGTACCTGTGAATAGGCAGCAGGGGGACGGTGAAGACCAGCAACAGCTTTCAGGGCTGCCACCTTCCGTGTGGGACAAGGAGCCGGACGTGTGCCTTTTCGGAATCAGGCTCTGCCGAGGACGAGAGCCATGAGATGTTCCTCCTCTCAGCAAGCCCGGGTCCCAGATCCTGTTGTACCTGTGAATAGGCTGCAGGGGGAAGGTGAAGACCAGCAACAGCTTTCAGGGCTGCCACCTTCCGTGTGGGAGAAGGAGCCGGACGTGTGCCTTTTCGGAATCAGGCTCTGCCGAGGAAGAGATCCATGAGATGTTCCTCCTCTGAGCATGCCCGGGTCCTGAATCTTGTTGTGCCTGTGAATAGGCTGCAGGGGGACGGTGAAGACCAGCAACAGCTTTCAGGGCTGCCACCTTCCGTGTGGGACAAGGAGCCGGATGTGTGCCTTTTCGGAATCAGGCTCTGCCGAGGAAGAGATCCATGAGATGTTCCTCCTCTGGGCATGCCCGGGTCCTGAATCTTGTTGTGCCTGTGAATAGGCTGCAGGGGGACGGTGAAGACCAGCAACAGCTTTCAGGGCTGCCACCTTCTGTGTGGGACAAGGAGCCGGACGTGTGCCTTTTCGGAATCAGGCTCTGCCGAGGAAGAGATCCATGAGATGTACCTCCTCTGGGCATGCCCGGGTCCTGAATCCTATTGTGCCTCTGAATAGGCTGCAGGGGGAAGGTGAAGACCAGCAACAGCTTTCAGGGCTGCCACCTTCCGTGTGGGACAAGGAGCCGGACGTGTGCCTTTTCGGAATGAGCATCTGCCGAGGACGAGAGCCATGAGATATTCCCTCTCTCTGCAAGCCCGGGTCCCAGATCCTGTTGTACCTGTGAATAGGCTGCAGGGGGACGGTGAAGACCAGCAACAGCTTTCAGGGCTGCCACCTTCCGTGTGGGACAAGGAGCCGGACGTGTGCATTTTCAGAATCAGGCTCTGCCGAGGAAGAGATCCATGAGATGTTCCTCCTCTGGGCATACCCGGGTCCTGAATCCTGTTGTGCCTCTGAATAGGCTGCGGGGGAAGGTGAAGACCAGCAACAGCTTTCAGGGCTGCCACCTTCCGTGTGGGACAAGGAGCCGGACGTGTGCCTTTTCGGAATCAGGCTCTGCCGAGGAAGAGATCCATGACATGTTCCCTCTCTCGGCAAGCCCGGGTCCCAGATCCTGTTGTGCCTGTGAATAGGCTGCAGGGGGACGGTGAAGACCAGCAACAGCTTTCAGGGCTGCCACCTTCCGTGTGGGACAAGGAGCCGGACGTGTGCCTTTTCGGAATCAGGCTCTGCCGAGGACGAGAGCCATGAGATGTTCCTCCTCTGGGCAAGCCCGGGTCCCAGATCCTGTTGTACCTGTGAATAGGCAGCAGGGGGACGGTGAAGACCAGCAACAGCTTTCAGGGCTGCCACCTTCCGTGTGGGACAAGGAGCCGGACGTGTGCCTTTTCGGAATCAGGCTCTGCCGAGGACGAGAGCCATGAGATGTTCCTCCTCTCAGCAAGCCCGGGTCCCAGATCCTGTTGTACCTGTGAATAGGCTGCAGGGGGAAGGTGAAGACCAGCAACAGCTTTCAGGGCTGCCACCTTCCGTGTGGGAGAAGGAGCCGGACGTGTGCCTTTTCGGAATCAGGCTCTGCCGAGGAAGAGATCCATGAGATGTTCCTCCTCTGAGCATGCCCGGGTCCTGAATCTTGTTTTGCCTGTGAATAGGCTGCAGGGGGACGGTGAAGACCAGCAACAGCTTTCAGGGCTGCCACCTTCCGTGTGGGACAAGGAGCCGGATGTGTGCCTTTTCGGAATCAGGCTCTGCCGAGGAAGAGATCCATGAGATGTTCCTCCTCTGGGCATGCCCGGGTCCTGAATCTTGTTGTGCCTGTGAATAGGCTGCAGGGGGACGGTGAAGACCAGCAACAGCTTTCAGGGCTGCCACCTTCTGTGTGGGACAAGGAGCCGGACGTGTGCCTTTTCGGAATCAGGCTCTGCCGAGGAAGAGATCCATGAGATGTTCCTCCTCTGGGCATGCCCGGGTCCTGAATCCTATTGTGCCTGTGAATAGGCTGCAGGGGGACGGTGAAGACCAGCAACAGCTTTCAGGGCTGCCACCTTCCGTGTGGGACAAGGAGCCGGATGTGTGCCTTTTCGGAATCAGGCTCTGCCGAGGACGAGAGCCATGAGATGTTCCTTCTCTCAGCAAGCCCGGGTCCCAGATCCTGTTGTACCTGTGAATAGGCTGCAGGGGGACAGTAAAGACCAGCAACAGCTTTCAGGGCTGCCACCTTCCGTGTGGGACAAGGAGCCGGACGTGTGCATTTTCAGAATCAGGCTCTGCTGAGGAAGAGATCCATGAGATGTTCCTCCTCTGGGCATACCCGGGTCCTGAATCCTGTTGTGCCTCTGAATAGGCTGCGGGGGAAGGTGAAGACCAGCAACAGCTTTCAGGGCTGCCACCTTCCGTGTGGGACAAGGAGCCGGACGTGTGCCTTTTCGGAATCAGGCTCTGCCGAGGAAGAGATCCATGACATGTTCCCTCTCTCGGCAAGCCCGGGTCCCAGATCCTGTTGTGCCTGTGAATAGGCTGCAGGGGGACGGTGAAGACCAGCAACAGCTTTCAGGGCTGCCACCTTCCGTGTGGGACAAGGAGCCGGACGTGTGCCTTTTCGGAATCAGGCTCTGCCGAGGACGAGAGCCATGAGATGTTCCTCCTCTCGGCAAGCCCGGGTCCCAGATCCTGTTGTACCTGTGAATAGGCTGCAGGGGGAAGGTGAAGACCAGCAACAGCTTTCAGGGCTGCCACCTTCCGTGTGGGACAAGGAGCCAGACGTGTGCCCTTTCGGAATCAGGCTCTGCCGAGGAAGAGATCCATGAGATGTTCCTCCTCGGGGCATGCCCGGGTCCCAGATCCTGTTGTGCCTGTGATTAGGCTGCAGGGGGACGGTGAAGACCAGCAACAGCTTTCAGGGCTGCCACCTTCCGTGTGGGACAAGGAGCCGGACGTGTGCATTTTCAGAATCAGGCTCTGCTGAGGAAGAGATCCATGAGATGTTCCTCCTCTGGGCATACCCGGGTCCTGAATCCTGTTGTGCCTCTGAATAGGCTGCGGGGGAAGGTGAAGACCAGCAACAGCTTTCAGGGCTGCCACCTTCCGTGTGGGACAAGGAGCCGGACGTGTGCCTTTTCGGAATCAGGCTCTGCCGAGGAAGAGATCCATGACATGTTCCCTCTCTCGGCAAGCCCGGGTCCCAGATCCTGTTGTGCCTGTGAATAGGCTGCAGGGGGACGGTGAAGACCAGCAACAGCTTTCAGGGCTGCCACCTTCCGTGTGGGACAAGGAGCCGGACGTGTGCCTTTTCGGAATCAGGCTCTGCCGAGGACGAGAGCCATGAGATGTTCCTCCTCTGGGCAAGCCCGGGTCCCAGATCCTGTTGTACCTGTGAATAGGCAGCAGGGGGACGGTGAAGACCAGCAACAGCTTTCAGGGCTGCCACCTTCCGTGTGGGACAAGGAGCCGGACGTGTGCCTTTTCGGAATCAGGCTCTGCCGAGGACGAGAGCCATGAGATGTTCCTCCTCTCAGCAAGCCCGGGTCCCAGATCCTGTTGTACCTGTGAATAGGCTGCAGGGGGACAGTAAAGACCAGCAACAGCTTTCAGGGCTGCCACCTTCCGTGTGGGACAAGGAGCCGGACGTGTGCCTTTTCGGAATCAGGCTCTGCCGAGGAAGAGATCCATGAGATGTTCCTCCTCTGAGCATGCCCGGGTCCTGAATCTTGTTTTGCCTGTGAATAGGCTGCAGGGGGACGGTGAAGACCAGCAACAGCTTTCAGGGCTGCCACCTTCCGTGTGGGACAAGGAGCCGGATGTGTGCCTTTTCGGAATCAGGCTCTGCCGAGGAAGAGATCCATGAGATGTTCCTCCTCTGGGCATGCCCGGGTCCTGAATCTTGTTGTGCCTGTGAATAGGCTGCAGGGGGACGGTGAAGACCAGCAACAGCTTTCAGGGCTGCCACCTTCTGTGTGGGACAAGGAGCCGGACGTGTGCCTTTTCGGAATCAGGCTCTGCCGAGGAAGAGATCCATGAGATGTTCCTCCTCTGGGCATGCCCGGGTCCTGAATCCTATTGTGCCTGTGAATAGGCTGCAGGGGGACGGTGAAGACCAGCAACAGCTTTCAGGGCTGCCACCTTCCGTGTGGGACAAGGAGCCGGATGTGTGCCTTTTCGGAATCAGGCTCTGCCGAGGACGAGAGCCATGAGATGTTCCTCCTCTCAGCAAGCCCGGGTCCCAGATCCTGTTGTACCTGTGAATAGGCTGCAGGGGGACAGTAAAGACCAGCAACAGCTTTCAGGGCTGCCACCTTCCGTGTGGGACAAGGAGCCGGACGTGTGCATTTTCAGAATCAGGCTCTGCTGAGGAAGAGATCCATGAGATGTTCCTCCTCTGGGCATACCCGGGTCCTGAATCCTGTTGTGCCTCTGAATAGGCTGCGGGGGAAGGTGAAGACCAGCAACAGCTTTCAGGGCTGCCACCTTCCGTGTGGGACAAGGAGCCGGACGTGTGCCTTTTCGGAATCAGGCTCTGCCGAGGAAGAGATCCATGACATGTTCCCTCTCTCGGCAAGCCCGGGTCCCAGATCCTGTTGTGCCTGTGAATAGGCTGCAGGGGGACGGTGAAGACCAGCAACAGCTTTCAGGGCTGCCACCTTCCGTGTGGGACAAGGAGCCGGACGTGTGCCTTTTCGGAATCAGGCTCTGCCGAGGACGAGAGCCATGAGATGTTCCTCCTCTCAGCAAGCCCGGGTCCCAGATCCTGTTGTACCTGTGAATAGGCTGCAGGGGGAAGGTGAAGACCAGCAACAGCTTTCAGGGCTGCCACCTTCCGTGTGGGACAAGGAGCCAGACGTGTGCCCTTTCGGAATCAGGCTCTGCCGAGGAAGAGATCCATGAGATGTTCCTCCTCGGGGCATGCCCGGGTCCCAGATCCTGTTGTGCCTGTGATTAGGCTGCAGGGGGACGGTGAAGACCAGCAACAGCTTTCAGGGCTGCCACCTTCCGTGTGGGACAAGGAGCCGGACGTGTGCATTTTCAGAATCAGGCTCTGCTGAGGAAGAGATCCATGAGATGTTCCTCCTCTGGGCATACCCGGGTCCTGAATCCTGTTGTGCCTCTGAATAGGCTGCGGGGGAAGGTGAAGACCAGCAACAGCTTTCAGGGCTGCCACCTTCCGTGTGGGACAAGGAGCCGGACGTGTGCCTTTTCGGAATCAGGCTCTGCCGAGGAAGAGATCCATGACATGTTCCCTCTCTCGGCATGCCCGGGTCCTGAATCCTGTTGTGCCTCTGAATAGGCTGCAGGGGGACGGTGAAGACCAGCAACAGCTTTCAGGGCTGCAACCTTCCGTATGGGACAAGGAGCCGGACGTGTGCCTTTTCGGAATGAGCATATTTCAAGGACGAGAGCCATGAGATGTTCCCTCTCTCGGCAAGCCCGGGTCCCAGATCCTGTTGTGCCTGTGAATAGGCTGCAGGGGGACGGTGAAGACCAGCAACAGCTTTCAGGGCTTCCACCTTCCGTGTGGGACAAGGAGCCGGACGTGTGCCTTTTCGGAATCAGGCTCTGCCGAGGAAGAGATCCATGAGATGTTCCTCCTCTGGGCAAGCCCGGGTCCCAGATCCTGTTGTACCTGTGAATAGGCAGCAGGGGGACGGTGAAGACCAGCAACAGCTTTCAGGGCTGCCACCTTCCGTGTGGGACAAGGAGCCGGACGTGTGCCTTTTCGGAATCAGGCTCTGCCGAGGACGAGAGCCATGAGATGTTCCTCCTCTCAGCAAGCCCGGGTCCCAGATCCTGTTGTACCTGTGAATAGGCTGCAGGGGGAAGGTGAAGACCAGCAACAGCTTTCAGGGCTGCCACCTTCTGTGTGGGACAAGGAGCCGGACGTGTGCCTTTTCGGAATCAGGCTCTGCCGAGGAAGAGATCCATGAGATGTTCCTCCTCTGGGCATGCCCGGGTCCTGAATCTTGTTGTGCCTGTGAATAGGCTGCAGGGGGACGGTGAAGACCAGCAACAGCTTTCAGGGCTGCCACCTTCTGTGTGGGACAAGGAGCCGGACGTGTGCCTTTTCGGAATCAGGCTCTGCCGAGGAAGAGATCCATGAGATGTTCCTCCTCTGGGCATGCCCGGGTCCTGAATCCTATTGTGCCTCTGAATAGGCTGCAGGGGGAAGGTGAAGACCAGCAACAGCTTTCAGGGCTGCCACCTTCCGTGTGGGACAAGGAGCCGGACGTGTGCCTTTTCGGAATGAGCATCTGCCGAGGACGAGAGCCATGAGATATTCCCTCTCTCTGCAAGCCCGGGTCCCAGATCCTGTTTTACCTGTGAATAGGCTGCAGGGGGACGGTGAAGACCAGCAACAGCTTTCAGGGCTGCCACCTTCCGTGTGGGACAAGGAGCCGGACGTGTGCATTTTCAGAATCAGGCTCTGCTGAGGAAGAGATCCATGAGATGTTCCTCCTCTGGGCATACCCGGGTCCTGAATCCTGTTGTGCCTCTGAATAGGCTGCTGGGGAAGGTGAAGACCAGCAACAGCTTTCAGGGCTGCCACCTTCCGTGTGGGACAAGGAGCCGGACGTGTGCCTTTTCGGAATCAGGCTCTGCCGAGGAAGAGATCCATGACATGTTCCCTCTCTCGGCAAGCCCGGGTCCCAGATCCTGTTGTGCCTGTGAATAGGCTGCAGGGGGACGGTGAAGACCAGCAACAGCTTTCAGGGCTGCCACCTTCCGTGTGGGACAAGGAGCCGGACGTGTGCCTTTTCGGAATCAGGCTCTGCCGAGGACGAGAGCCATGAGATGTTCCTCCTCTCAGCAAGCCCGGGTCCCAGATCCTGTTGTACCTGTGAATAGGCTGCAGGGGGACAGTAAAGACCAGCAACAGCTTTCAGGGCTGCCACCTTCCGTGTGGGAGAAGGAGCCGGACGTGTGCCTTTTCGGAAACAGGCTCTGCCGAGGAAGAGATCCATGAGATGTTCCTCCTCTGAGCATGCCCGGGTCCTGAATCTTGTTGTGCCTGTGAATAGGCTGCAGGGGGACGGTGAAGACCAGCAACAGCTTTCAGGGCTGCCACCTTCCGTGTGGGACAAGGAGCCGGATGTGTGCCTTTTCGGAATCAGGCTCTGCCGAGGAAGAGATCCATGAGATGTTCCTCCTCTGGGCATGCCCGGGTCCTGAATCTTGTTGTGCCTGTGAATAGGCTGCAGGGGGACGGTGAAGACCAGCAACAGCTTTCAGGGCTGCCACCTTCCGTGTGGGACAAGGAGCCGGACGTGTGCCTTTTCGGAATCAGGCTCTGCCGAGGAAGAGATCCATGAGATGTTCCTCCTCTGGGCATGCCCGGGTCCTGAATCCTATTGTGCCTCTGAATAGGCTGCAGGGGGAAGGTGAAGACCAGCAACAGCTTTCAGGGCTGCCACCTTCCGTGTGGGACAAGGAGCCGGACGTGTGCCTTTTCGGAATGAGCATCTGCCGAGGACGAGAGCCATGAGATATTCCCTCTCTCTGCAAGCCCGGGTCCCAGATCCTGTTGTACCTGTGAATAGGCTGCAGGGGGAAGGTGAAGACCAGCAACAGCTTTCAGGGCTGCCACCTTCCGTGTGGGACAAGGAGCCGGACGTGTGCCTTTTCGGAATCAGGCTCTGCCGAGGAAGAGATCCATGACATGTTCCCTCTCTCGGCAAGCCCGGGTCCCAGATCCTGTTGTGCCTGTGAATAGGCTGCAGGGGGACGGTGAAGACCAGCAACAGCTTTCAGGGCTGCCACCTTCCGTGTGGGACAAGGAGCCGGACGTGTGCCTTTTCGGAATCAGGCTCTGCCGAGGACGAGAGCCATGAGATGTTCCTCCTCTCAGCAAGCCCGGGTCCCAGATCCTGTTGTACCTGTGAATAGGCTGCAGGGGGACAGTAAAGACCAGCAACAGCTTTCAGGGCTGCCACCTTCCGTGTGGGACAAGGAGCCGGACGTGTGCCTTTTCGGAATCAGGCTCTGCCGAGGACGAGAGCCATGAGATGTTCCTCCTCTCAGCAAGCCCGGGTCCTGAATCTTGTAGTGCCTGTGAATAGGCTGCAGGGGGACGGTGAAGACCAGCAACAGCTTTCAGGGCTGCCACCTTCCGTGTGGGACAAGGAGCCGGACGTGTGCCTTTTCGGAATGAGCATCTGCCGAGGACGAGAGCCATGAGATATTCCCTCTCTCTGCAAGCCCGGGTCCCAGATCCTGTTGTACCTGTGAATAGGCTGCAGGGGGAAGGTGAAGACCAGCAACAGCTTTCAGGGCTGCCACCTTCCGTGTGGGACAAGGAGCCGGACGTGTGCCTTTTCGGAATCAGGCTCTGCCGAGGACGAGAGCCATGAGATGTTCCTCCTCTGGGCAAGCCCGGGTCCCAGATCCTGTTGTACCTGTGAATAGGCTGCAGGGGGAAGGTGAAGACCAGCAACAGCTTTCAGGGCTGCCACCTTCCGTGTGGGACAAGGAGCCAGACGTGTGCCCTTTCGGAATCAGGCTCTGCCGAGGAAGAGATCCATGAGATGTTCCTCCTCGGGGCATGCCCGGGTCCCAGATCCTGTTGTGCCTGTGATTAGGCTGCAGGGGGACGGTGAAGACCAGCAACAGCTTTCAGGGCTGCCACCTTCCGTGTGGGACAAGGAGCCGGACGTGTGCATTTTCAGAATCAGGCTCTGCTGAGGAAGAGATCCATGAGATGTTCCTCCTCTGGGCATACCCGGGTCCTGAATCCTGTTGTGCCTCTGAATAGGCTGCGGGGGAAGGTGAAGACCAGCAACAGCTTTCAGGGCTGCCACCTTCCGTGTGGGACAAGGAGCCGGACGTGTGCCTTTTCGGAATCAGGCTCTGCCGAGGAAGAGATCCATGACATGTTCCCTCTCTCGGCATGCCCGGGTCCTGAATCCTGTTGTGCCTCTGAATAGGCTGCAGGGGGACGGTGAAGACCAGCAACAGCTTTCAGGGCTGCCACCTTCCGTATGGGACAAGGAGCCGGACGTGTGCCTTTTCGGAATGAGCATATTTCAAGGACGAGAGCCATGAGATGTTCCCTCTCTCGGCAAGCCCGGGTCCCAGATCCTGTTGTGCCTGTGAATAGGCTGCAGGGGGACGGTGAAGACCAGGAACAGCTTTCAGGGCTTCCACCTTCCGTGTGGGACAAGGAGCCGGACGTGTGCCTTTTCGGAATCAGGCTCTGCCGAGGAAGAGATCCATGAGATGTTCCTCCTCTGGGCATGCACGGCTCCTGAATCTTGTTGTGCCTGTGAATAGGCTGCAGGGGGACGGTGAAGACCAGCAACAGCTTTCAGGGCTGCCACCTTCCGTGTGGGACAAGGAGCCGGACGTGTGCCTTTTCGGAATCAGGCTCTGCCGAGGAAGAGATCCATGAGATGTTCCTCCTCTGGGCATGCCCGGGTCCTGAATCCTATTGTGCCTCTGAATAGGCTGCAGGGGGAAGGTGAAGACCAGCAACAGCTTTCAGGGCTGCCACCTTCCGTGTGGGACAAGGAGCCGGACGTGTGCCTTTTCGGAATGAGCATCTGCCGAGGACGAGAGCCATGAGATATTCCCTCTCTCTGCAAGCCCGGGTCCCAGATCGTGTTGTACCTGTGAATAGGCTGCAGGGGGACGGTGAAGACCAGCAACAGCTTTCAGGGCTGCCACCTTCCGTGTGGGACAAGGAGCCGGACGTGTGCCCTTTCGGAATCAGGCTCTGCCGAGGAAGAGATCCATGAGATGTTCCTCCTCGGGGCATGCCCGGGTCCCAGATCCTGTTGTGCCTGTGAATAGGCTGCAGGGGGACGGTGAAGACCAGCAACAGCTTTCAGGGCTGCCACCTTCCGTGTGGGACAAGGATCCGGACGTGTGCATTTTCAGAATCAGGCTCTGCCGAGGAAGAGATCCATGAGATGTTCCTCCTCTGGGCATGCCCGGGTCCTGAATCCTGTTGTGCCTCTGAATAGGCTGCAGGGGGACGGTGAAGACCAGCAACAGCTTTCAGGGCTGCCACCTTCCGTGTGGGACAAGGAGCCGGACGTGTGCCTTTTCGGAATCAGGCTCTGCCGAGGACGAGGGCCATGAGATGTTCCTCCTCTGGGCATGCCCGGGTCCCAGATCCTGTTGTGCCTGTGAATAGGCTGCAGGGGGACGGTGAAGACCAGCAACAGCTTTCAGGGCTGCCACCTTCCGTGTGGGACAAGGAGCCGGACGTGTGCCCTTTCGGAATCAGGCTCTGCCGAGGAAGAGATCCATGAGATGTTCCTCCTCGGGGCATGCCCGGGTCCCAGATCCTGTTGTGCCTGTGAATAGGCTGCAGGGGGACGGTGAAGACCAGCAACAGCTTTCAGGGCTGCCACCTTCCGTGTGGGACAAGGAGCCGGACGTGTGCATTTTCAGAATCAGGCTCTGCTGAGGAAGAGATCCATGAGATGTTCCTCCTCTGGGCATGCCCGGGTCCTGAATCCTGTTGTGCCTCTGAATAGGCTGCGGGGGAAGGTGAAGACCAGCAACAGCTTTCAGGGCTGCCACCTTCCGTGTGGGACAAGGAGCCGGACGTGTGCCTTTTCGGAATCAGGCTCTGCCGAGGAAGAGATCCATGACATGTTCCCTCTCTCGGCAAGCCCGGGTCCCAGATCCTGTTGTGCCTGTGAATAGGCTGCAGGGGGACGGTGAAGACCAGCAACAGCTTTCAGGGCTGCCACCTTCCGTGTGGGACAAGGAGCCGGACGTGTGCCTTTTCGGAATCAGGCTCTGCCGAGGATGAGAGCCATGAGATGTTCCTCCTCTCAGCAAGCCCGAGTCCCAGATCCTGTTGTACCTGTGAATAGGCTGCAGGGGGACAGTAAAGACCAGCAACAGCTTTCAGGGCTGCCACCTTCCGTGTGGGACAAGGAGCCGGACGTGTGCCTTTTCGGAATCAGGCTCTGCCGAGGACGAGAGCCATGAGATGTTCCTCCTCTCAGCAAGCCCGGGTCCCAGATCCTGTTGTACCTGTGAATAGGCTGCAGGGGGAAGGTGAAGACCAGCAACAGCTTTCAGGGCTGCCACCTTCCGTGTGGGACAAGGAGCCGGATGTGTGCCTTTTCGGAATCAGGCTCTGCCGAGGAAGAGATCCATGAGATGTTCCTCCTCTGGGCATGCCCGGGTCCTGATTCTTGTTGTGCCTGTGAATAGGCTGCAGGGGGACGGTGAAGACCAGCAACAGCTTTCAGGGCTGCCACCTTCTGTGTGGTAGAAGGAGCTGGACGTGTGCCTTTTCGGAATCAGGCTCTGCCGAGGAAGAGATCCATGAGATGTTCCTCCTCTGGGCATGCCCGGGTCCTGAATCCTGTTGTGCCTCTGAATAGGCTGCAGGGGGAAGGTGAAGACCAGCAACAGCTTTCAGGGCTGCCACCTTCCGTGTGGGACAAGGAGCCGGACGTGTGCCTTTTCGGAATGAGCATCTGCCGAGGACGAGAGCCATGAGATATTCCCTCTCTCTGCAAGCCCGGGTCCCAGATCCTGTTGTACCTGTGAATAGGCTGCAGGGGGACGGTGAAGACCAGCAACAGCTTTCAGGGCTGCCACCTTCCGTGTGGGACAAGGAGCCGGACGTGTGCCCTTTCGGAATCAGGCTCTGCCGAGGAAGAGATCCATGAGATGTTCCTCCTCGGGGCATGCCCGGGTCCCAGATCCTGTTGTGCCTGTGAATAGGCTGCAGGGGGACGGTGAAGACCAGCAACAGCTTTCAGGGCTGCCACCTTCCGTGTGGGACAAGGATCCGGACGTGTGCATTTTCAGAATCAGGCTCTGCCGAGGAAGAGATCCATGAGATGTTCCTCCTCTGGGCATGCCCGGGTCCTGAATCCTGTTGTGCCTCTGAATAGGCTGCAGGGGGACGGTGAAGACCAGCAACAGCTTTCAGGGCTGCCACCTTCCGTGTGGGACAAGGAGCCGGACGTGTGCCTTTTCGGAATCAGGCTCTGCCGAGGACGAGGGCCATGAGATGTTCCTCCTCTGGGCATGCCCGGGTCCCAGATCCTGTTGTGCCTGTGAATAGGCTGCAGGGGGACGGTGAAGACCAGCAACAGCTTTCAGGGCTGCCACCTTCCGTGTGGGACAAGGAGCCGGACGTGTGCCCTTTCGGAATCAGGCTCTACCGAGGAAGAGATCCATGAGATGTTCCTCCTCTGGGCATGCCCGGGTCCCAGATCCTGTTGTGCCTGTGAATAGGCTGCAGGGGGACGGTGAAGACCAGCAACAGCTTTCAGGGCTGCCACCTTCCGTGTGGGACAAGGAGCCGGACGTGTGCATTTTCAGAATCAGGCTCTGATGAGGAAGAGATCCATGAGATGTTCCTCCTCTGGGCATGCCCGGGTCCTGAATCCTGTTGTGCCTCTGAATAGGCTGTGGGGGAAGGTGAAGACCAGCAACAGCTTTCAGGGCTGCCACCTTCCGTGTGGGACAAGGAGCCGGACGTGTGCCTTTTCGGAATCAGGCTCTGCCGAGGAAGAGATCCATGACATGTTCCCTCTCTCGGAAAGCCCGGGTCCCAGATCCTGTTGTGCCTGTGAATAGGCTGCAGGGGGACGGTGAAGACCAGGAACAGCTTTCAGGGCTTCCACATTCCGTGTGGGACAAGGAGCCGGACGTGTGCCTTTTCGGAATCAGGCTCTGCCGAGGAAGAGATCCATGAGATGTTCCTCCTCTGGGCAAGCCCGGGTCCCAGATCCTGTTGTACCTGTGAATAGGCAGCAGGGGGACGGTGAAGACCAGCAACAGCTTTCAGGGCTGCCACCTTCCGTGTGGGACAAGGAGCCGGACGTGTGCCTTTTCGGAATCAGGCTCTGCCGAGGACGAGAGCCATGAGATGTTCCTCCTCTCAGCAAGCCCGGGTCCCAGATCCTGTTGTACCTGTGAATAGGCTGCAGGGGGAAGGTGAAGACCAGCAACAGCTTTCAGGGCTGCCACCTTCCGTGTGGGAGAAGGAGCCGGACGTGTGCCTTTTCGGAATCAGGCTCTGCCGAGGAAGAGATCCATGAGATGTTCCTCCTCTGAGCATGCCCGGGTCCTGAATCTTGTTGTGCCTGTGAATAGGCTGCAGGGGGACGGTGAAGACCAGCAACAGCTTTCAGGGCTGCCACCTTCCGTGTGGGACAAGGAGCCGGATGTGTGCCTTTTCGGAATCAGGCTCTGCCGAGGAAGAGATCCATGAGATGTTCCTCCTCTGGGCATGCCCGGGTCCTGAATCTTGTTGTGCCTGTGAATAGGCTGCAGGGGGACGGTGAAGACCAGCAACAGCTTTCAGGGCTGCCACCTTCTGTGTGGGACAAGGAGCCGGACGTGTGCCTTTTCGGAATCAGGCTCTGCCGAGGAAGAGATCCATGAGATGTTCCTCCTCTGGGCATGCCCGGGTCCTGAATCCTATTGTGCCTCTGAATAGGCTGCAGGGGGAAGGTGAAGACCAGCAACAGCTTTCAGGGCTGCCACCTTCCGTGTGGGACAAGGAGCCGGACGTGTGCCTTTTCGGAATGAGCATCTGCCGAGGACGAGAGCCATGAGATATTCCCTCTCTCTGCAAGCCCGGGTCCCAGATCCTGTTGTACCTGTGAATAGGCTGCAGGGGGACGGTGAAGACCAGCAACAGCTTTCAGGGCTGCCACCTTCCGTGTGGGACAAGGAGCCGGACGTGTGCATTTTCGGAATCAGGCTCTGCCGAGGAAGAGATCCATGAGATGTTCCTCCTCTGGGCATACCCGGGTCCTGAATCCTGTTGTGCCTCTGAATAGGCTGCGGGGGAAGGTGAAGACCAGCAACAGCTTTCAGGGCTGCCACCTTCCGTGTGGGACAAGGAGCCGGACGTGTGCCTTTTCGGAATCAGGCTCTGCCGAGGAAGAGATCCATGACATGTTCCCTCTCTCGGCAAGCCCGGGTCCCAGATCCTGTTGTGCCTGTGAATAGGCTGCAGGGGGACGGTGAAGACCAGCAACAGCTTTCAGGGCTGCCACCTTCCGTGTGGGACAAGGAGCCGGACGTGTGCCTTTTCGGAATCAGGCTCTGCCGAGGACGAGAGCCATGAGATGTTCCTCCTCTGGGCAAGCCCGGGTCCCAGATCCTGTTGTACCTGTGAATAGGCAGCAGGGGGACGGTGAAGACCAGCAACAGCTTTCAGGGCTGCCACCTTCCGTGTGGGACAAGGAGCCGGACGTGTGCCTTTTCGGAATCAGGCTCTGCCGAGGACGAGAGCCATGAGATGTTCCTCCTCTCAGCAAGCCCGGGTCCCAGATCCTGTTGTACCTGTGAATAGGCTGCAGGGGGAAGGTGAAGACCAGCAACAGCTTTCAGGGCTGCCACCTTCCGTGTGGGAGAAGGAGCCGGACGTGTGCCTTTTCGGAATCAGGCTCTGCCGAGGAAGAGATCCATGAGATGTTCCTCCTCTGAGCATGCCCGGGTCCTGAATCTTGTTTTGCCTGTGAATAGGCTGCAGGGGGACGGTGAAGACCAGCAACAGCTTTCAGGGCTGCCACCTTCCGTGTGGGACAAGGAGCCGGATGTGTGCCTTTTCGGAATCAGGCTCTGCCGAGGAAGAGATCCATGAGATGTTCCTCCTCTGGGCATGCCCGGGTCCTGAATCTTGTTGTGCCTGTGAATAGGCTGCAGGGGGACGGTGAAGACCAGCAACAGCTTTCAGGGCTGCCACCTTCTGTGTGGGACAAGGAGCCGGACGTGTGCCTTTTCGGAATCAGGCTCTGCCGAGGAAGAGATCCATGAGATGTTCCTCCTCTGGGCATGCCCGGGTCCTGAATCCTATTGTGCCTGTGAATAGGCTGCAGGGGGACGGTGAAGACCAGCAACAGCTTTCAGGGCTGCCACCTTCCGTGTGGGACAAGGAGCCGGATGTGTGCCTTTTCGGAATCAGGCTCTGCCGAGGACGAGAGCCATGAGATGTTCCTCCTCTCAGCAAGCCCGGGTCCCAGATCCTGTTGTACCTGT
Source organism: Astur gentilis (assembly GCF_929443795.1). Classification (NCBI taxonomy): domain Eukaryota; kingdom Metazoa; phylum Chordata; class Aves; order Accipitriformes; family Accipitridae; genus Astur; species Astur gentilis. The sequence continues at coordinate 804,673 of NC_064914.1, forward strand.
GAATAGGCTGCAGGGGGACAGTAAAGACCAGCAACAGCTTTCAGGGCTGCCACCTTCCGTGTGGGACAAGGAGCCGGACGTGTGCATTTTCAGAATCAGGCTCTGCTGAGGAAGAGATCCATGAGATGTTCCTCCTCTGGGCATACCCGGGTCCTGAATCCTGTTGTGCCTCTGAATAGGCTGCGGGGGAAGGTGAAGACCAGCAACAGCTTTCAGGGCTGCCACCTTCCGTGTGGGACAAGGAGCCGGACGTGTGCCTTTTCGGAATCAGGCTCTGCCGAGGAAGAGATCCATGACATGTTCCCTCTCTCGGCAAGCCCGGGTCCCAGATCCTGTTGTGCCTGTGAATAGGCTGCAGGGGGACGGTGAAGACCAGCAACAGCTTTCAGGGCTGCCACCTTCCGTGTGGGACAAGGAGCCGGACGTGTGCCTTTTCGGAATCAGGCTCTGCCGAGGACGAGAGCCATGAGATGTTCCTCCTCTCAGCAAGCCCGGGTCCCAGATCCTGTTGTACCTGTGAATAGGCTGCAGGGGGAAGGTGAAGACCAGCAACAGCTTTCAGGGCTGCCACCTTCCGTGTGGGACAAGGAGCCAGACGTGTGCCCTTTCGGAATCAGGCTCTGCCGAGGAAGAGATCCATGAGATGTTCCTCCTCGGGGCATGCCCGGGTCCCAGATCCTGTTGTGCCTGTGATTAGGCTGCAGGGGGACGGTGAAGACCAGCAACAGCTTTCAGGGCTGCCACCTTCCGTGTGGGACAAGGAGCCGGACGTGTGCATTTTCAGAATCAGGCTCTGCTGAGGAAGAGATCCATGAGATGTTCCTCCTCTGGGCATACCCGGGTCCTGAATCCTGTTGTGCCTCTGAATAGGCTGCGGGGGAAGGTGAAGACCAGCAACAGCTTTCAGGGCTGCCACCTTCCGTGTGGGACAAGGAGCCGGACGTGTGCCTTTTCGGAATCAGGCTCTGCCGAGGAAGAGATCCATGAGATGTTCCTCCTCTGGGCAAGCCCGGGTCCCAGATCCTGTTGTACCTGTGAATAGGCAGCAGGGGGACGGTGAAGACCAGCAACAGCTTTCAGGGCTGCCACCTTCCGTGTGGGACAAGGAGCCGGACGTGTGCCTTTTCGGAATCAGGCTCTGCCGAGGACGAGAGCCATGAGATGTTCCTCCTCTCAGCAAGCCCGGGTCCCAGATCCTGTTGTACCTGTGAATAGGCTGCAGGGGGACAGTAAAGACCAGCAACAGCTTTCAGGGCTGCCACCTTCCGTGTGGGACAAGGAGCCGGACGTGTGCCTTTTCGGAATCAGGCTCTGCCGAGGAAGAGATCCATGAGATGTTCCTCCTCTGAGCATGCCCGGGTCCTGAATCTTGTTTTGCCTGTGAATAGGCTGCAGGGGGACGGTGAAGACCAGCAACAGCTTTCAGGGCTGCCACCTTCCGTGTGGGACAAGGAGCCGGACGTGTGCCTTTTCGGAATCAGGCTCTGCCGAGGAAGAGATCCATGAGATGTTCCTCCTCTGGGCATGCCCGGGTCCTGAATCTTGTTGTGCCTGTGAATAGGCTGCAGGGGGACGGTGAAGACCAGCAACAGCTTTCAGGGCTGCCACCTTCTGTGTGGGACAAGGAGCCGGACGTGTGCCTTTTCGGAATCAGGCTCTGCCGAGGAAGAGATCCATGAGATGTTCCTCCTCTGGGCATGCCCGGGTCCTGAATCCTATTGTGCCTGTGAATAGGCTGCAGGGGGACGGTGAAGACCAGCAACAGCTTTCAGGGCTGCCACCTTCCGTGTGGGACAAGGAGCCGGATGTGTGCCTTTTCGGAATCAGGCTCTGCCGAGGACGAGAGCCATGAGATGTTCCTCCTCTCAGCAAGCCCGGGTCCCAGATCCTGTTGTACCTGTGAATAGGCTGCAGGGGGACAGTAAAGACCAGCAACAGCTTTCAGGGCTGCCACCTTCCGTGTGGGACAAGGAGCCGGACGTGTGCATTTTCAGAATCAGGCTCTGCTGAGGAAGAGATCCATGAGATGTTCCTCCTCTGGGCATACCCGGGTCCTGAATCCTGTTGTGCCTCTGAATAGGCTGCGGGGGAAGGTGAAGACCAGCAACAGCTTTCAGGGCTGCCACCTTCCGTGTGGGACAAGGAGCCGGACGTGTGCCTTTTCGGAATCAGGCTCTGCCGAGGAAGAGATCCATGACATGTTCCCTCTCTCGGCAAGCCCGGGTCCCAGATCCTGTTGTGCCTGTGAATAGGCTGCAGGGGGACGGTGAAGACCAGCAACAGCTTTCAGGGCTGCCACCTTCCGTGTGGGACAAGGAGCCGGACGTGTGCCTTTTCGGAATCAGGCTCTGCCGAGGACGAGAGCCATGAGATGTTCCTCCTCTCAGCAAGCCCGGGTCCCAGATCCTGTTGTACCTGTGAATAGGCTGCAGGGGGAAGGTGAAGACCAGCAACAGCTTTCAGGGCTGCCACCTTCCGTGTGGGACAAGGAGCCAGACGTGTGCCCTTTCGGAATCAGGCTCTGCCGAGGAAGAGATCCATGAGATGTTCCTCCTCGGGGCATGCCCGGGTCCCAGATCCTGTTGTGCCTGTGATTAGGCTGCAGGGGGACGGTGAAGACCAGCAACAGCTTTCAGGGCTGCCACCTTCCGTGTGGGACAAGGAGCCGGACGTGTGCATTTTCTGAATCAGGCTCTGCCGAGGAAGAGATCCATGAGATGTTCCTCCTCTGGGCATACCCGGGTCCTGAATCCTGTTGTGCCTCTGAATAGGCTGCGGGGGAAGGTGAAGACCAGCAACAGCTTTCAGGGCTGCCACCTTCCGTGTGGGACAAGGAGCCGGACGTGTGCCTTTTCGGAATCAGGCTCTGCCGAGGAAGAGATCCATGACATGTTCCCTCTCTCGGCATGCCCGGGTCCTGAATCCTGTTGTGCCTCTGAATAGGCTGCAGGGGGACGGTGAAGACCAGCAACAGCTTTCAGGGCTGCAACCTTCCGTATGGGACAAGGAGCCGGACGTGTGCCTTTTCGGAATGAGCATATTTCAAGGACGAGAGCCATGAGATGTTCCCTCTCTCGGCAAGCCCGGGTCCCAGATCCTGTTGTGCCTGTGAATAGGCTGCAGGGGGACGGTGAAGACCAGCAACAGCTTTCAGGGCTTCCACCTTCCGTGTGGGACAAGGAGCCGGACGTGTGCCTTTTCGGAATCAGGCTCTGCCGAGGATGAGATCCATGAGATGTTCCTCCTCTGGGCAAGCCCGGGTCCCAGATCCTGTTGTACCTGTGAATAGGCAGCAGGGGGACGGTGAAGACCAGCAACAGCTTTCAGGGCTGCCACCTTCCGTGTGGGACAAGGAGCCGGACGTGTGCCTTTTCGGAATCAGGCTCTGCCGAGGACGAGAGCCATGAGATGTTCCTCCTCTCAGCAAGCCCGGGTCCCAGATCCTGTTGTACCTGTGAATAGGCTGCAGGGGGAAGGTGAAGACCAGCAACAGCTTTCAGGGCTGCCACCTTCTGTGTGGGACAAGGAGCCGGACGTGTGCCTTTTCGGAATCAGGCTCTGCCGAGGAAGAGATCCATGAGATGTTCCTCCTCTGGGCATGCCCGGGTCCTGAATCTTGTTGTGCCTGTGAATAGGCTGCAGGGGGACGGTGAAGACCAGCAACAGCTTTCAGGGCTGCCACCTTCTGTGTGGGACAAGGAGCCGGACGTGTGCCTTTTCGGAATCAGGCTCTGCCGAGGAAGAGATCCATGAGATGTTCCTCCTCTGGGCATGCCCGGGTCCTGAATCCTATTGTGCCTCTGAATAGGCTGCAGGGGGAAGGTGAAGACCAGCAACAGCTTTCAGGGCTGCCACCTTCCGTGTGGGACAAGGAGCCGGACGTGTGCCTTTTCGGAATGAGCATCTGCCGAGGACGAGAGCCATGAGATATTCCCTCTCTCTGCAAGCCCGGGTCCCAGATCCTGTTTTACCTGTGAATAGGCTGCAGGGGGACGGTGAAGACCAGCAACAGCTTTCAGGGCTGCCACCTTCCGTGTGGGACAAGGAGCCGGACGTGTGCCTTTTCGGAATCAGGCTCTGCCGAGGACGAGAGCCATGAGATGTTCCTCCTCTCAGCAAGCCCGGGTCCCAGATCCTGTTGTACCTGTGAATAGGCTGCAGGGGGACAGTAAAGACCAGCAACAGCTTTCAGGGCTGCCACCTTCCGTGTGGGAGAAGGAGCCGGACGTGTGCCTTTTCGGAAACAGGCTCTGCCGAGGAAGAGATCCATGAGATGTTCCTCCTCTGAGCATGCCCGGGTCCTGAATCTTGTTGTGCCTGTGAATAGGCTGCAGGGGGACGGTGAAGACCAGCAACAGCTTTCAGGGCTGCCACCTTCCGTGTGGGACAAGGAGCCGGATGTGTGCCTTTTCGGAATCAGGCTCTGCCGAGGAAGAGATCCATGAGATGTTCCTCCTCTGGGCATGCCCGGGTCCTGAATCTTGTTGTGCCTGTGAATAGGCTGCAGGGGGACGGTGAAGACCAGCAACAGCTTTCAGGGCTGCCACCTTCCGTGTGGGACAAGGAGCCGGACGTGTGCCTTTTCGGAATCAGGCTCTGCCGAGGAAGAGATCCATGAGATGTTCCTCCTCTGGGCATGCCCGGGTCCTGAATCCTATTGTGCCTCTGAATAGGCTGCAGGGGGAAGGTGAAGACCAGCAACAGCTTTCAGGGCTGCCACCTTCCGTGTGGGACAAGGAGCCGGACGTGTGCCTTTTCGGAATGAGCATCTGCCGAGGACGAGAGCCATGAGATATTCCCTCTCTCTGCAAGCCCGGGTCCCAGATCCTGTTGTACCTGTGAATAGGCTGCAGGGGGAAGGTGAAGACCAGCAACAGCTTTCAGGGCTGCCACCTTCCGTGTGGGACAAGGAGCCGGACGTGTGCCTTTTCGGAATCAGGCTCTGCCGAGGAAGAGATCCATGACATGTTCCCTCTCTCGGCAAGCCCGGGTCCCAGATCCTGTTGTGCCTGTGAATAGGCTGCAGGGGGACGGTGAAGACCAGCAACAGCTTTCAGGGCTGCCACCTTCCGTGTGGGACAAGGAGCCGGACGTGTGCCTTTTCGGAATCAGGCTCTGCCGAGGACGAGAGCCATGAGATGTTCCTCCTCTCAGCAAGCCCGGGTCCCAGATCCTGTTGTACCTGTGAATAGGCTGCAGGGGGACAGTAAAGACCAGCAACAGCTTTCAGGGCTGCCACCTTCCGTGTGGGACAAGGAGCCGGACGTGTGCCTTTTCGGAATCAGGCTCTGCCGAGGACGAGAGCCATGAGATGTTCCTCCTCTCAGCAAGCCCGGGTCCCAGATCCTGTTGTACCTGTGAATAGGCTGCAGGGGGACAGTAAAGACCAGCAACAGCTTTCAGGGCTGCCACCTTCCGTGTGGGACAAGGAGCCGGACGTGTGCCTTTTCGGAATCAGGCTCTGCCGAGGACGAGAGCCATGAGATGTTCCTCCTCTCAGCAAGCCCGGGTCCTGAATCTTGTTGTGCCTGTGAATAGGCTGCAGGGGGACGGTGAAGACCAGCAACAGCTTTCAGGGCTGCCACCTTCCGTGTGGGACAAGGAGCCGGACGTGTGCCTTTTCGGAATGAGCATCTGCCGAGGACGAGAGCCATGAGATATTCCCTCTCTCTGCAAGCCCGGGTCCCAGATCCTGTTGTACCTGTGAATAGGCTGCAGGGGGACGGTGAAGACCAGCAACAGCTTTCAGGGCTGCCACCTTCCGTGTGGGACAAGGAGCCGGACGTGTGCCTTTTCGGAATCAGGCTCTGCCGAGGACGAGAGCCATGAGATGTTCCTCCTCTGGGCAAGCCCGGGTCCCAGATCCTGTTGTGCCTGTGAATAGGCTGCAGGGGGAAGGTGAAGACCAGCAACAGCTTTCAGGGCTGCCACCTTCCGTGTGGGACAAGGAGCCAGACGTGTGCCCTTTCGGAATCAGGCTCTGCCGAGGAAGAGATCCATGAGATGTTCCTCCTCGGGGCATGCCCGGGTCCCAGATCCTGTTGTGCCTGTGATTAGGCTGCAGGGGGACGGTGAAGACCAGCAACAGCTTTCAGGGCTGCCACCTTCCGTGTGGGACAAGGAGCCGGACGTGTGCATTTTCAGAATCAGGCTCTGCTGAGGAAGAGATCCATGAGATGTTCCTCCTCTGGGCATACCCGGGTCCTGAATCCTGTTGTGCCTCTGAATAGGCTGCGGGGGAAGGTGAAGACCAGCAACAGCTTTCAGGGCTGCCACCTTCCGTGTGGGACAAGGAGCCGGACGTGTGCCTTTTCGGAATCAGGCTCTGCCGAGGAAGAGATCCATGACATGTTCCCTCTCTCGGCATGCCCGGGTCCTGAATCCTGTTGTGCCTCTGAATAGGCTGCAGGGGGACGGTGAAGACCAGCAACAGCTTTCAGGGCTGCCACCTTCCGTATGGGACAAGGAGCCGGACGTGTGCCTTTTCGGAATGAGCATATTTCAAGGACGAGAGCCATGAGATGTTCCCTCTCTCGGCAAGCCCGGGTCCCAGATCCTGTTGTGCCTGTGAATAGGCTGCAGGGGGACGGTGAAGACCAGGAACAGCTTTCAGGGCTTCCACCTTCCGTGTGGGACAAGGAGCCGGACGTGTGCCTTTTCGGAATCAGGCTCTGCCGAGGAAGAGATCCATGAGATGTTCCTCCTCTGGGCAAGCCCGGGTCCCAGATCCTGTTGTACCTGTGAATAGGCAGCAGGGGGACGGTGAAGACCAGCAACAGCTTTCAGGGCTGCCACCTTCCTTGTGGGACAAGGAGCCGGACGTGTGCCTTTTCGGAATCAGGCTCTGCCGAGGACGAGAGCCATGAGATGTTCCTCCTCTCAGCAAGCCCGGGTCCCAGATCCTGTTGTACCTGTGAATAGGCTGCAGGGGGAAGGTGAAGACCAGCAACAACTTTCAGGGCTGCCACCTTCCGTGTGGGAGAAGGAGCCGGACGTGTGCCTTTTCGGAATCAGGCTCTGCCGAGGAAGAGATCCATGAGATGTTCCTCCTCTGAGCATGCCCGGGTCCTGAATCTTGTTGTGCCTGTGAATAGGCTGCAGGGGGACGGTGAAGACCAGCAACAGCTTTCAGGGCTGCCACCTTCCGTGTGGGACAAGGAGCCGGATGTGTGCCTTTTCGGAATCAGGCTCTGCCGAGGAAGAGATCCATGAGATGTTCCTCCTCTGGGCATGCCCGGGTCCTGAATCTTGTTGTGCCTGTGAATAGGCTGCAGGGGGACGGTGAAGACCAGCAACAGCTTTCAGGGCTGCCACCTTCCGTGTGGGACAAGGAGCCGGACGTGTGCCTTTTCGGAATCAGGCTCTGCCGAGGACGAGAGCCATGAGATGTTCCTCCTCTCTGCAAGCCCGGGTCCCAGATCCTGTTGTGCCTGTGAATAGGCTGCAGGGGGAAGGTGAAGACCAGCAACAGCTTTCAGGGCTGCCACCTTCCGTGTGGGACAAGGAGCCAGACGTGTGCCCTTTCGGAATCAGGCTCTGCCGAGGAAGAGATCCATGAGATGTTCCTCCTCGGGGCATGCCCGGGTCCCAGATCCTGTTGTGCCTGTGATTAGGCTGCAGGGGGACGGTGAAGACCAGCAACAGCTTTCAGGGCTGCCACCTTCCGTGTGGGACAAGGAGCCGGACGTGTGCCTTTTCGGAATCAGGCTCTGCCGAGGACGAGAGCCATGAGATGTTCCTCCTCTCAGCAAGCCCGGGTTCTGAATCTTGTAGTGCCTGTGAATAGGCTGCAGGGGGACGGTGAAGACCAGCAACAGCTTTCAGGGCTGCCACCTTCCGTGTGGGACAAGGAGCCGGACGTGTGCCTTTTCGGAATCAGGCTCTGCCGAGGAAGAGATCCATGACATGTTCCCTCTCTCGGCAAGCCCGGGTCCCAGATCCTGTTGTGCTTGTGAATAGGCTGCAGGGGGACGGTGAAGACCAGCAACAGCTTTCAGGGCTGCCACCTTCCGTGTGGGACAAGGAGCCGGACGTGTGCCTTTTCGGAATGAGCATCTGCCGAGGACGAGAGCCATGAGATATTCCCTCTCTCTGCAAGCCCGGGTCCCAGATCCTGTTGTACCTGTGAATAGGCTGCAGGGGGACGGTGAAGACCAGCAACAGCTTTCAGGGCTGCCACCTTCCGTGTGGGACAAGGAGCCGGACGTGTGCCTTTTCGGAATCAGGCTCTGCCGAGGACGAGAGCCATGAGATGTTCCTCCTCTGGGCAAGCCCGGGTCCCAGATCCTGTTGTACCTGTGAATAGGCTGCAGGGGGAAGGTGAAGACCAGCAACAGCTTTCAGGGCTGCCACCTTCCGTGTGGGACAAGGAGCCAGACGTGTGCCCTTTCGGAATCAGGCTCTGCCGAGGAAGAGATCCATGAGATGTTCCTCCTCGGGGCATGCCCGGGTCCCAGATCCTGTTGTGCCTGTGATTAGGCTGCAGGGGGACGGTGAAGACCAGCAACAGCTTTCAGGGCTGCCACCTTCCGTGTGGGACAAGGAGCCGGACGTGTGCATTTTCAGAATCAGGCTCTGCTGAGGAAGAGATCCATGAGATGTTCCTCCTCTGGGCATACCCGGGTCCTGAATCCTGTTGTGCCTCTGAATAGGCTGCGGGGGAAGGTGAAGACCAGCAACAGCTTTCAGGGCTGCCACCTTCCGTGTGGGACAAGGAGCCGGACGTGTGCCTTTTCGGAATCAGGCTCTGCCGAGGAAGAGATCCATGACATGTTCCCTCTCTCGGCATGCCCGGGTCCTGAATCCTGTTGTGCCTCTGAATAGGCTGCAGGGGGACGGTGAAGACCAGCAACAGCTTTCAGGGCTGCCACCTTCCGTATGGGACAAGGAGCCGGACGTGTGCCTTTTCGGAATGAGCATATTTCAAGGACGAGAGCCATGAGATGTTCCCTCTCTCGGCAAGCCCGGGTCCCAGATCCTGTTGTGCCTGTGAATAGGCTGCAGGGGGACGGTGAAGACCAGGAACAGCTTTCAGGGCTTCCACCTTCCGTGTGGGACAAGGAGCCGGACGTGTGCCTTTTCGGAATCAGGCTCTGCCGAGGAAGAGATCCATGAGATGTTCCTCCTCTGGGCATGCCCGGGTCCCAGATCCTGTTGTACCTGTGAATAGGCAGCAGGGGGACGGTGAAGACCAGCAACAGCTTTCAGGGCTGCCACCTTCCTTGTGGGACAAGGAGCCGGACGTGTGCCTTTTCGGAATCAGGCTCTGCCGAGGACGAGAGCCATGAGATGTTCCTCCTCTCAGCAAGCCCGGGTCCCAGATCCTGTTGTACCTGTGAATAGGCTGCAGGGGGAAGGTGAAGACCAGCAACAGCTTTCAGGGCTGCCACCTTCCGTGTGGGAGAAGGAGCCGGACGTGTGCCTTTTCGGAATCAGGCTCTGCCGAGGAAGAGATCCATGAGATGTTCCTCCTCTGAGCATGCCCGGGTCCTGAATCTTGTTGTGCCTGTGAATAGGCTGCAGGGGGACGGTGAAGACCAGCAACAGCTTTCAGGGCTGCCACCTTCCGTGTGGGACAAGGAGCCGGATGTGTGCCTTTTCGGAATCAGGCTCTGCCGAGGAAGAGATCCATGAGATGTTCCTCCTCTGGGCATGCCCGGGTCCTGAATCTTGTTGTGCCTGTGAATAGGCTGCAGGGGGACGGTGAAGACCAGCAACAGCTTTCAGGGCTGCCACCTTCCGTGTGGGACAAGGAGCCGGACGTGTGCCTTTTCGGAATCAGGCTCTGCCGAGGACGAGAGCCATGAGATGTTCCTCCTCTCAGCAAGCCCGGGTCCCAGATCCTGTTGTGCCTGTGAATAGGCTGCAGGGGGAAGGTGAAGACCAGCAACAGCTTTCAGGGCTGCCACCTTCCGTGTGGGACAAGGAGCCAGACGTGTGCCCTTTCGGAATCAGGCTCTGCCGAGGAAGAGATCCATGAGATGTTCCTCCTCGGGGCATGCCCGGGTCCCAGATCCTGTTGTGCCTGTGATTAGGCTGCAGGGGGACGGTGAAGACCAGCAACAGCTTTCAGGGCTGCCACCTTCCGTGTGGGACAAGGAGCCGGACGTGTGCCTTTTCGGAATCAGGCTCTGCCGAGGACGAGAGCCATGAGATGTTCCTCCTCTCAGCAAGCCCGGGTTCTGAATCTTGTAGTGCCTGTGAATAGGCTGCAGGGGGACGGTGAAGACCAGCAACAGCTTTCAGGGCTGCCACCTTCCGTGTGGGACAAGGAGCCGGACGTGTGCCTTTTCGGAATCAGGCTCTGCCGAGGAAGAGATCCATGACATGTTCCCTCTCTCGGCAAGCCCGGGTCCCAGATCCTGTTGTGCTTGTGAATAGGCTGCAGGGGGACGGTGAAGACCAGCAACAGCTTTCAGGGCTGCCACCTTCCGTGTGGGACAAGGAGCCGGACGTGTGCCTTTTCGGAATCAGGCTCTGCCGAGGACGAGAGCCATGAGATGTTCCTCCTCTCAGCAAGCCCGGGTCCCAGATCCTGTTGTACCTGTGAATAGGCTGCAGGGGGACAGTAAAGACCAGCAACAGCTTTCAGGGCTGCCACCTTCCGTGTGGGACAAGGAGCCGGACGTGTGCCTTTTCGGAATCAGGCTCTGCCGAGGACGAGAGCCATGAGATGTTCCTCCTCTCAGCAAGCCCGGGTCCTGAATCTTGTAGTGCCTGTGAATAGGCTGCAGGGGGACGGTGAAGACCAGCAACAGCTTTCAGGGCTGCCACCTTCCGTGTGGGACAAGGAGCCGGACGTGTGCCTTTTCGGAATCAGGCTCTGCCGAGGAAGAGATCCATGAGATGTTCCTCCTCTGGGCATGCCCGGGTCCAGAATCTTGTTGTGCCTGTGAATAGGCTGCAGGGGGACGGTGAAGACCAGCAACAGCTTTCAGGGCTGCCACCTTCCGTGTGGGACAAGGAGCCGGACGTGTGCCTTTTCGGAATCAGGCTCTGCCGAGGACGAGAGCCATGAGATGTTCCTCCTCTCAGCAAGCCCGAGTCCCAGATCCTGTTGTACCTGTGAATAGGCTGCAGGGGGACAGTAAAGACCAGCAACAGCTTTCAGGGCTGCCACCTTCCGTGTGGGACAAGGAGCCGGACGTGTGCCTTTTCGGAATTAGGCTCTGCCGAGGACGAGAGCCATGAGATGTTCCTCCTCTGGGCATGCCCGGGTCCTGAATCTTGCTGTGCCTGTGAATAGGCTGCAGGGGGACGGTGAAGACCAGCAACAGCTTTCAGGGCTGCCACCTTCCGTGTGGGACAAGGAGCCGGACGTGTGCCTTTTCGGAATCAGGCTCTGCCGAGGAAGAGATCCATGAGATGTTCCTCCTCTGGGCATGCCCGGGTCCCAGATCCTGTTGTGCCTGTGAATAGGCTGCAGGGGGACGGTGAAGACCAGCAACAGCTTTCAGGGCTGCCACCTTCCGTGTGGGACAAGGAGCCGGACGTGTGCCTTTTCGGAATCAGGCTCTGCCGAGGACGAGAGCCATGAGATGTTCCTCCTCGGGGCAAGCCCGGGTCCCAGATCCTGTTGTGCCTGTGAATAGGCTGCAGGGGGACGGTGAAGACCAGCAACAGCTTTCAGGGCTGCCACCTTCCGTGTGGGACAAGGAGCCGGACGTGTGCCCTTTCGGAATCAGGCTCTGCCGAGGAAGAGATCCATGAGATGTTCCTCCTCTGGGCATGCCCGGGTCCCAGATCCTGTTGTGCCTGTGAATAGGCTGCAGGGGGACGGTGAAGACCAGCAACAGCTTTCAGGGCTGCCACCTTCCGTGTGGGACAAGGAGCCGGACGTGTGCCTTTTCGGAATCAGGCTCTGCCGAGGACGAGAGCCATGAGATGTTCCTCCTCGGGGCAAGCCCGGGTCCCAGATCCTGTTGTGCCTGTGAATAGGCTGCAGGGGGAAGGTGAAGACCAGCAACAGCTTTCAGGGCTGCCACCTTCCGTGTGGGACAAGGAGCCGGACGTGTGCCTTTTCGGAATCAGGCTCTGCCGAGGAAGAGAGCCATGAGATGTTCCTCCTCTGGGCATGCCCGGGTTCTGAATCTTGTTGTGCCTGTGAATAGGCTGCAGGGGGACGGTGAAGACCAGCAACAGCTTTCAGGGCTGCCACCTTCCGTGTGGGACAAGGAGCCGGACGTGTGCCTTTTCAGAATCAGGCTCTGCCGAGGACGAGAGCCATGAGATGTTCCTCCTCTCAGCAAGCCCAAGTCCCAGATCCTGTTGTACCTGTGAATACGCTGCAGGGGGACAGTAAAGACCAGCAAGAGCTTTCAGGGCTGCCACCTTCCGTGTGGGACAAGGAGCCGGACGTGTGCCTTTTCGGAATCAGGCTCTGCCGAGGACGAGAGCCATGAGATGTTCCTCCTCTCAGCAAGCCCGGGTCCCAGATCCTGTTGTACCTGTGAATAGGCTGCAGGGGGAAGGTGAAGACCAGCAACAGCTTTCAGGGCTGCCACCTTCCGTGTGGGACAAGGAGCCGGACGTGTGCATTTTCGGAAAGAGGCTCTGCCGAGGAAGAGATCCATGAGATGTTCCTCCTCTGGGCATGCCCGGTTCCTGAATCTTGTTGTGCCTGTGAATAGGCTGCAGGGGGACGGTGAAGACCAGCAACAGCTTTCAGGGCTGCCACCTTCCGTGTGGGACAAGGATCCGGACGTGTGCCTTTTCGGAATCAGGCTCTGCCGAGGACGAGAGCCATGAGATGTTCCTCCTCGGGGCAAGCCCGGGTCCCAGATCCTGTTGTGCCTGTGAATAGGCTGCAGGGGGAAGGTGAAGACCAGCAACAGCTTTCAGGGCTGCCACCTTCCGTGTGGGACAAGGAGCCGGACGTGTGCCTTTTCGGAAAGAGGCTCTGCCGAGGAAGAGATCCATGAGATGTTCCTCCTCTGGGCATGCCCGGTTCCTGAATCTTGTTGTGCCTGTGAATAGGCTGCAGGGGGACGGTGAAGACCAGCAACAGCTTTCAGGGCTGCCACCTTCCGTATGGGACAAGGAGCCGGACGTGTGCCTTTTCGGAATCAGGCTCTGCCGAGGAAGAGATCCATGAGATGTTCCTCCTCTGGGCATGCACGGCTCCTGAATCTTGTTGTGCCTGTGAATAGGCTGCAGGGGGACGGTGAAGACCAGCAACAGCTTTCAGGGCTGCCACCTTCCGTGTGGGACAAGGAGCCGGACGTGTGCCTTTTCGGAATCAGGCTCTGCCGAGGAAGAGATCCATGAGATGTTCCTCCTCTGGGCAAGCCCGGGTCCCAGATCCTGTTGTACCTGTGAATAGGCTGCAGGGGGACGGTGAAGACCAGCAACAGCTTTCAGGGCTGCCACCTTCCGTGTGGGACAAGGAGCCGGACGTGTGCCTTTTCGGAATCAGGCTCTGCCGAGGACGAGAGCCATGAGATGTTCCTCCTCTCAGCAAGCCCGGGTCCCAGATCCTGTTGTACCTGTGAATAGGCTGCAGGGGGAAGGTGAAGACCAGCAACAGCTTTCAGGGCTGCCACCTTCCGTGTGGGAGAAGGAGCCGGACGTGTGCCTTTTCGGAAACAGGCTCTGCCGAGGAAGAGATCCATGAGATGTTCCTCCTCTGAGCATGCCCGGGTCCTGAATCTTGTTGTGCCTGTGAATAGGCTGCAGGGGGACGGTGAAGACCAGCAACAGCTTTCAGGGCTGCCACCTTCCGTGTGGGACAAGGAGCCGGATGTGTGCCTTTTCGGAATCAGGCTCTGCCGAGGAAGAGATCCATGAGATGTTCCTCCTCTGGGCATGCCCGGGTCCTGAATCCTATTGTGCCTCTGAATATGCTGCAGGGGGAAGGTGAAGACCAGCAACAGCTTTCAGGGCTGCCACCTTCCGTGTGGGACAAGGAGCCGGATGTGTGCCTTTTCGGAATCAGGCTCTGCCGAGGACGAGAGCCATGAGATGTTCCTCCTCTCAGCAAGCCCGGGTCCCAGATCCTGTTGTACCTGTGAATAGGCTGCAGGGGGAAGGTGAAGACCAGCAACAGCTTTCAGGGCTGCCACCTTCCGTGTGGGACAAGGAGCCAGACTTGTGCCCTTTCGGAATCAGGCTCTGCCGAGGAAGAGATCCATGAGATGTTCCTCCTCGGGGCATGCCCGGGTCCCAGATCCTGTTGTGCCTGTCAATAGGCTGCAGGGGGACGGTGAAGACCAGCAACAGCTTTCAGGGCTGCCACCTTCCGTGCGGGACAAGGATCCGGACGTGTGCATTTTCAGAATCAGGCTCTGCCGAGGAAGAGATCCATGAGATGTTCCTCCTCTGGGCATGCCCGGGTCCTGAATCCTGTTGTGCCTGTGAATAGGCTGCAGGGGGACGGTGAAGACCAGCAACAGCTTTCAGGGCTGCCACCTTCCGTGTGGGACAAGGAGCCGGACGTGTGCCTTTTCGGAATCAGGCTCTGCCGAGGACGAGGGCCATGAGATGTTCCTCCTCTGGGCATGCCCGGGTCCCAGATCCTGTTGTGCCTGTGAATAGGCTGCAGGGGGACGGTGAAGACCAGCAACAGCTTTCAGGGCTGCCACCTTCCGTGTGGGACAAGGAGCCGGACGTGTGCCTTTTCGGAATCAGGCTCTGCCGAGGACGAGAGCCATGAGATGTTCCTCCTGTGGGCAAGCCCGGGTCCCAGATCCTGTTGTACCTGTGAATAGGCTGCAGGGGGAAGGTGAAGACCAGCAACAGCTTTCAGGGCTGCCACCTTCCGTGTGGGACAAGGAGCCGGACGTGTGCCCTTTCGGAATCAGGCTCTGCCGAGGAAGAGATCCAAGAGATGTTACTCCTCGGGGCATGCCCGGGTCCCAGATCCTGTTGTGCCTGTGAATAGGCTGCAGGGGGACGGTGAAGACCAGCAACAGCTTTCAGGGCTGCCACCTTCCGTGTGGGACAAGGAGCCGGACGTGTGCCTTTTCGGAATCAGGCTCTGCCGAGGAAGAGATCCATGAGATGTTCCTCCTCTGGGCATGCACGGCTCCTGAATCTTGTTGTGCCTGTGAATAGGCTGCAGGGGGACGGTGAAGACCAGCAACAGCTTTCAGGGCTGCCACCTTCCGTGTGGGACAAGGAGCCGGACGTGTGCCTTTTCGGAATCAGGCTCTGCCGAGGAAGAGATCCATGAGATGTTCCTCCTCTGGGCAAGCCCGGGTCCCAGATCCTGTTGTACCTGTGAATAGGCTGCAGGGGGACGGTGAAGACCAGCAACAGCTTTCAGGGCTGCCACCTTCCGTGTGGGACAAGGAGCCGGACGTGTGCCTTTTCGGAATCAGGCTCTGCCGAGGACGAGAGCCATGAGATGTTCCTCCTCTCAGCAAGCCCGGGTCCCAGATCCTGTTGTACCTGTGAATAGGCTGCAGGGGGAAGGTGAAGACCAGCAACAGCTTTCAGGGCTGCCACCTTCCGTGTGGGAGAAGGAGCCGGACGTGTGCCTTTTCGGAAACAGGCTCTGCCGAGGAAGAGATCCATGAGATGTTCCTCCTCTGAGCATGCCCGGGTCCTGAATCTTGTTGTGCCTGTGAATAGGCTGCAGGGGGACGGTGAAGACCAGCAACAGCTTTCAGGGCTGCCACCTTCCGTGTGGGACAAGGAGCCGGATGTGTGCCTTTTCGGAATCAGGCTCTGCCGAGGAAGAGATCCATGAGATGTTCCTCCTCTGGGCATGCCCGGTTCCTGAATCTTGTTGTGCCTGTGAATAGGCTGCAGGGGGACGGTGAAGACCAGCAACAGCTTTCAGGGCTGCCACCTTCTGTGTGGGACAAGGAGCCGGACGTGTGCCTTTTCGGAATCAGGCTCTGCCGAGGAAGAGATCCATGAGATGTTCCTCCTCTGGGCATGCCCGGGTCCTGAATCCTATTGTGCCTCTGAATAGGCTGCAGGGGGAAGGTGAAGACCAGCAACAGCTTTCAGGGCTGCCACCTTCCGTGTGGGACAAGGAGCCGGACGTGTGCATTTTCGGAATGAGCATCTGCCGAGGACGAGAGCCATGAGATATTCCCTCTCTCTGCAAGCCCGGGTCCCAAATCCTGTTGTACCTGTGAATAGGCTGCAGGGGGACGGTGAAGACCAGCAACAGCTTTCAGGGCTGCCACCTTCCGTGTGGGACAAGGAGCCGGACGTGTGCCCTTTCGGAATCAGGCTCTGCCGAGGAAGAGATCCATGAGATGTTCCTCCTCGGGGCATGCCCGGGTCCCAGATCCTGTTGTGCCTGTGAATAGGCTGCAGGGGGACGGTGAAGACCAGCAACAGCTTTCAGGGCTGCCACCTTCCGTGTGGGACAAGGATCCGGACGTGTGCATTTTCAGAATCAGGCTCTGCCGAGGAAGAGATCCATGAGATGTTCCTCCTCTGGGCATGCCCGGGTCCTGAATCCTGTTGTGCCTCTGAATAGGCTGCAGGGGGACGGTGAAGACCAGCAACAGCTTTCAGGGCTGCCACCTTCCGTGTGGGACAAGGAGCCGGACGTGTGCCTTTTCGGAATCAGGCTCTGCCGAGGACGAGGGCCATGAGATGTTCCTCCTCTGGGCATGCCCGGGTCCCAGATCCTGTTGTGCCTGTGAATAGGCTGCAGGGGGAAGGTGAAGACCAGCAACAGCTTTCAGGGCTGCCACCTTCCGTGTGGGACAAGGAGCCGGACGTGTGCCCTTTCGGAATCAGGCTCTGCCGAGGAAGAGATCCATGAGATGTTCCTCCTCGGGGCATGCCCGGGTCCCAGATCCTGTTGTGCCTGTGAATAGGCTGCAGGGGGACGGTGAAGACCAGCAACAGCTTTCAGGGCTGCCACCTTCCGTGTGGGACAAGGAGCCGGACGTGTGCATTTTCAGAATCAGGCTCTGCTGAGGAAGAGATCCATGAGATGTTCCTCCTCTGGGCATACCCGGGTCCTGAATCCTGTTGTGCCTCTGAATAGGCTGCGGGGGAAGGTGAAGACCAGCAACAGCTTTCAGGGCTGCCACCTTCCGTGTGGGACAAGGAGCCGGACGTGTGCCTTTTCGGAATCAGGCTCTGCCGAGGAAGAGATCCATGACATGTTCCCTCTCTCGGCAAGCCCGGGTCCCAGATCCTGTTGTGCCTGTGAATAGGCTGCAGGGGGACGGTGAAGACCAGTAACAGCTTTCAGGGCTGCCACCTTCCGTGTGGGACAAGGAGCCGGACGTGTGCCTTTTCGGAATCAGGCTCTGCCGAGGATGAGAGCCATGAGATGTTCCTCCTCTCAGCAAGCCCGGGTCCCAGATCCTGTTGTACCTGTGAATAGGCTGCAGGGGGACAGTAAAGACCAGCAACAGCTTTCAGGGCTGCCACCTTCCGTGTGGGACAAGGAGCCGGACGTGTGCCTTTTCGGAATCAGGCTCTGCCGAGGACGAGAGCCATGAGATGTTCCTCCTCTCAGCAAGCCCGGGTCCCAGATCCTGTTGTACCTGTGAATAGGCTGCAGGGGGAAGGTGAAGACCAGCAACAGCTTTCAGGGCTGCCACCTTCCGTGTGGGACAAGGAGCCGGATGTGTGCCTTTTCGGAATCAGGCTCTGCCGAGGAAGAGATCCATGAGATGTTCCTCCTCTGGGCATGCCCGGGTCCTGAATCTTGTTGTGCCTGTGAATAGGCTGCAGGGGGACGGTGAAGACCAGCAACAGCTTTCAGGGCTGCCACCTTCTGTGTGGGACAAGGAGCCGGACGTGTGCCTTTTCGGAATCAGGCTCTGCCGAGGAAGAGATCCATGAGATGTTCCTCCTCTGGGCATGCCCGGGTCCTGAATCCTGTTGTGCCTCTGAATAGGCTGCAGGGGGAAGGTGAAGACCAGCAACAGCTTTCAGGGCTGCCACCTTCCGTGTGGGACAAGGAGCCGGACGTGTGCCTTTTCGGAATGAGCATCTGCCGAGGACGAGAGCCATGAGATATTCCCTCTCTCTGCAAGCCCGGGTCCCAGATCCTGTTGTACCTGTGAATAGGCTGCAGGGGGACGGTGAAGACCAACAACAGCTTTCAGGGCTGCCACCTTCCGTGTGGGACAAGGAGCCGGACGTGTGCCCTTTCGGAATCAGGCTCTGCCGAGGAAGAGATCCATGAGATGTTCCTCCTCGGGGCATGCCCGGGTCCCAGATCCTGTTGTGCCTGTGAATAGGCTGCAGGGGGACGGTGAAGACCAGCAACAGCTTTCAGGGCTGCCACCTTCCGTGTGGGACAAGGATCCGGACGTGTGCATTTTCAGAATCAGGCTCTGCCGAGGAAGAGATCCATGAGATGTTCCTCCTCTGGGCATGCCCGGGTCCTGAATCCTGTTGTGCCTCTGAATAGGCTGCAGGGGGACGGTGAAGACCAGCAACAGCTTTCAGGGCTGCCACCTTCCGTGTGGGACAAGGAGCCGGACGTGTGCCTTTTCGGAATCAGGCTCTGCCGAGGACGAGGGCCATGAGATGTTCCTCCTCTGGGCATGCCCGGGTCCCAGATCCTGTTGTGCCTGTGAATAGGCTGCAGGGGGACGGTGAAGACCAGCAACAGCTTTCAGGGCTGCCACCTTCCGTGTGGGACAAGGAGCCGGACGTGTGCCCTTTCGGAATCAGGCTCTGCCGAGGAAGAGATCCATGAGATGTTCCTCCTCTGGGCATGCCCGGGTCCCAGATCCTGTTGTGCCTGTGAATAGGCTGCAGGGGGACGGTGAAGACCAGCAACAGCTTTCAGGGCTGCGACCTTCCGTGTGGGACAAGGAGCCGGACGTGTGCATTTTCAGAATCAGGCTCTGCTGAGGAAGAGATCCATGAGATGTTCCTCCTCTGGGCATGCCCGGGTCCTGAATCCTGTTGTGCCTCTGAATAGGCTGCGGGGGAAGGTGAAGACCAGCAACAGCTTTCAGGGCTGCCACCTTCCGTGTGGGACAAGGAGCCGGACGTGTGCCTTTTCGGAATCAGGCTCTGCCGAGGAAGAGATCCATGACATGTTCCCTCTCTCGGAAAGCCCGGGTCCCAGATCCTGTTGTGCCTCTGAATAGGCTGCAGGGGGATGGTGAAGACCAGCAACAGCTTTCGGGGCTGCCACCTTCCGTGTGGGACAAGGAGCCGGACGTGTGCCTTTTCGGAATCAGGCTCTGCCGAGGACGAGAGCCATGAGATGTTCCTCCTCTCAGCAAGCCCGGGTCCCAGATCCTGTTGTACCTGTGAATAGGCTGCAGGGGGAAGGTGAAGACCAGCAACAGCTTTCAGGGCTGCCACCTTCCGTGTGGGACAAGGAGCCAGACGTGTGCCCTTTCGGAATCAGGCTCTGCCGAGGAAGAGATCCATGAGATGTTCCTCCTCGGGGCATGCCCGGGTCCCAGATCCTGTTGTGCCTGTGAATAGGCTGCAGGGGGACGGTGAAGACCAGCAACAGCTTTCAGGGCTGCCACCTTCCGTGTGGGACAAGGATCCGGACGTGTGCATTTTCAGAATCAGGCTCTGCCGAGGAAGAGATCCATGAGATGTTCCTCCTCGGGGCATGCCCGGGTCCTGAATCCTGTTGTGCCTCTGAATAGGCTGCAGGGGGACGGTGAAGACCAGCAACAGCTTTCAGGGCTGCCACCTTCCGTGTGGGACAAGGAGCCGGACGTGTGCCTTTTCGGAATCAGGCTCTGCCGAGGACGAGGGCCATGAGATGTTCCTCCTCTGGGCATGCCCGGGTCCCAGATCCTGTTGTGCCTGTGAATAGGCTGCAGGGGGACGGTGAAGACCAGCAACAGCTTTCAGGGCTGCCACCTTCCGTGTGGGACAAGGAGCCGGACGTGTGCCTTTTCGGAATCAGGCTCTGCCGAGGACGAGAGCCATGAGATGTTCCTCCTCTCAGCAAGCCCGGGTCCCAGATCCTGTTGTACCTGTGAATAGGCTGCAGGGGGACAGTAAAGACCAGCAACAGCTTTCAGGGCTGCCACCTTCCGTGTGGGAGAAGGAGCCGGACGTGTGCCTTTTCGGAAACAGGCTCTGCCGAGGAAGAGATCCATGAGATGTTCCTCCTCTGAGCATGCCCGGGTCCTGAATCTTGTTGTGCCTGTGAATAGACTGCAGGGGGACGGTGAAGACCAGCAACAGCTTTCAGGGCTGCCACCTTCCGTGTGGGACAAGGAGCCGGATGTGTGCCTTTTCGGAATCAGGCTCTGCCGAGGAAGAGATCCATGAGATGTTCCTCCTCTGGGCATGCCCGGGTCCTGAATCTTGTAGTGCCTGTGAATAGGCTGCAGGGGGACGGTGAAGACCAGCAACAGCTTTCAGGGCTGCCACCTTCTGTGTGGGACAAGGAGCCGGACGTGTGCCTTTTCGGAATCAGGCTCTGCCGAGGAAGAGATCCATGAGATGTTCCTCCTCTGGGCATGCCCGGGTCCTGAATCCTATTGTGCCTCTGAATAGGCTGCAGGGGGAAGGTGAAGACCAGCAACAGCTTTCAGGGCTGCCACCTTCCGTGTGGGACAAGGAGCCGGACGTGTGCCTTTTCGGAATGAGCATCTGCCGAGGACGAGAGCCATGAGATATTCCCTCTCTCTGCAAGCCCGGGTCCCAGATCCTGTTGTACCTGTGAATAGGCTGCAGGGGGACGGTGAAGACCAGCAACAGCTTTCAGGGCTGCCACCTTCCGTGTGGGACAAGGAGCCGGACGTGTGCCTTTTCGGAATCAGGCTCTGCCGAGAACGAGAGCCATGAGATGTTCCTCCTCTCAGCAAGCCCGGGTCCCAGATCCTGTTGTACCTGTGAATAGGCTGCAGGGGGAAGGTGAAGACCAGCAACAGCTTTCAGGGCTGCCACCTTCCGTGTGGGACAAGGAGCCAGACGTGTGCCCTTTCGGAATCAGGCTCTGCCGAGGAAGAGATCCATGAGATGTTCCTCCTCGGGGCATGCCCGGGTCCCAGATCCTGTTGTGCCTGTGATTAGGCTGCAGGGGGACGGTGAAGACCAGCAACAGCTTTCAGGGCTGCCACCTTCCGTGTGGGACAAGGAGCCGGACGTGTGCATTTTCAGAATCAGGCTCTGCTGAGGAAGAGATCCATGAGATGTTCCTCCTCTGGGCATACCCGGGTCCTGAATCCTGTTGTGCCTCTGAATAGGCTGCGGGGGAAGGTGAAGACCAGCAACAGCTTTCAGGGCTGCCACCTTCCGTGTGGGACAAGGAGCCAGACGTGTGCCTTTTCGGAATCAGGCTCTGCCGAGGAAGAGATCCATGACATGTTCCCTCTCTCGGCAAGCCCGGGTCCCAGATCCTGTTATGCCTGTGAATAGGCTGCAGGGGGACGGTGAAGACCAGCAACAGCTTTCAGGGCTGCCACCTTCCGTGTGGGACAAGGAGCCGGACGTGTGCCTTTTCGGAATCAGGCTCTGCCGAGGACGAGAGCCATGAGATGTTCCTCCTCTCAGCAAGCCCGGGTCCCAGATCCTGTTGTACCTGTGAATAGGCTGCAGGGGGACAGTAAAGACCAGCAACAGCTTTCAGGGCTGCCACCTTCCGTGTGGGACAAGGAGCCGGACGTGTGCCTTTTCGGAATCAGGCTCTGCCGAGGACGAGATCCATGAGATGTTCCTCCTCTCAGCAAGCCCGGGTCCTGAATCTTGTAGTGCCTGTGAATAGGCTGCAGGGGGACGGTGAAGACCAGCAACAGCTTTCAGGGCTGCCACCTTCCGTGTGGGAGAAGGAGCCGGACGTGTGCCTTTTCGGAATCAGGCTCTGCCGAGGACGAGGGCCATGAGATGTTCCTCCTCTGGGCATGCCCGGGTCCCAGATCCTGTTGTGCCTGTGAATAGGCTGCAGGGGGACGGTGAAGACCAGCAACAGCTTTCAGGGCTGCCACCTTCCCTGTGGGACAAGGAGCCGGACGTGTGCCCTTTCGGAATCAGGCTCTGCCGAGGAAGAGATCCATGAGATGTTCCTCCTCTGGGCATGCCCGGGTCCCAGATCCTGTTGTGCCTGTGAATAGGCTGCAGGGGGACGGTGAAGACCAGCAACAGCTTTCAGGGCTGCCACCTTCCGTGTGGGACAAGGAGCCGGACGTGTGCATTTTCAGAATCAGGCTCTGCTGAGGAAGAGATCCATGAGATGTTCCTCCTCTGGGCATGCCCGGGTCCTGAATCCTGTTGTGCCTCTGAATAGGCTGCGGGGGAAGGTGAAGACCAGCAACAGCTTTCAGGGCTGCCACCTTCCGTGTGGGACAAGGAGCCGGACGTGTGCCTTTTCGGAATCAGGCTCTGCCGAGGAAGAGATCCATGACATGTTCCCTCTCTCGGAAAGCCCGGGTCCCAGATCCTGTTGTGCCTGTGAATAGGCTGCAGGGGGAAGGTGAAGACCAGCAACAGCTTTCAGGGCTGCCACCTTCCGTGTGGGACAAGGAGCCGGACGTGTGCCTTTTCGGAATCAGGCTCTGCCGAGGACGAGAGCCATGAGATGTTCCTCCTCTCAGCAAGCCCGGGTCCCAGATCCTGTTGTACCTGTGAATAGGCTGCAGGGGGAAGGTGAAGACCAGCAACAGCTTTCAGGGCTGCCACCTTCCGTGTGGGACAAGGAGCCAGACGTGTGCCCTTTCGGAATCAGGCTCTGCCGAGGAAGAGATCCATGAGATGTTCCTCCTCGGGGCATGCCCGGGTCCCAGATCCTGTTGTGCCTGTGAATAGGCTGCAGGGGGACGGTGAAGACCAGCAACAGCTTTCAGGGCTGCCACCTTCCGTGTGGGACAAGGAGCCGGACGTGTGCATTTTCAGAATCAGGCTCTGCCGAGGAAGAGATCCATGAGATGTTCCTCCTCTGGGCATGCCCGGGTCCTGAATCCTGTTGTGCCTCTGAATAGGCTGCAGGGGGACGGTGAAGACCAGCAACAGCTTTCAGGGCTGCCACCTTCCGTGTGGGACAAGGAGCCGGACGTGTGCCTTTTCGGAATCAGGCTCTGCCGAGGACGAGGGCCATGAGATGTTCCTCCTCTGGGCATGCCCGGGTCCCAGATCCTGTTGTGCCTGTGAATAGGCTGCAGGGGGACGGTGAAGACCAGCAACAGCTTTCAGGGCTGCCACCTTCCGTGTGGGACAAGGAGCCGGACGTGTGTCTTTTCGGAATCAGGCTCTGCCGAGGACGAGAGCCATGAGATGTTCCTCCTCTCAGCAAGCCCGGGTCCCAGATCCTGTTGTACCTGTGAATAGGCTGCAGGGGGACAGTAAAGACCAGCAACAGCTTTCAGGGCTGCCACCTTCCGTGTGGGAGAAGGAGCCGGACGTGTGCCTTTTCGGAAACAGGCTCTGCCGAGGAAGAGATCCATGAGATGTTCCTCCTCTGAGCATGCCCGGGTCCTGAATCTTGTTGTGCCTGTGAATAGACTGCAGGGGGACGGTGAAGACCAGCAACAGCTTTCAGGGCTGCCACCTTCCGTGTGGGACAAGGAGCCGGATGTGTGCCTTTTCGGAATCAGGCTCTGCCGAGGAAGAGATCCATGAGATGTTCCTCCTCTGGGCATGCCCGGGTCCTGAATCTTGTAGTGCCTGTGAATAGGCTGCAGGGGGACGGTGAAGACCAGCAACAGCTTTCAGGGCTGCCACCTTCTGTGTGGGACAAGGAGCCGGACGTGTGCCTTTTCGGAATCAGGCTCTGCCGAGGAAGAGATCCATGAGATGTTCCTCCTCTGGGCATGCCCGGGTTCTGAATCCTATTGTGCCTCTGAATAGGCTGCAGGGGGAAGGTGAAGACCAGCAACAGCTTTCAGGGCTGCCACCTTCCGTGTGGGACAAGGAGCCGGACGTGTGCCTTTTCGGAATGAGCATCTGCCGAGGACGAGAGCCATGAGATATTCCCTCTCTCTGCAAGCCCGGGTCCCAGATCCTGTTGTACCTGTGAATAGGCTGCAGGGGGACGGTGAAGACCAGCAACAGCTTTCAGGGCTGCCACCTTCCGTGTGGGACAAGGAGCCGGACGTGTGCCTTTTCGGAATCAGGCTCTGCCGAGAACGAGAGCCATGAGATGTTCCTCCTCTCAGCAAGCCCGGGTCCCAGATCCTGTTGTACCTGTGAATAGGCTGCAGGGGGAAGGTGAAGACCAGCAACAGCTTTCAGGGCTGCCACCTTCCGTGTGGGACAAGTAGCCAGACGTGTGCCCTTTCGGAATCAGGCTCTGCCGAGGAAGAGATCCATGAGATGTTCCTCCTCGGGGCATACCCGGGTCCCAGATCCTGTTGTCCCTGTGATTAGGCTGCAGGGGGACGGTGAAGACCAGCAACAGCTTTCAGGGCTGCCACCTTCCGTGTGGGACAAGGAGCCGGACGTGTGCATTTTCAGAATCAGGCTCTGCTGAGGAAGAGATCCATGAGATGTTCCTCCTCTGGGCATACCCGGGTCCTGAATCCTGTTGTGCCTCTGAATAGGCTGCGGGGGAAGGTGAAGACCAGCAACAGCTTTCAGGGCTGCCACCTTCCGTGTGGGACAAGGAGCCGGACGTGTGCCTTTTCGGAATCAGGCTCTGCCGAGGAAGAGATCCATGACATGTTCCATCTCTCGGCAAGCCCGGGTCCCAGATCCTGTTATGCCTGTGAATAGGCTGCAGGGGGACGGTGAAGACCAGCAACAGCTTTCAGGGCTGCCACCTTCCGTGTGGGACAAGGAGCCGGACGTGTGCCTTTTCGGAATCAGGCTCTGCCGAGGACGAGAGCCATGAGATGTTCCTCCTCTCAGCAAGCCCGGGTCCTGAATCTTGTAGTGCCTGTGAATAGGCTGCAGGGGGACGGTGAAGACCAGCAACAGCTTTCAGGGCTGCCACCTTCCGTGTGGGACAAGGAGCCGGACGTGTGCCTTTTCGGAATCAGGCTCTGCCGAGGACGAGAGCCATGAGATGTTCCTCCTCTCAGCAAGCCCGGGTCCCAGATCCTGTTGTACCTGTGAATAGGCTGCCGGGGGACAGTAAAGACCAGCAACAGCTTTCAGGGCTGCCACCTTCCGTGTGGGACAAGGAGCCGGACGTGTGCCTTTTCGGAATCAGGCTCTGCCGAGGACGAGAGCCATGAGATGTTCCTCCTCTCAGCAAGCCCGGGTCCTGAATCTTGTAGTGCCTGTGAATAGGCTGCAGGGGGACGGTGAAGACCAGCAACAGCTTTCAGGGCTGCCACCTTCCGTGTGGGACAAGGAGCCGGACGTGTGCCTTTTCGGAATCAGGCTCTGCCGAGGAAGAGATCCATGAGATGTTCCTCCTCTGGGCATGCCCGGGTCCTGAATCTTGTTGTGCCTGTGAATAGGCTGCAGGGGGACGGTGAAGACCAGCAACAGCTTTCAGGGCTGCCACCTTCCGTGTGGGACAAGGAGCCGGACGTGTGCCTTTTCGGAATCAGGCTCTGCCGAGGACGAGAGCCATGAGATGTTCCTCCTCTCAGCAAGCCCGAGTCCCAGATCCTGTTGTACCTGTGAATAGGCTGCAGGGGGACAGTAAAGACCAGCAACAGCTTTCAGGGCTGCCACCTTCCGTGTGGGACAAGGAGCCGGACGTGTGCCTTTTCAGAATCAGGCTCTGCCGAGGACGAGAGCCATGAGATGTTCCTCCTCTGGGCATGCCCGGGTCCTGAATCTTGCTGTGCCTGTGAATAGGCTGCAGGGGGACGGTGAAGACCAGCAACAGCTTTCAGGGCTGCCACCTTCCGTGTGGGACAAGGAGCCGGACGTGTGCCTTTTCGGAATCAGGCTCTGCCGAGGAAGAGATCCATGAGATGTTCCTCCTCTGGGCATGCCCGGGTCCTGAATCTTGTAGTGCCTGTGAATAGGCTGCAGGGGGACGGTGAAGACCAGCAACAGCTTTCAGGGCTGCCACCTTCCGTGTGGGACAAGGAGCCGGACGTGTGCCTTTTCGGAATCAGGCTCTGCCGAGGACGAGATCCATGAGATGTTCCTCCTCTGGGCATGCCCGGGTCCCAGATCCTGTTGTGCCTCTGAATAGGATGCAGGGGGACGGTGAAGACCAGCAACAGCTTTCAGGGCTGCCACCTTCCGTGTGGGACAAGGAGCCGGACGTGTGCCTTTTCAGAATCAGGCTCTGCCGAGGACGAGAGCCATGAGATGTTCCTCCTCGGGGCAAGCCCGGGTCCCAGATCCTGTTGTGCCTGTGAATAGGCTGCAGGGGGACGGTGAAGACCAGCAACAGCTTTCAGGGCTGCCACCTTCCGTGTGGGACAAGGAGCCGGACGTGTGCCCTTTCGGAATCAGGCTCTGCCGAGGAAGAGATCCATGAGATGTTCCTCCTCTGGGCATGCCCGGGTCCCAGATCCTGTTGTGCCTGTGAATAGGCTGCAGGGGGACGGTGAAGACCAGCAACAGCTTTCAGGGCTGCCACCTTCCGTGTGGGACAAGGAGCCGGACGTGTGCCTTTTCGGAATCAGGCTCTGCCGAGGACGAGAGCCATGAGATGTTCCTCCTCGGGGCAAGCCCGGGTCCCAGATCCTGTTGTGCCTGTGAATAGGCTGCAGGGGGAAGGTGAAGACCAGCAACAGCTTTCAGGGCTGCCACCTTCCGTGTGGGACAAGGAGCCGGACGTGTGCCTTTTCGGAATCAGGCTCTGCCGAGGACGAGATCCATGAGATGTTCCTCCTCTGGGCATGCCCGGGTTCTGAATCTTGTTGTGCCTGTGAATAGGCTGCAGGGGGAAGGTGAAGACCAGCAACAGCTTTCAGGGCTGCCACCTTCCGTGTGGGACAAGGAGCCGGACGTGTGCCTTTTCGGAAACAGGCTCTGCCGAGGACGAGAGCCATGAGATGTTCCTCCTCTCAGCAAGCCCAAGTCCCAGATCCTGTTGTACCTGTGAATAGGCTGCAGGGGGACAGTAAAGACCAGCAACAGCTTTCAGGGCTGCCACCTTCCGTGTGGGACAAGGAGCCGGACGTGTGCCTTTTCGGAATCAGGCTCTGCCGAGGACGAGAGCCATGAGATGTTCCTCCTCTCAGCAAGCCCGGGTCCCAGATCCTGTTGTACCTGTGAATAGGCTGCAGGGGGAAGGTGAAGACCAGCAACAGCTTTCAGGGCTGCCACCTTCCGTGTGGGACAAGGAGCCGGACGTGTGCCTTTTCGGAAAGAGGCTCTGCCGAGGAAGAGATCCATGAGATGTTCCTCCTCTGGGCATGCCCGGGTCCTGAATCTTGTTGTGCCTGTGATTAGGCTGCAGGGGGACGGTGAAGACCAGCAACAGCTTTCAGGGCTGCCACCTTCCGTGTGGGACAAGGAGCCGGACGTGTGCCTTTTCGGAATCAGGCTCTGCCGAGGAAGAGATCCATGAGATGTTCCTCCTCGGGGCATGCCCGGGTCCCAGATCCTGTTGTGCCTGTGATTAGGCTGCAGGGGGACGGTGAAGACCAGCAACAGCTTTCAGGGCTGCCACCTTCCGTGTGGGACAAGGAGCCGGACGTGTGCATTTTCAGAATCAGGCTCTGATGAGGAAGAGATCCATGAGATGTTCCTCCTCTGGGCATACCCGGGTCCTGAATCCTGTTGTGCCTCTGAATAGGCTGCGGGGGAAGGTGAAGACCAGCAACAGCTTTCAGGGCTGCCACCTTCCGTGTGGGAAAAGGAGCCGGACGTGTGCCTTTTCGGAATCAGGCTCTGCCGAGGAAGAGATCCATGACATGTTCCCTCTCTCGGCAAGCCCGGGTCCCAGATCCTGTTGTGCCTGTGAATAGGCTGCAGGGGGACGGTGAAGACCAGCAACAGCTTTCAGGGCTGCCACCTTCCGTGTGGGACAAGGAGCCGGACGTGTGCCTTTTCGGAATCAGGCTCTGCCGAGGACGAGAGCCATGAGATGTTCCTCCTCTCAGCAAGCCCGGGTCCCAGATCCTGTTGTACCTGTGAATAGGCTGCAGGGGGACAGTAAAGACCAGCAACAGCTTTCAGGGCTGCCACCTTCCGTGTGGGAGAAGGAGCCGGACGTGTGCCTTTTCGGAATCAGGCTCTGCCGAGGAAGAGATCCATGAGATGTTCCTCCTCTGAGCATGCCCGGGTCCTGAATCTTGTTGTGCCTGTGAATAGGCTGCAGGGGGACGGTGAAGACCAGCAACAGCTTTCAGGGCTGCCACCTTCCGTGTGGGACAAGGAGCCGGACGTGTGCCCTTTCGGAATCAGGCTCTGCCGAGGAAGAGATCCATGAGATGTTCCTCCTCTGGGCATGCCCGGGTCCTGAATCTTGTTGTGCCTGTGAATAGGCTGCAGGGGGACGGTGAAGACCAGCAACAGCTTTCAGGGCTGCCACCTTCTGTGTGGGACAAGGAGCCGGACGTGTGCCTTTTCGGAATCAGGCTCTGCCGAGGAAGAGATCCATGAGATGTTCCTCCTCTGGGCATGCCCGGGTCCTGAATCCTATTGTGCCTCTGAATAGGCTGCAGGGGGAAGGTGAAGACCAGCAACAGCTTTCAGGGCTGCCACCTTCCGTGTGGGACAAGGAGCCGGACGTGTGCCTTTTCGGAATGAGCATATGCCGAGGACGAGAGCCATGAGATATTCCCTCTCTCTGCAAGCCCGGGTCCCAGATCCTGTTGTACCTGTGAATAGGCTGCAGGGGGACGGTGAAGACCAGCAACAGCTTTCAGGGCTGCCACCTTCCGTGTGGGACAAGGAGCCGGACGTGTGCCTTTTCGGAATCAGGCTCTGCCGAGGACGAGAGCCATGAGATGTTCCTCCTCTCAGCAAGCCCGGGTCCCAGATCCTGTTGTACCTGTGAATAGGCTGCAGGGGGAAGGTGAAGACCAGCAACAGCTTTCAGGGCTGCCACCTTCCGTGTGGGACAAGGAGCCAGACGTGTGCCCTTTCGGAATCAGGCTCTGCCGAGGAAGAGATCCATGAGATGTTCCTCCTCGGGGCATGCCCGGGTCCCAGATCCTGTTGTGCCTGTGATTAGGCTGCAGGGGGACGGTGAAGACCAGCAACAGCTTTCAGGGCTGCCACCTTCCGTGTGGGACAAGGAGCCGGACGTGTGCATTTTCAGAATCAGGCTCTGCTGAGGAAGAGATCCATGAGATGTTCCTCCTCTTGGCATACCCGGGTCCTGAATCCTGTTGTGCCTCTGAATAGGCTGCGGGGGAAGGTGAAGACCAGCAACAGCTTTCAGGGCTGCCACCTTCCGTGTGGGACAAGGAGCCGGACGTGTGCCTTTTCGGAATCAGGCTCTGCCGAGGACGAGGGCCATGAGATGTTCCTCCTCTGGGCATGCCCGGGTCCCAGATCCTGTTGTGCCTGTGAATAGGCTGCAGGGGGACGGTGAAGACCAGCAACAGCTTTCAGGGCTGCCACCTTCCGTATGGGACAAGGAGCCGGACGTGTGCGTTTTCGGAATGAGCATATTTCAAGGACGAGAGCCATGAGATGTTCCCTCTCTCGGCAAGCCCGGGTCCCAGATCCTGTTGTGCCTGTGAATAGGCTGCAGGGGGACGGTGAAGACCAGGAACAGCTTTCAGGGCTTCCACCTTCCGTGTGGGACAAGGAGCCGGACGTGTGCCTTTTCGGAATCAGGCTCTGCCGAGGAAGAGATCCATGAGATGTTCCTCCTCTGGGCAAGCCCGGGTCCCAGATCCTGTTGTACCTGTGAATAGGCAGCAGGGGGACGGTGAAGACCAGCAACAGCTTTCAGGGCTGCCACCTTCCGTGTGGGACAAGGAGCCGGACGTGTGCCTTTTCGGAATCAGGCTCTGCCGAGGACGAGAGCCATGAGATGTTCCTCCTCTCAGCAAGCCCGGGTCCCAGATCCTGTTGTACCTGTGAATAGGCTGCAGGGGGAAGGTGAAGACCAGCAACAGCTTTCAGGGCTGCCACCTTCCGTGTGGGAGAAGGAGCCGGACGTGTGCCTTTTCGGAATCAGGCTCTGCCGAGGAAGAGATCCATGAGATGTTCCTCCTCTGAGCATGCCAGGGTCCTGAATCTTATTGTGCCTGTGAATAGGCTGCAGGGGGACGGTGAAGACCAGCAACAGCTTTCAGGGCTGCCACCTTCCGTGTGGGACATGGAGCCGGACGTGTGCGTTTTCGGAATGAGCATATTTCAAGGACGAGAGCCATGAGATGTTCCCTCTCTCGGCAAGCCCGGGTCCCAGATCCTGTTGTGCCTGTGAATAGGCTGCAGGGGGACGGTGAAGACCAGGAACAGCTTTCAGGGCTTCCACCTTCCGTGTGGGACAAGGAGCCGGACGTGTGCCTTTTCGGAATCAGGCTCTGCCGAGGAAGAGATCCATGAGATGTTCCTCCTCTGGGCAAGCCCGGGTCCCAGATCCTGTTGTACCTGTGAATAGGCAGCAGGGGGACGGTGAAGACCAGCAACAGCTTTCAGGGCTGCCACCTTCCGTGTGGGACAAGGAGCCGGACGTGTGCCTTTTCGGAATCAGGCTCTGCCGAGGACGAGAGCCATGAGATGTTCCTCCTCTCAGCAAGCCCGGGTCCCAGATCCTGTTGTACCTGTGAATAGGCTGCAGGGGGAAGGTGAAGACCAGCAACAGCTTTCAGGGCTGCCACCTTCCGTGTGGGAGAAGGAGCCGGACGTGTGCCTTTTCGGAATCAGGCTCTGCCGAGGAAGAGATCCATGAGATGTTCCTCCTCTGAGCATGCCCGGGTCCTGAATCTTGTTGTGCCTGTGAATAGGCTGCAGGGGGACGGTGAAGACCAGCAACAGCTTTCAGGGCTGCCACCTTCCGTGTGGGACAAGGAGCCGGATGTGTGCCTTTTCGGAATCAGGCTCTGCCGAGGAAGAGATCCATGAGATGTTCCTCCTCTGGGCATGCCCGGGTCCTGAATCTTGTTGTGCCTGTGAATAGGCTGCAGGGGGACGGTGAAGACCAGCAACAGCTTTCAGGGCTGCCACCTTCCGTGTGGGACAAGGAGCCGGACGTGTGCCTTTTCGGAATCAGGCTCTGCCGAGGAAGAGATCCATGAGATGTTCCTCCTCTGGGCAAGCCCGGGTCCCAGATCCTGTTGTACCTGTGAATAGGCAGCAGGGGGACGGTGAAGACCAGCAACAGCTTTCAGGGCTGCCACCTTCCGTGTGGGACAAGGAGCCGGACGTGTGCCTTTTCGGAATCAGGCTCTGCCGAGGACGAGAGCCATGAGATGTTCCTCCTCTCAGCAAGCCCGGGTCCCAGATCCTGTTGTACCTGTGAATAGGCTGCAGGGGGAAGGTGAAGACCAGCAACAGCTTTCAGGGCTGCCACCTTCCGTGTGGGAGAAGGAGCCGGACGTGTGCCTTTTCGGAATCAGGCTCTGCCGAGGAAGAGATCCATGAGATGTTCCTCCTCTGAGCATGCCCGGGTCCTGAATCTTGTTGTGCCTGTGAATAGGCTGCAGGGGGACGGTGAAGACCAGCAACAGCTTTCAGGGCTGCCACCTTCCGTGTGGGACAAGGAGCCGGACGTGTGCCTTTTCGGAATCAGGCTCTGCCGAGGACGAGAGCCATGAGATGTTCCTCCTCTCAGCAAGCCCGGGTCCCAGATCCTGTTGTACCTGTGAATAGGCTGCAGGGGGAAGGTGAAGACCAGCAACAGCTTTCAGGGCTGCCACCTTCCGTGTGGGACAAGGAGCCAGACGTGTGCCCTTTCGGAATCAGGCTCTGCCGAGGAAGAGATCCATGAGATGTTCCTCCTCGGGGCATGCCCGGGTCCCAGATCCTGTTGTGCCTGTGATTAGGCTGCAGGGGGACGGTGAAGACCAGCAACAGCTTTCAGGGCTGCCACCTTCCGTGCGGGACAAGGAGCCGGACGTGTGCATTTTCAGAATCAGGCTCTGCTGAGGAAGAGATCCATGAGATGTTCCTCCTCTGGGCATACCCGGGTCCTGAATCCTGTTGTGCCTCTGAATAGGCTGCGGGGGAAGGTGAAGACCAGCAACAGCTTTCAGGGCTGCCACCTTCCGTGTGGGACAAGGAGCCGGACGTGTGCCTTTTCGGAATCAGGCTCTGCCGAGGAAGAGATCCATGACATGTTCCCTCTCTCAGCAAGCCCGGGTCCCAGATCCTGTTGTGCCTGTGAATAGGCTGCAGGGGGACGGTGAAGACCAGCAACAGCTTTCAGGGCTGCCACCTTCCGTGTGGGACAAGGAGCCGGACGTGTGCCTTTTCGGAATCAGGCTCTGCCGAGGACGAGAGCCATGAGATGTTCCTCCTCTCAGCAAGCCCGGGTCCCAGATCCTGTTGTACCTGTGAATAGGCTGCAGGGGGACAGTAATGACCAGCAACAGCTTTCAGGGCTGCCACCTTCCGTGTGGGAGAAGGAGCCGGACGTGTGCCTTTTCGGAAACAGGCTCTGCCGAGGAAGAGATCCATGAGATGTTCCTCCTCTGAGC
Organism: Astur gentilis; assembly: GCF_929443795.1. Classification (NCBI taxonomy): domain Eukaryota; kingdom Metazoa; phylum Chordata; class Aves; order Accipitriformes; family Accipitridae; genus Astur; species Astur gentilis. Next base: position 836,979 of record NC_064914.1, read on the forward strand.
ATGCCCGGGTCCTGAATCTTGTTGTGCCTGTGAATAGGCTGCAGGGGGACGGTGAAGACCAGCAACAGCTTTCAGGGCTGCCACCTTCCGTGTGGGACAAGGAGCCGGATGTGTGCCTTTTCGGAATCAGGCTCTGCCGAGGAAGAGATCCATGAGATGTTCCTCCTCTGGGCATGCCCGGGTCCTGAATCTTGTTGTGCCTGTGAATAGGCTGCAGGGGGACGGTGAAGACCAGCAACAGCTTTCAGGGCTGCCACCTTCTGTGTGGGACAAGGAGCCGGACGTGTGCCTTTTCGGAATCAGGCTCTGCCGAGGAAGAGATCCATGAGATGTTCCTCCTCTGGGCATGCCCGGGTCCTGAATCCTATTGTGCCTCTGAATAGGCTGCAGGGGGAAGGTGAAGACCAGCAACAGCTTTCAGGGCTGCCACCTTCCGTGTGGGACAAGGAGCCGGACGTGTGCCTTTTCGGAATGAGCATCTGCCGAGGACGAGAGCCATGAGATATTCCCTCTCTCTGCAAGCCCGGGTCCCAGATCCTGTTGTACCTGTGAATAGGCTGCAGGGGGACGGTGAAGACCAGCAACAGCTTTCAGGGCTGCCACCTTCCGTGTGGGACAAGGAGCCGGACGTGTGCCTTTTCGGAATCAGGCTCTGCCGAGGACGAGAGCCATGAGATGTTCCTCCTCTGGGCAAGCCCGGGTCCCAGATCCTGTTGTACCTGTGAATAGGCTGCAGGGGGACGGTGAAGACCAGCAACAGCTTTCAGGGCTGCCACCTTCCGTGTGGGACAAGGAGCCAGACGTGTGCCCTTTCGGAATCAGGCTCTGCCGAGGAAGAGATCCATGAGATGTTCCTCCTCGGGGCATGCCCGGGTCCCAGATCCTGTTGTGCCTGTGATTAGGCTGCAGGGGGACGGTGAAGACCAGCAACAGCTTTCAGGGCTGCCACCTTCCGTGTGGGACAAGGAGCCGGACGTGTGCCTTTTCAGAATCAGGCTCTGCTGAGGAAGAGATCCATGAGATGTTCCTCCTCTGGGCATACCCGGGTCCTGAATCCTGTTGTGCCTCTGAATAGGCTGCGGGGGAAGGTGAAGACCAGCAACAGCTTTCAGGGCTGCCACCTTCCGTGTGGGACAAGGAGCCGGACGTGTGCCTTTTCGGAATCAGGCTCTGCCGAGGAAGAGATCCATGACATGTTCCCTCTCTCGGCATGCCCGGGTCCTGAATCCTGTTGTGCCTGTGAATAGGCTGCAGGGGGACGGTGAAGACCAGCAACAGCTTTCAGGGCTGCCACCTTCCGTATGGGACAAGGAGCCGGACGTGTGCCTTTTCGGAATGAGCATATTTCAAGGACGAGAGCCATGAGATGTTCCCTCTCTCGGCAAGCCCGGGTCCCAGATCCTGTTGTGCCTGTGAATAGGCTGCAGGGGGACGGTGAAGACCAGGAACAGCTTTCAGGGCTTCCACCTTCCGTGTGGGACAAGGAGCCGGACGTGTGCCTTTTCGGAATCAGGCTCTGCCGAGGAAGAGATCCATGAGATGTTCCTCCTCTGGGCAAGCCCGGGTCCCAGATCCTGTTGTACCTGTGAATAGGCAGCAGGGGGACGGTGAAGACCAGCAACAGCTTTCAGGGCTGCCACCTTCCTTGTGGGACAAGGAGCCGGACGTGTGCCTTTTCGGAATCAGGCTCTGCCGAGGACGAGAGCCATGAGATGTTCCTCCTCTCAGCAAGCCCGGGTCCCAGATCCTGTTGTACCTGTGAATAGGCTGCAGGGGGAATGTGAAGACCAGCAACAGCTTTCAGGGCTGCCACCTTCCGTGTGGGAGAAGGAGCCGGACGTGTGCCTTTTCGGAATCAGGCTCTGCCGAGGAAGAGATCCATGAGATGTTCCTCCTCTGAGCATGCCCGGGTCCTGAATCTTGTTGTGCCTGTGAATAGGCTGCAGGGGGACGGTGAAGACCAGCAACAGCTTTCAGGGCTGCCACCTTCCGTGTGGGACAAGGAGCCGGATGTGTGCCTTTTCGGAATCAGGCTCTGCCGAGGAAGAGATCCATGAGATGTTCCTCCTCTGGGCATGCCCGGGTCCTGAATCTTGTTGTGCCTGTGAATAGGCTGCAGGGGGACGGTGAAGACCAGCAACAGCTTTCAGGGCTGCCACCTTCTGTGTGGGACAAGGAGCCGGACGTGTGCCTTTTCGGAATCAGGCTCTGCCGAGGAAGAGATCCATGAGATGTTCCTCCTCTGGGCATGCCCGGGTCCTGAATCCTATTGTGCCTCTGAATAGGCTGCAGGGGGACGGTGAAGACCAGCAACAGCTTTCAGGGCTGCCACCTTCCGTGTGGGACAAGGAGCCGGACGTGTGCCTTTTCGGAATCAGGCTCTGCCGAGGTTGAGAGCCATGAGATGTTCCTCCTCTGGGCAAGCCCGGGTCCCAGATCCTGTTGTGCCTGTTTATAGGCTGCATGGGGACGGTGAAGACCAGCAACATCTTTCAGGGCTGCCACCTTCCGTGTGGGACAAGGAGCCGGACGTGTGCCTTTTCGGAATCAGGCTCTGCCGAGGACGAGATCCATGAGATGTTCCTCCTCTGGGCAAGCCCGGGTCCCAGATCCTGTTGTGCCTGTGAATAGGCTGCAGGGGGACGGTGAAGACCAGCAACAGCTTTCAGGGCTGCCACCTTCCGTGTGGGACAAGGAGCCGGACGTGTGCCTTTTCGGAATCAGGCTCTGCCGAGGAAGAGAGCCATGAGATGTTCCTCCTCTCAGCAAGCCCGGGTCCCAGATCCTGTTGTACCTGTGAATAGGCTGCAGGGGGACGGTGAAGACCAGCAACAGCTTTCAGGGCTGCCACCTTCCGTGTGGGACAAGGAGCCGGACGTGTGCCTTTTCGGAATCAGGCTCTGCCGAGGAAGAGATCCATGAGATGTTCCTCCTCTGGGCATGCCCAGGTCCCGAATCCTGTTGTGCCTGTGAATAGGCTGCAGGGGGACGGTGAAGACCAGCAACAGCTTTCAGGGCTGCCACCTTCCGTGTGGGACAAGGAGCCGGACGTGTGCCTTTTCGGAATCAGGCTCTGCCGAGGAGGAGAGCCATGAGATGTTCCTCCTCTGGGCAAGCACGGGTCCCAGATCCTGTTGTGCCTGTGAATAGGCTGCAGGGGGACGGTGAAGACCAGCAACAGCTTTCAGGGCTGCCACCTTCCGTGTGGGACAAGGAGCCGGACGTGTGCCTTTTCGGAATCAGGCTCTGCCGAGGACGAGAGCCATGAGATGTTCCTCCTCTGGGCATGCCCGGGTCCTGAATCCTGTTGTGCCTGTGAATAGGATGCAGGGGGACGGTGAAGACCAGCAACAGCTTTCAGGGCTGCCACCTTCCGTGTGGGACAAGGAGCCGGACATGTGCCTTTCAGGAATCAGACTCTGCCGAGGACGAGAGCCATGAGATATTACTCCTCCGGGCATGCCCGGGTCCCAGATCCTGTTGTGCCTGTGAATAGGCTGCAGGGGGACGGTGAAGACCAGCAACAGCTTTCAGGGCTGCCATCTTCCGTGTGGGACAAGGAGCCGGACGTGTGCCTTTTCGGAATCAGGCTCTGCCGAGGATGAGAGCCATGAGATGTTCCTCCTCTGGGCAAGCCAGGGTCCCAGATCCTGTTGTGCCTGTGAATAGGCTGCAGGGGGACGGTGAAGACCAATAACAGCTTTCAGGGCTGCCACCTTCCGTGTGGGACAAGGAGCCGGACGTGTGCCTTTTCGGAATCAGGCTCTGCCGAGGACGAGAGCCATGAAATGTTCCTCCTCTGGGCAAGCCCGGGTCCCAGATCCTTTTGTGCCTGTGAATAGGCTGCAGGGGGACGGTGAAGACCAGCAACAGCTTTCAGGGCTGCCACCTTCCGTGTGGGACAAGGAGCCGGACGTGTGCCTTTTCGGAATCAGGCTCTGCCGAGGACGAGAGCCATGAGATGTTCCTCCTCTTAGCAAGCCCGGGTCCCAGATCCTGTTGTGCCTGTTTATAGGCTGCATGGGGACGGTGAAGACCAGCAACATCTTTCAGGGCTGCCACCTTCCGTGTGGGACAAGGAGCCGGACGTGTGCCTTTTCGGAATCAGGCTCTGCGGAGGACGAGAGCCATGAGATGTTCCTCCTCTGGGCAAGCCCGGGTCCCAGATCCTGTTGTGCCTGTGAATAGGCTGCAGGGGGACGGTGAAGACCAGCAACAGCTTTCAGGGCTGCCACCTTCCGTGTGGGACAAGGAGCCGGACGTGTGCCTTTTCGGAATCAGGCTCTGCCGAGGAAGAGATCCATGAGATGTTCCTCCTCTCAGCAAGCCCGGGTCCCAGATCCTGTTGTGCCTGTGAATAGGCTGCAGGGGGACGGTGAAGACCAGCAACAGCTTTCAGGGCTGCCACCTTCCGTGTGGGACAAGGAGCCGGACGTGTGCCTTTTCGGAAAGAGGCTCTGCCGAGGAAGAGAGCCATGAGATGTTCCTCCTCTGGGCAAGCCCGGGTCCCAGATCCTGTTGTGCCTGTGAATAGGCTGCAGGGGGACGGTGAAGACCAGCAACAGCTTTCAGGGCTGCCACCTTCCATGTGGGACAAGGAGCCGGACGTGTGCCTTTTCGGAATCAGGCTCTGCCGAGGACGAGATCCATGAGATGTTCCTCCTCTGGGCAAGCACGGGTCCCAGATCCTGTTGTGCCTGTGAATAGGCTGCAGGGGGACGGTGAAGACCAGCAACAGCTTTCAGGGCTGCCACCTTCCGTGTGGGACAAGGAGCCGGACGTGTGCCTTTTCGGAATCAGGCTCTGCCGAGGACGAGATCCATGAGATGTTCCTCCTCTGGGCATGCCCGTTTCCCAGATCCTGTTGTGCCTGTGAATAGGCTGCAGGGGGACGGTGAAGACCAGCAACATCTTTCAGGGCTGCCACCTTCCGTGTGGGACAAGGAGCCGGACGTGTGCCTTTTCGGAATCAGGCTCTGCCGAGGAAGAGAGCCATGAGATGTTCCTCCTCTCAGCAAGCCCGGGTCCCAGATCCTGTTGTACCTGTGAATAGGCTGCAGGGGTCGGTGAAGACCAGCAACAGCTTTCAGGGCTGCCACCTTCCGTGTGGGACAAGGAGCCGGACGTGTGCCTTTTCGGAATCAGGCTCTGCGGAGGACGAGAGCCATGAGATGTTCCTCCTCTGGGCAAGCCCGGGTCCCAGATCCTGTTGTGCCTGTGAATAGGCTGCAGGGGGACGGTGAAGACCAGCAACAGCTTTCAGGGCTGCCACCTTCCGTGTGGGACAAGGAGCCGGACGTGTGCCTTTTCGGAATCAGGCTCTGCCGAGGAAGAGATCCATGAGATGTTCCTCCTCTCAGCAAGCCCGGGTCCCAGATCCTGTTGTGCCTGTGAATAGGCTGCAGGGGGACGGTGAAGACCAGCAACAGCTTTCAGGGCTGCCACCTTCCGTGTGGGACAAGGAGCCGGACGTGTGCCTTTTCGGAAAGAGGCTCTGCCGAGGAAGAGAGCCATGAGATGTTCCTCCTCTGGGCAAGCCCGGGTCCCAGATCCTGTTGTACCTGTGAATAGGCTGCAGGGGGACGGTGAAGACCAGCAACAGCTTTCAGGGCTGCCACCTTCCATGTGGGACAAGGAGCCGGACGTGTGCCTTTTCGGAATCAGGCTCTGCCGAGGACGAGATCCATGAGATGTTCCTCCTCTGGGCAAGCACGGGTCCCAGATCCTGTTGTGCCTGTGAATAGGCTGCAGGGGGACGGTGAAGACCAGCAACAGCTTTCAGGGCTGCCACCTTCCGTGTGGGACAAGGAGCCGGACGTGTGCCTTTTCGGAATCAGGCTCTGCCGAGGACGAGATCCATGAGATGTTCCTCCTCTGGGCATGCCCGTTTCCCAGATCCTGTTGTGCCTGTGACTAGGCTGCAGGGGGACGGTGAAGACCAGCAACATCTTTCAGGGCTGCCACCTTCCGTGTGGGACAAGGAGCCGGACGTGTGCCTTTTCGGAATCAGGCTCTGCCGAGGAAGAGAGCCATGAGATGTTCCTCCTCTCAGCAAGCCCGGGTCCCAGATCCTGTTGTACCTGTGAATAGGCTGCAGGGGTCGGTGAAGACCAGCAACAGCTTTCAGGGCTGCCACCTTCCGTGTGGGACAAGGAGCCGGACGTGTGCCTTTTCGGAATCAGGCTCTGCCGAGGAAGAGATCCATGAGATGTTCCTCCTCTGGGCATGCCCAGGTCCCGAATCCTGTTGTGCCTGTGAATAGGCTGCAGGGGGACGGTGAAGACCAGCAACAGCTTTCAGGGCTGCCACCTTCCGTGTGGGACAAGGAGCCGGACGTGTGCCTTTTCGGAATCAGGCTCTGCCGAGGAAGAGATCCATGAGATGTTCCTCCTCTGGGCATGCCCAGGTCCCGAATCCTGTTGTGCCTGTGAATAGGCTGCAGGGGGACGGTGAAAACCAGCAACAGCTTTCAGGGCTGCCACCTTCCGTGTGGGACAAGGAGCCGGACGTGTGCCTTTTCGGAATCAGGCTCTGCCGAGGACGAGAGCCATGAGATGTTCCTCCTCTGGGCATGCCCGGGTCCTGAATCCTGTTGTGCCTCTGAATAGGCTGCAGGGGGACGGTGAAGACCAGCAACAGCTTTCAGGGCTGCCACCTTCCCTGTGGGACAAGGAGCCGGACATGTGCCTTTCAGGAATCAGACTCTGCCGAGGACGAGAGCCATGAGATGTTCCTCCTCCGGGCATGCCCGGGTCCCAGATCCTGTTGTGCCTGTGAATAGGCTGCAGGGGGACGGTGAAGACCAGCAACAGCTTTCAGGGCTGCCATCTTCCGTGTGGGACAAGGAGCCGGACGTGTGCCTTTTCGGAATCAGGCTCTGCCGAGGATGAGAGCCATGAGATGTTCCTCTTCTGGGCAAGCCCGGGTCCCAGATCCTGTTGTGCCTGTGAATAGGCTGCAGGGGGACGGTGAAGACCAGCAACAGCTTTCAGGGCTGCCACCTTCCGTGTGGGACAAGGAGCCGGACGTGTGCCTTTTCGGAATCAGGCTCTGCCGAGGACGAGAGCCATGAGATGTTCCTCCTCTGGGCATGCCCTGGTTCTGAATCCTGTTGTGCCTGTGAATAGGCTGCAGGGGGATGGTGAAGACCAGCAACAGCTTTCAGGGCTGCCACCTTCCGTGTGGGACAAGGAGCCGGACATGTGCCTTTCAGGAATCAGACTCTGCCGAGGACGAGAGCCATGAGATGTTCCTCCTCCGGGCATGCCCAGGTCCCAGATCCTGTTGTGCCTGTGAATAGGCTGCAGGGGGACGGTGAAGACCAGCAACAGCTTTCAGGGCTGCCATCTTCCGTGTGGGACAAGGAGCCGGACGTTTGCCTTTTCGGAATCAGGCTCTGCCGAGGACGAGAGCCATGAGATGTTCCTCCTCTCAGCAAGCCCGGGTCCCAGATCCTGTTGTGCCTGTGAATAGGCTGCAGGGGGACGGTGAAGACCAGCAACAGCTTTCAGGGCTGCCACCTTCCGTGTGGGACAAGGAGCCGGACGTGTGCCTTTTCGGAATCAGGCTCTGCCGAGGAAGAGATCCATGAGATGTTCCTCCTCTCAGCAAGCCCGGGTCCCAGATCCTGTTGTGCCTCTGAATAGGATGCAGGGGGACGGTGAAGACCAGCAACAGCTTTCAGGGCTGCCACCTTCCGTGTGGGACAAGGAGCCGGACGTGTGCCTTTTCGGAATCAGGCTCTGCCGAGGACGAGAGCCATGAGATGTTCCTCCTCTGGGCATGCCCGGGTCCCAGATCCTTTTGTGCCTGTGAATAGGCTGCAGGGGGACGGTGAAGACCAGCAACAGCTTTCAGGGCTGCCACCTTCCGTGTGGGACAAGGAGCCGGACGTGTGCCTTTTCGGAATCAGGCTCTGCCGAGGATGAGAGCCATGAGATGTTCCTCCTCTGGGCAAGCCCGGGTCGCAGATCCTGTTGTGCCTGTGAATAGGCTGCAGGGGGATGGTGAAGACCAGCAACAGCTTTCAGGGCTGCCACCTTCCGTGTGGGAAAAGGAGCCGGACATGTGCCTTTCAGGAATCAGACTCTGCCGAGGACGAGAGCCATGAGATGTTCCTCCTCCGGGCATGCCCAGGTCCCAGATCCTGTTGTGCCTGTGAATAGGCTGCAGGGGGACGGTGAAGACCAGCAACAGCTTTCAGGGCTGCCATCTTCCGTGTGGGACAAGGAGCCGGACGTTTGCCTTTTCGGAATCAGGCTCTGCCGAGGACGAGAGCCATGAGATGTTCCTCCTCTCAGCAAGCCCGGGTCCCAGATCCTGCTGTACCTGTGAATAGGCTGCAGGGGGACGGTGAAGACCAGCAACAGCTTTCAGGGCTGCCACCTTCCGTGTGGGACAAGGAGCCGGACGTGTGCCTTTTCGAATCAGGCTCTGCCGAGGACGAGATCCATGAGATGTTCCTCCTCTGGGCATGCCCGGGTCCCAGATCCTGTTGTGCCTGTGAATAGGCTGCAGGGGGACGGTGAAGACCAGCAACAGCTTTCAGGGCTGCCACCTTCCGTGTGGGACATGGAGCCGGACTTGTGCCTTTTCGGAAAGAGGCTCTGCCGAGGAAGAGAGCCATGATATGTTCCTCCTCTCAGCAAGCCCGGGTCCCAGATCCTGTTGTGCCTGTGAATAGGCTGCAGGGGGACGGTGAAGACCAGCAACAGCTTTCAGGGCTGCCACCTTCCGTGTGGGACAAGGAGCCGGACGTGTGCCTTTTCGGAATCAGGCTCTGCCGAGGATGAGAGCCATGAGATGTTCCTCCTCTGGGCAAGCCCGGGTCCCAGATCCTGTTGTGCCTGTGAATAGGCTGCAGGGGGACGGTGAAGACCAGCAACATCTTTCAGGGCTGCCACCTTCCGTGTGGGACAAGGAGCCGGACGTGTGCCTTTTCGGAATCAGGCTCTACCGAGGACGAGAGCCATGAGATGTTACTCCTCTGGGCATGCCCGGGTCCTGAATCCTGTTGTGCCTCTGAATAGGATGCAGGGGGACGGTGAAGACCAGCAACAGCTTTCAGGGCTGCCACCTTCCGTGTGGGACAAGGAGCCGGACATGTGCCTTTCAGGAATCACACTCTGCCGAGGACGAGAGCCATGAGATGTTACTCCTCCGGGCATGCCCGGGTCCCAGATCCTGTTGTGCCTGTGAATAGGCTGCAGGGGGACGGTGAAGACCAGCAACAGCTTTCAGGGCTGCCATCTTCCGTGTGGGACAAGGAGCCGGACGTGTGCCTTTTCGGAATCAGGCTCTGCCGAGGACGAGAGCCATGAGATGTTCCTCCTCTGGGCAAGCCCGGGTCCCAGATCCTGTTGTGCCTGTGAATAGGCTGCAGGGGGACGGTGAAGACCAGCAACAGCTTTCAGGGCTGCCACCTTCCGTGTGGGACAAGGAGCCGGACGTGTGCCTTTTCGGAATCAGGCTCTGCCGAGGACGAGATCCATGAGATGTTCCTCCTCTGGGCATGCCCGGGTCCCAGATCCTGTTGTGCCTGTGAATAGGCTGCAGGGGGACGGTGAAGACCAGCAACAGCTTTCAGGGCTGCCACCTTCCGTGTGGGACAAGGAGCCGGACTTGTGCCTTTTCGGAAAGAGGCTCTGCCGAGGAAGAGAGCCATGAGATGTTCCTCCTCTCAGCAAGCCCGGGCCCCAGATCCTGTTGTACCTGTGAATAGGCTGCAGGGGGACGGTGAAGACCAGCAACAGCTTTCAGGGCTGCCACCTTCCGTGTGGGACAAGGAGCCGGACGTGTGCCTTTTCGGAATCAGGCTCTGCCGAGGAAGAGATCCATGAGATGTTCCTCCTCTGGGCATGCCCAGGTCCCGAATCCTGTTGTGCCTGTGAATAGGCTGCAGGGGGACGGTGAAGACCAGCAACAGCTTTCAGGGCTGCCACCTTCCGTGTGGGACAAGGAGCCGGACGTGTGCCTTTTCGGAATCAGGCTCTGCCGAGGAGGAGAGCCATGAGATGTTCCTCCTCTGGGCAAGCACGGGTCCCAGATCCTGTTGTGCCTGTGAATAGGCTGCAGGGGGACGGTGAAGACCAGCAACAGCTTTCAGGGCTGCCACCTTCCGTGTGGGACAAGGAGCCGGACGTGTGCCTTTTCGGAATCAGGCTCTGCCGAGGACGAGAGCCATGAGATGTTCCTCCTCTGGGCATGCCCGGGTCCTGAATCCTGTTGTGCCTGTGAATAGGCTGCAGGGGGACGGTGAAGACCAGCAACAGCTTTCAGGGCTGCCACCTTCCGTGTGGGACAAGGAGCCGGACATGTGCCTTTCAGGAATCAGACTCTGCCGAGGACGAGAGCCATGAGATGTTCCTCCTCCGGGCATGCCCGGGTCCCAGATCCTGTTGTGCCTGTGAATAGGCTGCAGGGGGACGGTGAAGACCAGCAACAGCTTTCAGGGCTGCCACCTTCCGTGTGGGACAAGGAGCCGGACTTGTGCCTTTTCGGAAAGAGGCTCTGCCGAGGAAGAGAGCCATGAGATGTTCCTCCTCTCAGCAAGCCCGGGTCCCAGATCCTGTTGTACCTGTGAATAGGCGGTAGGGGGACGGTGAAGACCAGCAACAGCTTTCAGGGCTGCCACCTTCCGTGTGGGACAAGGAGCCGGACGTGTGCCTTTTCGGAATCAGGCTCTGCCGAGGAAGAGATCCATGAGATGTTCCTCCTCTGGGCATGCCCAGGTCCCGAATCCTGTTGTGCCTGTGAATAGGCTGCAGGGGGACGGTGAAGACCAGCAACAGCTTTCAGGGCTGCCACCTTCCGTGTGGGACAAGGAGCCGGACGTGTGCCTTTTCGGAATCAGGCTCTGCCGAGGACGAGAGCCATGAGATGTTCCTCCTCTGGGCAAGCCCGGGTCCCAGATCCTGTTGTGCCTGTGAATAGGCTGCAGGGGGACGGTGAAGACCAGCAACAGCTTTCAGGGCTGCCACCTTCCGTGTGGGACAAGGAGCCGGACGTGTGCCTTTTCGGAATCAGGCTCTGCCGAGGACGAGAGCCATGAGATGTTCCTCCTCTGGGCATGCCCGGGTCCTGAATCCTGTTGTGCCTCTGAATAGGATGCAGGGGGACGGTGAAGACCAGCAACAGCTTTCAGGGCTGCCACCTTCCGTGTGGGACAAGGAGCCGGACATGTGCCTTTCAGGAATCAGACTCTGCCGAGGACGAGAGCCATGAGATGTTACTCCTCCGGACATGCCCGGGTCCCAGATCCTGTTGTGCCTGTGAATAGGCTGCAGGGGGACGGTGAAGACCAGCAACAGCTTTCAGGGCTGCCATCTTCCGTGTGGGACAAGGAGCCGGACGTGTGCCTTTTCGGAATCAGGCTCTGCCGAGGTTGAGAGCCATGAGATGTTCCTCCTCTGGGCAAGCCCGGGTCCCAGATCCTGTTGTGCCTGTTTATAGGCTGCATGGGGACGGTGAAGACCAGCAACATCTTTCAGGGCTGCCACCTTCCGTGTGGGACAAGGAGCCGGACGTGTGCCTTTTCGGAATCAGGCTCTGCCGAGGACGAGATCCATGAGATGTTCCTCCTCTGGGCAAGCCCGGGTCCCAGATCCTGTTGTGCCTGTGAATAGGCTGCAGGGGGACGGTGAAGACCAGCAACAGCTTTCAGGGCTGCCACCTTCCGTGTGGGACAAGGAGCCGGACGTGTGCCTTTTCGGAATCAGGCTCTGCCGAGGAAGAGAGCCATGAGATGTTCCTCCTCTCAGCAAGCCCGGGTCCCAGATCCTGTTGTACCTGTGAATAGGCTGCAGGGGGACGGTGAAGACCAGCAACAGCTTTCAGGGCTGCCACCTTCCGTGTGGGACAAGGAGCCGGACGTGTGCCTTTTCGGAATCAGGCTCTGCCGAGGAAGAGATCCATGAGATGTTCCTCCTCTGGGCATGCCCAGGTCCCGAATCCTGTTGTGCCTGTGAATAGGCTGCAGGGGGACGGTGAAGACCAGCAACAGCTTTCAGGGCTGCCACCTTCCGTGTGGGACAAGGAGCCGGACGTGTGCCTTTTCGGAATCAGGCTCTGCCGAGGAGGAGAGCCATGAGATGTTCCTCCTCTGGGCAAGCACGGGTCCCAGATCCTGTTGTGCCTGTGAATAGGCTGCAGGGGGACGGTGAAGACCAGCAACAGCTTTCAGGGCTGCCACCTTCCGTGTGGGACAAGGAGCCGGACGTGTGCCTTTTCGGAATCAGGCTCTGCCGAGGACGAGAGCCATGAGATGTTCCTCCTCTGGGCATGCCCGGGTCCTGAATCCTGTTGTGCCTGTGAATAGGATGCAGGGGGACGGTGAAGACCAGCAACAGCTTTCAGGGCTGCCACCTTCCGTGTGGGACAAGGAGCCGGACATGTGCCTTTCAGGAATCAGACTCTGCCGAGGACGAGAGCCATGAGATATTACTCCTCCGGGCATGCCCGGGTCCCAGATCCTGTTGTGCCTGTGAATAGGCTGCAGGGGGACGGTGAAGACCAGCAACAGCTTTCAGGGCTGCCATCTTCCGTGTGGGACAAGGAGCCGGACGTGTGCCTTTTCGGAATCAGGCTCTGCCGAGGATGATAGCCATGAGATGTTCCTCCTCTGGGCAAGCCAGGGTCCCAGATCCTGTTGTGCCTGTGAATAGGCTGCAGGGGGACGGTGAAGACCAATAACAGCTTTCAGGGCTGCCATCTTCCGTGTGGGACAAGGAGCCGGACGTGTGCCTTTTCGGAATCAGGCTCTGCCGAGGACGAGAGCCATGAAATGTTCCTCCTCTGGGCAATCCCAGGTCCCAGATCCTTTTGTGCCTGTGAATAGGCTGCAGGGGGACGGTGAAGACCAGCAACAGCTTTCAGGGCTGCCACCTTCCGTGTGGGACAAGGAGCCGGACGTGTGCCTTTTCGGAATCAGGCTCTGCCGAGGACGAGAGCCATGAGATGTTCCTCCTCTTAGCAAGCCCGGGTCCCAGATCCTGTTGTGCCTGTTTATAGGCTGCATGGGGACGGTGAAGACCAGCAACATCTTTCACGGCTGCCACCTTCCGTGTGGGACAAGGAGCCGGACGTGTGCCTTTTCGGAATCAGGCTCTGCGGAGGACGAGAGCCATGAGATGTTCCTCCTCTGGGCAAGCCCGGGTCCCAGATCCTGTTGTGCCTGTGAATAGGCTGCAGGGGGACGGTGAAGACCAGCAACAGCTTTCAGGGCTGCCACCTTCCGTGTGGGACAAGGAGCCGGACGTGTGCCTTTTCGGAATCAGGCTCTGCCGAGGAAGAAATCCATGAGATGTTCCTCCTCTGGGCAAGAACGGGTCCCAGATCCTGTTGTGCCTGTGAATAGGCTGCAGGGGGACGGTGAAGACCAGCAACAGCTTTCAGGGCTGCCACCTTCCGTGTGGGACAAGGAGCCGGACGTGTGCCTTTTCGGAATCAGGCTCTGCCGAGGACGAGATCCATGAGATGTTCCTCCTCTGGGCATGCCCGTTTCCCAGATCCTGTTGTGCCTGTGAATAGGCTGCAGGGGGACGGTGAAGACCAGCAACATCTTTCAGGGCTGCCACCTTCCGTGTGGGACAAGGAGCCGGACGTGTGCCTTTTCGGAATCAGGCTCTGCCGAGGAAGAGAGCCATGAGATGTTCCTCCTCTGGGCAAGCCCGGGTCCCAGATCCTGTTGTACCTGTGAATAGGCTGCAGGGGGACGGTGAAGACCAGCAACAGCTTTCAGGGCTGCCACCTTCCGTGTGGGACAAGGAGCCGGACGTGTGCCTTTTCGGAATCAGGCTCTGCCGAGGAAGAGATCCATGAGATGTTCCTCCTCTGGGCATGCCCAGGTCCCGAATCCTGTTGTGCCTGTGAATAGGCTGCAGGGGGACGGTGAAGACCAGCAACAGCTTTCAGGGCTGCCACCTTCCGTGTGGGACAAGGAGCCGGACGTGTGCGTTTTCGGAATCAGGCTCTGCCGAGGAAGAGATCCATGAGATGTTCCTCCTCTGGGCATGCCCAGGTCCCGAATCCTGTTGTGCCTGTGAATAGGCTGCAGGGGGACGGTGAAAACCAGCAACAGCTTTCAGGGCTGCCACCTTCCGTGTGGGACAAGGAGCCGGACGTGTGCCTTTTCGGAATCAGGCTCTGCCGAGGACGAGAGCCATGAGATGTTCCTCCTCTGGGCAAGCCCGGGTCCCAGATCCTGTTGTGCCTGTGAATAGGCTGCAGGGGGACGGTGAAGACCAGCAACAGCTTTCAGGGCTGCCACCTTCCCTGTGGGACAAGGAGCCGGACGTGTGCCTTTTCGGAATCAGGCTCTGCCGAGGAGGAGAGCCATGAGATGTTCCTCCTCTGGGCATGCCCGGGTCCTGAATCCTGTTGTGCCTGTGCATAGGCTGCAGGGGGACGGTGAAGACCAGCAACAGCTTTCAGGGCTGCCACCTTCCGTGTGGGACAAGGAGCCGGACATGTGCCTTTCAGGAATCAGACTCTGCCGAGGACGAGAGCCATGAGATGTTCCTCCTCCGGGCATGCCCGGGTCCCAGATCCTGTTGTGCCTGTGAATAGGCTGCAGGGGGACGGTGAAGACCAGCAACAGCTTTCAGGGCTGCCATCTTCCGTGTGGGACAAGGAGCCGGACGTGTGCCTTTTCGGAATCAGGCTCTGCCGAGGATGAGAGCCATGAGATGTTCCTCTTCTGGGCAAGCCCGGGTCCCAGATCCTGTTGTGCCTGTGAATAGGCTGCAGGGGGACGGTGAAGACCAGCAACAGCTTTCAGGGCTGCCACCTTCCGTGTGGGACAAGGAGCCGGACGTGTGCCTTTTCGGAATCAGGCTCTGCCGAGGACGAGAGCCATGAGATGTTCCTCCTGTGGGCATGCCCTGGTTCTGAATCCTGTTGTGCCTGTGAATAGGCTGCAGGGGGATGGTGAAGACCAGCAACAGCTTTCAGGGCTGCCACCTTCCGTGTGGGACAAGGAGCCGGACGTGTGCCTTTTCGGAATCAGGCTCTGCCGAGGACGAGAGCCATGAGATGTTCCTCCTCCGGGCATGCCCAGGTCCCAGATCCTGTTGTGCCTGTGAATAGGCTGCAGGGGGACGGTGAAGACCAGCAACAGCTTTCAGGGCTGCCATCTTCCGTGTGGGACAAGGAGCCGGACGTTTGCCTTTTCGGAATCAGGCTCTGCCGAGGACGAGAGCCATGAGATGTTCCTCCTCTCAGCAAGCCCGGGTCCCAGATCCTGTTGTGCCTGTGAATAGGCTGCAGGGGGACGGTGAAGACCAGCAACAGCTTTCAGGGCTGCCATCTTCCGTGTGGGACAAGGAGCCGGACGTGTGCCTTTTCGGAATCAGGCTCTGCCGAGGAAGAGATCCATGAGATGTTCCTCCTCTGGGCAAGCCCGGGTCCCAGATCCTGTTGTGCCTGTGAATAGGCTGCAGGGGGACGGTGAAGACCAGCAACAGCTTTCAGGGCTGCCACCTTCCGTGTGGGACAAGGAGCCGGACGTGTGCCTTTTCGGAATCAGGCTCTGCCGAGGACGAGAGCCATGAGATGTTCCTCCTCTGGGCATGCCCGGGTCCCAGATCCTTTTGTGCCTGTGAATAGGCTGCAGGGGGACGGTGAAGACCAGCAACAGCTTTCAGGGCTGCCACCTTCCGTGTGGGACAAGGAGCCGGACGTGTGCCTTTTCGGACTCAGGCTCTGCCGAGGATGAGAGCCATGAGATGTTCCTCCTCTGGGCAAGCCCGGGTCCCAGATCCTGTTGTGCCTGTGAATAGGCTGCAGGGGGACGGTGAAGACCAGCAACAGCTTTCAGGGCTGCCACCTTCCGTGTGGGACAAGGAGCCGGACTTGTGCCTTTTCGGAATCAGGCTCTGCCGAGGACGAGAGTCATGAGATGTTCCTCCTGTGGGCATGCCCGGGTCCTGAATCCTGTTGTGCCTGTGAATAGGCTGCAGGGGGATGGTGAAGACCAGCAACAGCTTTCAGGGCTGCCACCTTCCGTGTGGGAAAAGGAGCCGGACATGTACCTTTCAGGAATCAGACTCTGCCGAGGACGAGAGCCATGAGATGTTCCTCCTCCGGGCATGCCCAGGTCCCAGATCCTGTTGTGCCTGTGAATAGGCTGCAGGGGGACGGTGAAGACCAGCAACAGCTTTCAGGGCTGCCATCTTCCGTGTGGGACAAAGAGCCGGACGTTTGCCTTTTCGGAATCAGGCTCTGCCGAGGACGAGAGCCATGAGATGTTCCTCCTCTCAGCAAGCCCGGGTCCCAGATCCTGCTGTACCTGTGAATAGGCTGCAGGGGGACGGTGAAGACCAGCAACAGCTTTCAGGGCTGCCACCTTCCGTGTGGGACAAGGAGCCGGACGTGTGCCTTTTCGAATCAGGCTCTGCCGAGGACGAGATCCATGAGATGTTCCTCCTCTGGGCATGCCCGGGTCCCAGATCCTGTTGTGCCTGTGAATAGGCTGCAGGGGGACGGTGAAGACCAGCAACAGCTTTCAGGGCTGCCACCTTCCGTGTGGGACATGGAGCCGGACTTGTGCCTTTTCGGAAAGAGGCTCTGCCGAGGAAGAGAGCCATGATATGTTCCTCCTCTCAGCAAGCCCGGGTCCCAGATCCTGTTGTGCCTGTGAATAGGCTGCAGGGGGACGGTGAAGACCAGCAACAGCTTTCAGGGCTGCCACCTTCCGTGTGGGACAAGGAGCCGGACGTGTGCCTTTTCGGAATCAGGCTCTGCCGAGGATGAGAGCCATGAGATGTTCCTCCTGTGGGCAAGCCCGGGTCCCAGATCCTGTTGTGCCTGTGAATAGGCTGCAGGGGGACGGTGAAGACCAGCAACATCTTTCAGGGCTGCCACCTTCCGTGTGGGACAAGGAGCCGGACGTGTGCCTTTTCGGAATCAGGCTCTACCGAGGACGAGAGCCATGAGATGTTCCTCCTCTGGGCATGCCCAGGTCCCGAATCCTGTTGTGCCTGTGAATAGGCTGCAGGGGGACGGTGAAGACCAGCAACAGCTTTCAGGGCTGCCACCTTCCGTGTGGGACAAGGAGCCGGACGTGTGCCTTTCAGGAATCACACACTGCCGAGGACGAGAGCCATGAGATATTACTCCTCCGGGCATGCCCGGGTCCCAGATCCTGTTGTGCCTGTGAATAGGCTGCAGGGGGATGGTGAGGACCAGCAACAGCTTTCAGGGCTGCCACCTTCCGTGTGGGACAAGGAGCCGGACGTGTGCCTTTTCGGAAAGAGGCTCTGCCGAGGACGAGAGCCATGAGATGTTCCTCCTCTCAGCAAGCCCGGGTCCCAGATCCTGTTGTGCCTGTGAATAGGCTGCAGGGGGACGGTGAAGACCAGCAACAGCTTTCAGGGCTGCCACCTTCCGTGTGGGACAAGGAGCCGGACGTGTGCCTTTTCGGAATCAGGCTCTGCCGAGGAGGAGAGCCATGAGATGTTCCTCCTCTGGGCATGCCCGGGTCCTGAATCCTGTTGTGCCTCTGAATAGGATGCAGGGGGACGGTGAAGACCAGCAACAGCTTTCAGGGCTGCCACCTTCCGTGTGGGACAAGGAGCCGGACGTGTGCCTTTCAGGAATCAGACTCTGCCGAGGACGAGAGCCATGAGATGTTACTCCTCCGGGCATGCCCGGGTCCCAGATCCTGTTGTGCCTGTGAATAGGCTGCAGGGGGACGGTGAAGACCAGCAACAGCTTTCAGGGCTGCCATCTTCCGTGTGGGACAAGGAGCCGGACGTGTGCCTTTTCGGAATCAGGCTCTGCCGAGGACGAGAGCCATGAGATGTTCCTCCTCTGGGCATGCCCGGGTCCCAGATCCTGTTGTGCCTGTGAATAGGCTGCAGGGGGACGGTGAAGACCAGCAACAGCTTTCAGGGCTGCCACCTTCCGTGTGGGACAAGGAGCCGGACGTGTGCCTTTTCGGAATCAGGCTCTGCCGAGGACGAGAGCCATGAGATGTTCCTCCTCTGGGCATGCCCGGGTCCCAGATCCTGTTGTGCCTGTGAATAGGCTGCAGGGGGACGGTGAAGACCAGCAACAGCTTTCAGGGCTGCCACCTTCCGTGTGGGACAAGGAGCCGGACGTGTGCCTTTTCGGAATCAGGCTCTGCCGAGGACGAGAGCCATGAGATGTTCCTCCTCCGGGCATGCCCAGGTCCCAGATCCTGTTGTGCCTGTGAATAGGCTGCAGGGGGACGGTGAAGACCAGCAACAGCTTTCAGGGCTGCCATCTTCCGTGTGGGACAAGGAGCCGGACGTTTGCCTTTTCGGAATCAGGCTCTGCCGAGGACGAGAGCCATGAGATGTTCCTCCTCTCAGCAAGCCCGGGTCCCAGATCCTGTTGTGCCTGTGAATAGGCTGCAGGGGGACGGTGAAGACCAGCAACAGCTTTCAGGGCTGCCATCTTCCGTGTGGGACAAGGAGCCGGACGTGTGCCTTTTCGGAATCAGGCTCTGCCGAGGAAGAGATCCATGAGATGTTCCTCCTCTGGGCAAGCCCGGGTCCCAGATCCTGTTGTGCCTGTGAATAGGCTGCAGGGGGACGGTGAAGACCAGCAACAGCTTTCAGGGCTGCCACCTTCCGTGTGGGACAAGGAGCCGGACGTGTGCCTTTTCGGAATCAGGCTCTGCCGAGGACGAGAGCCATGAGATGTTCCTCCTCTGGGCATGCCCGGGTCCCAGATCCTTTTGTGCCTGTGAATAGGCTGCAGGGGGACGGTGAAGACCAGCAACAGCTTTCAGGGCTGCCACCTTCCGTGTGGGACAAGGAGCCGGACGTGTGCCTTTTCGGAATCAGGCTCTGCCGAGGATGAGAGCCATGAGATGTTCCTCCTCTGGGCAAGCCCGGGTCCCAGATCCTGTTGTGCCTGTGAATAGGCTGCAGGGGGACGGTGAAGACCAGCAACAGCTTTCAGGGCTGCCACCTTCCGTGTGGGACAAGGAGCCGGACGTGTGCCTTTTCGGAATCAGGCTCTGCCGAGGACGAGAGTCATGAGATGTTCCTCCTGTGGGCATGCCCGGGTCCTGAATCCTGTTGTGCCTGTGAATAGGCTGCAGGGGGATGGTGAAGACCAGCAACAGCTTTCAGGGCTGCCACCTTCCGTGTGGGAAAAGGAGCCGGACATGTACCTTTCAGGAATCAGACTCTGCCGAGGACGAGAGCCATGAGATGTTCCTCCTCCGGGCATGCCCAGGTCCCAGATCCTGTTGTGCCTGTGAATAGGCTGCAGGGGGACGGTGAAGACCAGCAACAGCTTTCAGGGCTGCCATCTTCCGTGTGGGACAAAGAGCCGGACGTTTGCCTTTTCGGAATCAGGCTCTGCCGAGGACGAGAGCCATGAGATGTTCCTCCTCTCAGCAAGCCCGGGTCCCAGATCCTGCTGTACCTGTGAATAGGCTGCAGGGGGACGGTGAAGACCAGCAACAGCTTTCAGGGCTGCCACCTTCCGTGTGGGACAAGGAGCCGGACGTGTGCCTTTTCGAATCAGGCTCTGCCGAGGACGAGATCCATGAGATGTTCCTCCTCGGGGCATGCCCGGGTCCCAGATCCTGTTGTGCCTGTGAATAGGCTGCAGGGGGACGGTGAAGACCAGCAACAGCTTTCAGGGCTGCCACCTTCCGTGTGGGACATGGAGCCGGACTTGTGCCTTTTCGGAAAGAGGCTCTGCCGAGGAAGAGAGCCATGATATGTTCCTCCTCTCAGCAAGCCCGGGTCCCAGATCCTGTTGTGCCTGTGAATAGGCTGCAGGGGGACGGTGAAGACCAGCAACAGCTTTCAGGGCTGCCACCTTCCGTGTGGGACAAGGAGCCGGACGTGTGCCTTTTCGGAATCAGGCTCTGCCGAGGATGAGAGCCATGAGATGTTCCTCCTGTGGGCAAGCCCGGGTCCCAGATCCTGTTGTGCCTGTGAATAGGCTGCAGGGGGACGGTGAAGACCAGCAACATCTTTCAGGGCTGCCACCTTCCGTGTGGGACAAGGAGCCGGACGTGTGCCTTTTCGGAATCAGGCTCTACCGAGGACGAGAGCCATGAGATGTTCCTCCTCTGGGCATGCCCAGGTCCCGAATCCTGTTGTGCCTGTGAATAGGCTGCAGGGGGACGGTGAAGACCAGCAACAGCTTTCAGGGCTGCCACCTTCCGTGTGGGACAAGGAGCCGGACGTGTGCCTTTCAGGAATCACACACTGCCGAGGACGAGAGCCATGAGATATTACTCCTCCGGGCATGCCCGGGTCCCAGATCCTGTTGTGCCTGTGAATAGGCTGCAGGGGGATGGTGAGGACCAGCAACAGCTTTCAGGGCTGCCACCTTCCGTGTGGGACAAGGAGCCGGACGTGTGCCTTTTCGGAATCAGGCTCTGCCGAGGACGAGAGCCATGAGATGTTCCTCCTCTCAGCAAGCCCGGGTCCCAGATCCTGTTGTGCCTGTGAATAGGCTGCAGGGGGACGGTGAAGACCAGCAACAGCTTTCAGGGCTGCCACCTTCCGTGTGGGACAAGGAGCCGGACGTGTGCCTTTTCGGAATCAGGCTCTGCCGAGGAGGAGAGCCATGAGATGTTCCTCCTCTGGGCATGCCCGGGTCCTGAATCCTGTTGTGCCTCTGAATAGGATGCAGGGGGACGGTGAAGACCAGCAACAGCTTTCAGGGCTGCCACCTTCCGTGTGGGACAAGGAGCCGGACATGTGCCTTTCAGGAATCAGACTCTGCCGAGGACGAGAGCCATGAGATGTTACTCCTCCGGGCATGCCCGGGTCCCAGATCCTGTTGTGCCTGTGAATAGGCTGCAGGGGGACGGTGAAGACCAGCAACAGCTTTCAGGGCTGCCATCTTCCGTGTGGGACAAGGAGCCGGACGTGTGCCTTTTCGGAATCAGGCTCTGCCGAGGACGAGAGCCATGAGATGTTCCTCCTCTGGGCATGCCCGGGTCCCAGATCCTGTTGTGCCTGTGAATAGGCTGCAGGGGGACGGTGAAGACCAGCAACAGCTTTCAGGGCTGCCACCTTCCGTGTGGGACAAGGAGCCGGACGTGTGCCTTTTCGGAATCAGGCTCTGCCGAGGACGAGAGCCATGAGATGTTCCTCCTCTGGGCATGCCCGGGTCCCAGATCCTGTTGTGCCTGTGAATAGGCTGCAGGGGGACGGTGAAGACCAGCAACAGCTTTCAGGGCTGCCACCTTCCGTGTGGGACAAGGAGCCGGACTTGTGCCTTTTCGGAAAGAGGCTCTGCCGAGGAAGAGAGCCATGAGATGTTCCTCCTCTCAGCAAGCCCGGGTCCCAGATCCTGTTGTGCCTCTGAATAGGCTGCAGGGGGACGGTGAGGACCAGCAACAGCTTTCAGGGCTGCCACCTTCCGTGTGGGACAAGGAGCCGGAAATGTGCCTTTCAGGAATCAGACTCTGCCGAGGACGAGAGCCATGAGATGTTACTCCTCCGGGCATGCCCGGGTCCCAGATCCTGTTGTGCCTGTGAATAGGCTGCAGGGGGACGGTGAAGACCAGCAACAGCTTTCAGGGCTGCCACCTTCCGTGTGGGACAAGGAGCCGGACTTGTGCCTTTTCGGAAAGAGGCTCTGCCGAGGAAGAGAGCCATGAGATGTTCCTCCTCTGGGCATGCCCGGGTCCCAGATCCTTTTGTGCCTGTGAATAGGCTGCAGGGGGACGGTGAAGACCAGCAACAGCTTTCAGGGCTGCCACCTTCCGTGTGGGACAAGGAGCCGGACGTGTGCCTTTTCGGAATCAGGCTCTGCCGAGGATGAGAGCCATGAGATGTTCCTCCTCTGGGCAAGCCCGGGTCCCAGATCCTGTTGTGCCTGTGAATAGGCTGCAGGGGGACGGTGAAGACCAGCAACAGCTTTCAGGGCTGCCACCTTCCGTGTGGGACAAGGAGCCGGACGTGTGCCTTTTCGGAATCAGGCTCTGCCGAGGACGAGAGTCATGAGATGTTCCTCCTGTGGGCATGCCCGGGTCCTGAATCCTGTTGTGCCTGTGAATAGGCTGCAGGGGGATGGTGAAGACCAGCAACAGCTTTCAGGGCTGCCACCTTCCGTGTGGGAAAAGGAGCCGGACATGTACCTTTCAGGAATCAGACTCTGCCGAGGACGAGAGCCATGAGATGTTCCTCCTCCGGGCATGCCCAGGTCCCAGATCCTGTTGTGCCTGTGAATAGGCTGCAGGGGGACGGTGAAGACCAGCAACAGCTTTCAGGGCTGCCATCTTCCGTGTGGGACAAAGAGCCGGACGTTTGCCTTTTCGGAATCAGGCTCTGCCGAGGACGAGAGCCATGAGATGTTCCTCCTCTCAGCAAGCCCGGGTCCCAGATCCTGCTGTACCTGTGAATAGGCTGCAGGGGGACGGTGAAGACCAGCAACAGCTTTCAGGGCTGCCACCTTCCGTGTGGGACAAGGAGCCGGACGTGTGCCTTTTCGAATCAGGCTCTGCCGAGGACGAGATCCATGAGATGTTCCTCCTCGGGGCATGCCCGGGTCCCAGATCCTGTTGTGCCTGTGAATAGGCTGCAGGGGGACGGTGAAGACCAGCAACAGCTTTCAGGGCTGCCACCTTCCGTGTGGGACATGGAGCCGGACTTGTGCCTTTTCGGAAAGAGGCTCTGCCGAGGAAGAGAGCCATGATATGTTCCTCCTCTCAGCAAGCCCGGGTCCCAGATCCTGTTGTGCCTGTGAATAGGCTGCAGGGGGACGGTGAAGACCAGCAACAGCTTTCAGGGCTGCCACCTTCCGTGTGGGACAAGGAGCCGGACGTGTGCCTTTTCGGAATCAGGCTCTGCCGAGGATGAGAGCCATGAGATGTTCCTCCTGTGGGCAAGCCCGGGTCCCAGATCCTGTTGTGCCTGTGAATAGGCTGCAGGGGGACGGTGAAGACCAGCAACATCTTTCAGGGCTGCCACCTTCCGTGTGGGACAAGGAGCCGGACGTGTGCCTTTTCGGAATCAGGCTCTACCGAGGACGAGAGCCATGAGATGTTCCTCCTCTGGGCATGCCCAGGTCCCGAATCCTGTTGTGCCTGTGAATAGGCTGCAGGGGGACGGTGAAGACCAGCAACAGCTTTCAGGGCTGCCACCTTCCGTGTGGGACAAGGAGCCGGACGTGTGCCTTTCAGGAATCACACACTGCCGAGGACGAGAGCCATGAGATATTACTCCTCCGGGCATGCCCGGGTCCCAGATCCTGTTGTGCCTGTGAATAGGCTGCAGGGGGATGGTGAGGACCAGCAACAGCTTTCAGGGCTGCCACCTTCCGTGTGGGACAAGGAGCCGGACGTGTGCCTTTTCGGAATCAGGCTCTGCCGAGGACGAGAGCCATGAGATGTTCCTCCTCTCAGCAAGCCCGGGTCCCAGATCCTGTTGTGCCTGTGAATAGGCTGCAGGGGGACGGTGAAGACCAGCAACAGCTTTCAGGGCTGCCACCTTCCGTGTGGGACAAGGAGCCGGACGTGTGCCTTTTCGGAATCAGGCTCTGCCGAGGAGGAGAGCCATGAGATGTTCCTCCTCTGGGCATGCCCGGGTCCTGAATCCTGTTGTGCCTCTGAATAGGATGCAGGGGGACGGTGAAGACCAGCAACAGCTTTCAGGGCTGCCACCTTCCGTGTGGGACAAGGAGCCGGACATGTGCCTTTCAGGAATCAGACTCTGCCGAGGACGAGAGCCATGAGATGTTACTCCTCCGGGCATGCCCGGGTCCCAGATCCTGTTGTGCCTGTGAATAGGCTGCAGGGGGACGGTGAAGACCAGCAACAGCTTTCAGGGCTGCCATCTTCCGTGTGGGACAAGGAGCCGGACGTGTGCCTTTTCGGAATCAGGCTCTGCCGAGGACGAGAGCCATGAGATGTTCCTCCTCTGGGCATGCCCGGGTCCCAGATCCTGTTGTGCCTGTGAATAGGCTGCAGGGGGACGGTGAAGACCAGCAACAGCTTTCAGGGCTGCCACCTTCCGTGTGGGACAAGGAGCCGGACGTGTGCCTTTTCGGAATCAGGCTCTGCCGAGGACGAGAGCCATGAGATGTTCCTCCTCTGGGCATGCCCGGGTCCCAGATCCTGTTGTGCCTGTGAATAGGCTGCAGGGGGACGGTGAAGACCAGCAACAGCTTTCAGGGCTGCCACCTTCCGTGTGGGACAAGGAGCCGGACTTGTGCCTTTTCGGAAAGAGGCTCTGCCGAGGAAGAGAGCCATGAGATGTTCCTCCTCTCAGCAAGCCCGGGTCCCAGATCCTGTTGTGCCTCTGAATAGGCTGCAGGGGGACGGTGAGGACCAGCAACAGCTTTCAGGGCTGCCACCTTCCGTGTGGGACAAGGAGCCGGACATGTGCCTTTCAGGAATCAGACTCTGCCGAGGACGAGAGCCATGAGATGTTACTCCTCCGGGCATGCCCGGGTCCCAGATCCTGTTGTGCCTGTGAATAGGCTGCAGGGGGACGGTGAAGACCAGCAACAGCTTTCAGGGCTGCCACCTTCCGTGTGGGACAAGGAGCCGGACTTGTGCCTTTTCGGAAAGAGGCTCTGCCGAGGAAGAGAGCCATGAGATGTTCCTCCTCTGGGCATGCCCGGGTCCTGAATCCTGTTGTGCCTCTGAATAGGCTGCAGGGGGACGGTGAAGACCAGCAACAGCTTTCAGGGCTGCCACCTTCCGTGTGGGACAAGGAGCCGGACATGTGCCTTTCAGGAATCAGACTCTGCCGAGGACGAGAGCCATGAGATGTTACTCCTCCGGGCATGCCCGGGTCCCAGATCCTGTTGTGCCTGTGAATAGGCTGCAGGGGGACGGTGAAGACCAGCAACAGCTTTCAGGGCTGCCATCTTCCGTGTGGGACAAGGAGCCGGACGTGTGCCTTTTCGGAATCAGGCTCTGCCGAGGACGAGATCCATGAGATGTTCCTCCTCTGGGCAAGCCCGGGTCCCAGATCCTGTTGTGCCTGTGAATAGGCTGCAGGGGGACGGTGAAGACCAGCAACAGCTTTCAGGGCTGCCACCTTCCGTGTGGGACAAGGAGCCGGACGTGTGCCTTTTCGGAATCAGGCTCTGCCGAGGACGAGAGCCATGAGATGTTCCTCCTCTGGGCAAGCCCGGGTCCCAGATCCTGTTGTGCCTGTGAATAGGCTGCAGGGGGACGGTGAAGACCAGCAACAGCTTTCAGGGCTGCCACCTTCCGTGTGGGACAAGGAGCCGGACGTGTGCCTTTTCGGAATCAGGCTCTGCCGAGGACGAGAGCCATGAGATGTTCCTCCTCTGGGCAAGCCCGGGTCCCAGATCCTGTTGTGCCTGTGAATAGGCTGCAGGGGGACGGTGAAGACCAGCAACAGCTTTCAGGGCTGCCACCTTCCGTGTGGGACAAGGAGCCGGACGTGTGCCTTTTCGGAATCAGGCTCTGCCGAGGACGAGAGTCATGAGATGTTCCTCCTGTGGGCATGCCCGGGTCCTGAATCCTGTTGTGCCTGTGAATAGGCTGCAGGGGGATGGTGAAGACCAGCAACAGCTTTCAGGGCTGCCACCTTCCGTGTGGGAAAAGGAGCCGGACATGTGCCTTTCAGGAATCAGACTCTGCCGAGGACGAGAGCCATGAGATGTTCCTCCTCCGGGCATGCCCAGGTCCCAGATCCTGTTGTGCCTGTGAATAGGCTGCAGGGGGACGGTGAAGACCAGCAACAGCTTTCAGGGCTGCCATCTTCCGTGTGGGACAAGGAGCCGGACGTTTGCCTTTTCGGAATCAGGCTCTGCCAAGGACGAGAGCCATGAGATGTTGCTCCTCTCAGCAAGCCCGGGTCCCAGATCCTGCTGTACCTGTGAATAGGCTGCAGGGGGACGGTGAAGACCAGCAACAGCTTTCAGGGCTGCCACCTTCCGTGTGGGACAAGGAGCCGGACGTGTGCCTTTTCGAATCAGGCTCTGCCGAGGACGAGATCCATGAGATGTTCCTCCTCTGGGCATGCCCGGGTCCCAGATCCTGTTGTGCCTGTGAATAGGCTGCAGGGGGACGGTGAAGACCAGCAACAGCTTTCAGGGCTGCCACCTTCCGTGTGGGACATGGAGCCGGACTTGTGCCTTTTCGGAAAGAGGCTCTGCCGAGGAAGAGAGCCATGATATGTTCCTCCTCTCAGCAAGCCCGGGTCCCAGATCCTGTTGTGCCTGTGAATAGGCTGCAGGGGGACGGTGAAGACCAGCAACAGCTTTCAGGGCTGCCACCTTCCGTGTGGGACAAGGAGCCGGACGTGTGCCTTTTCGGAATCAGGCTCTGCCGAGGATGAGAGCCATGAGATGTTCCTCCTCTGGGCAAGCCCGGGTCCCAGATCCTGTTGTGCCTGTGAATAGGCTGCAGGGGGACGGTGAAGACCAGCAACATCTTTCAGGGCTGCCACCTTCCGTGTGGGACAAGGAGCCGGACGTGTGCCTTTTCGGAATCAGGCTCTGCCGAGGACGAGAGCCATGAGATGTTCCTCCTCTGGGCATGCCCAGGTCCCGAATCCTGTTGTGCCTGTGAATAGGCTGCAGGGGGACGGTGAAGACCAGCAACAGCTTTCAGGGCTGCCACCTTCCGTGTGGGACAAGGAGCCGGACGTGTGCCTTTCAGGAATCAGACTCTGCCGAGGACGAGAGCCATGAGATTTTACTCCTCCGGGCATGCCCGGGTCCCAGATCCTGTTGTGCCTGTGAATAGGCTGCAGGGGGATGGTGAGGACCAGCAACAGCTTTCAGGGCTGCCACCTTCCGTGTGGGACAAGGAGCCGGACGTGTGCCTTTTCGGAAAGAGGCTCTGCCGAGGACGAGAGCCATGAGATGTTCCTCCTCTCAGCAAGCCCGGGTCCCAGATCCTGTTGTGCCTGTGAATAGGCTGCAGGGGGACGGTGAAGACCAGCAACAGCTTTCAGGGCTGCCACCTTCCGTGTGGGACAAGGAGCCGGACGTGTGCCTTTTCGGAATCAGGCTCTGCCGAGGAGGAGAGCCATGAGATGTTCCTCCTCTGGGCATGCCCGGGTCCTGAATCCTGTTGTGCCTCTGAATAGGATGCAGGGGGACGGTGAAGACCAGCAACAGCTTTCAGGGCTGCCACCTTCCGTGTGGGACAAGGAGCCGGACATGTGCCTTTCAGGAATCAGACTCTGCCGAGGACGAGAGCCATGAGATGTTACTCCTCCGGGCATGCCCGGGTCCCAGATCCTGTTGTGCCTGTGAATAGGCTGCAGGGGGACGGTGAAGACCAGCAACAGCTTTCAGGGCTGCCATCTTCCGTGTGGGACAAGGAGCCGGACGTGTGCCTTTTCGGAATCAGGCTCTGCCGAGGACGAGAGCCATGAGATGTTCCTCCTCTGGGCATGCCCGGGTCCCAGATCCTGTTGTGCCTGTGAATAGGCTGCAGGGGGACGGTGAAGACCAGCAACAGCTTTCAGGGCTGCCACCTTCCGTGTGGGACAAGGAGCCGGACGTGTGCCTTTTCGGAATCAGGCTCTGCCGAGGACGAGAGCCATGAGATGTTCCTCCTCTGGGCATGCCCGGGTCCCAGATCCTGTTGTGCCTGTGAATAGGCTGCAGGGGGACGGTGAAGACCAGCAACAGCTTTCAGGGCTGCCACCTTCCGTGTGGGACAAGGAGCCGGACTTGTGCCTTTTCGGAAAGAGGCTCTGCCGAGGAAGAGAGCCATGAGATGTTCCTCCTCTCAGCAAGCCCGGGTCCCAGATCCTGTTGTGCCTCTGAATAGGCTGCAGGGGGACGGTGAAGACCAGCAACAGCTTTCAGGGCTGCCACCTTCCGTGTGGGACAAGGAGCCGGAAATGTGCCTTTCAGGAATCAGACTCTGCCGAGGACGAGAGCCATGAGATGTTACTCCTCCGGGCATGCCCGGGTCCCAGATCCTGTTGTGCCTGTGAATAGGCTGCAGGGGGACGGTGAAGACCAGCAACAGCTTTCAGGGCTGCCACCTTCCGTGTGGGACAAGGAGCCGGACTTGTGCCTTTTCGGAAAGAGGCTATGCCGAGGAAGAGAGCCATGAGATGTTCCTCCTCTGGGCATGCCCGGGTCCTGAATCCTGTTGTGCCTCTGAATAGGCTGCAGGGGGACGGTGAAGACCAGCAACAGCTTTCAGGGCTGCCACCTTCCGTGTGGGACAAGGAGCCGGACATGTGCCTTTCAGGAATCAGACTCTGCCGAGGACGAGAGCCATGAGATGTTACTCCTCCGGGCATGCCCGGGTCCCAGATCCTGTTGTGCCTGTGAATAGGCTGCAGGGGGACGGTGAAGACCAGCAACAGCTTTCAGGGCTGCCATCTTCCGTGTGGGACAAGGAGCCGGACGTGTGCGTTTTCGGAATCAGGCTCTGCCGAGGATGAGAGCCATGAGATGTTCCTCCTCTGGGCAAGCCCGGGTCCCAGATCCTGTTGTGCCTGTGAATAGGCTGCAGGGGGACGGTGAAGACCAGCAACAGCTTTCAGGGCTGCCACCTTCCGTGTGGGACAAGGAGCCGGACGTGTGCCTTTTCGGAATCAGGCTCTGCCGAGGACGAGAGCCATGAGATGTTCCTCCTGTGGGCATGCCCGGGTCCTGAATCCTGTTGTGCCTGTGAATAGGCTGCAGGGGGATGGTGAAGACCAGCAACAGCTTTCAGGGCTGCCACCTTCCGTGTGGGACAAGGAGCCGGACATTTGCCTTTCAGGAATCACACTCTGCCGAGGACGAGAGCCATGAGATGTTCCTCCTCCGGGCATGCCCAGGTCCCAGATCCTGTTGTGCCTGTGAATAGGCTGCAGGGGGACGGTGAAGACCAGCAACAGCTTTCAGGGCTGCCATCTTCCGTGTGGGACAAGGAGCCGGACGTTTGCCTTTTCGGAATCAGGCTCTGCCGAGGACGAGAGCCATGAGATGTTCCTCCTCTCAGCAAGCCCGGGTCCCAGATCCTATTGTACCTGTGAATAGGCTGCAGGGGGACGGTGAAGACCAGCAACAGCTTTCAGGGCTGCCACCTTCCGTGTGGGACAAGGAGCCGGACGTGTGCCTTTTCGGAATCAGGCTCTGCCGAGGACGAGATCCATGAGATGTTCCTCCTCTGGGCATGCCCGGGTCCCAGATCCTGTTGTGCCTGTGAATAGGCTGCAGGGGGACGGTGAAGACCAGCAACAGCTTTCAGGGCTGCCACCTTCCGTGTGGGACAAGGAGCCGGACTTGTGCCTTTTCGGAAAGAGGCTCTGCCGAGGAAGAGAGCCATGAGATGTTCCTCCTCTCAGCAAGCCCGGGTCCCAGATCCTGTTGTGCCTGTGAATAGGCTGCAGGGGGACGGTGAAGACCAGCAACAGCTTTCAGGGCTGCCATCTTCCGTGTGGGACAAGGAGCCGGACGTGTGCCTTTTCGGAATCAGGCTCTGCCGAGGATGAGAGCCATGAGATGTTCCTCCTCTGGGCAAGCCCGGGTCCCAGATCCTGTTGTGCCTGTGAATAGGCTGCAGGGGGACGGTGAAGACCAGCAACATCTTTCAGGGCTGCCACCTTCCGTGTGGGACAAGGAGCCGGACGTGTGCCTTTTCGGAATCAGGCTCTACCGAGGACGAGAGCCATGAGATGTTCCTCCTCTGGGCATGCCCAGGTCCCGAATCCTGTTGTGCCTGTGAATAGGCTGCAGGGGGACGGTGAAGACCAGCAACAGCTTTCAGGGCTGCCACCTTCCGTGTGGGAGAAGGAGCCGGACGTGTGCCTTTTCGGAATCAGGCTCTGCCGAGGACGAGAGCCATGAGATGTTCCTCCTCTCAGCAAGCCCGGGTCCTGAATCCTGTTGTGCCTGTGAATAGGCTGCAGGGGGACGGTGAAGACCAGCAACAGCTTTCAGGGCTGCCACCTTCCGTGTGGGACAAGGAGCCGGACGTGTGCCTTTTCGGAATCAGGCTCTGCCGAGGACGAGAGCCATGAGATGTTCCTCCTCTGGGCATGCCCGGGTCCTGAATCCTGTTGTGCCTGTGAATAGGCTGCAGGGGGACGGTGAAGACCAGCAACAGCTTTCAGGGCTGCCACCTTCCGTGTGGGACAAGGAGCCGGACATGTGCCTTTCAGGAATCACACTCTGCCGAGGACGAGAGCCATGAGATGTTACTCCTCCGGGCATGCCCGGGTCCCAGATCCTGTTGTGCCTGTGAATAGGCTGCAGGGGGACGGTGAAGACCAGCAACAGCTTTCAGGGCTGCCATCTTCCGTGTGGGACAAGGAGCCGGACGTGTGCCTTTTCGGAATCAGGCTCTGCCGAGGATGAGAGCCATGAGATGTTCCTCCTCTGGGCAAGCCTGGGTCCCAGATCCTGTTGTGCCTGTGAATAGGCTGCAGGGGGACGGTGAAGACCAGCAACAGCTTTCAGGGCTGCCACCTTCCGTGTGGGACAAGGAGCCGGACATGTGCCTTTCAGGAATCAGACTCTGCCGAGGACGAGAGCCATGAGATGTTACTCCTCCGGGCATGCCCGGGTCCCAGATCCTGTTGTGCCTGTGAATAGGCTGCAGGGGGACGGTGAAGACCAGCAACAGCTTTCAGGGCTGCCACCTTCCGTGTGGGACAAGGACCCGGACGTGTGCCTTTTCGGAATCAGGCTCTGCCGAGGACGAGAGCCATGAGATGTTCCTCCTGTGGGCATGCCCGGGTCCTGAATCCTGTTGTGCCTGTGAATAGGCTGCAGGGGGATGGTGAAGACCAGCAACAGCTTTCAGGGCTGCCACCTTCCGTGTGGGACAAGGAGCCGGACCTGTGCCTTTCAGGAATCAGACTCTGCCGAGGACGAGAGCCATGAGATGTTCCTCCTCCGGGCATGCCCAGGTCCCAGATCCTGTTGTGCCTGTGAATAGGCTGCAGGGGGACGGTGAAGACCAGCAACAGCTTTCAGGGCTGCCACCTTCCGTGTGGGACAAGGAGCCGGACTTGTGCCTTTTCGGAAAGAGGCTCTGCCGAGGAAGAGAGCCATGAGATGTTCCTCCTCTCAGCAAGCCCGGGTCCTGAATCTTGTAGTGCCTGTGAATAGGCTGCAGGGGGACGGTGAAGACCAGCAACAGCTTTCAGGGCTGCCATCTTCCGTGTGGGACAAGGAGCCGGACGTGTGCCTTTTCGGAATCAGGCTCTGCCGAGGATGAGAGCCATGAGATGTTCCTCCTCTGGGCAAGCCCGGGTCCCAGATCCTGTTGTGCCTGTGAATAGGCTGCAGGGGGACGGTGAAGACCAGCAACATCTTTCAGGGCTGCCACCTTCCGTGTGGGACAAGGAGCCGGACGTGTGCCTTTTCGGAATCAGGCTCTTCCGAGGACGAGAGCCATGAGATGTTCCTCCTCTGGGCATGCCCAGGTCCCGAATCCTGTTGTGCCTGTGAATAGGCTTCAGGGGGACGGTGAAGACCAGCAACAGCTTTCAGGGCTGCCACCTTCCGTGTGGGACAAGGAGCCGGACGTGTGCCTTTTCGGAATCAGGCTCTGCCGAGGACGAGAGCCATGAGATGTTCCTCCTCTGGGCATGCCCGGGTCCTGAATCCTGTTGTGCCTGTGAATAGGCTGCAGGGGGACGGTGAAGACCAGCAACAGCTTTCAGGGCTGCCACCTTCCGTGTGGGACAAGGAGCCGGACATGTGCCTTTCAGGAATCACACTCTGCCGAGGACGAGAGCCATGAGATGTTACTCCTCCGGGCATGCCCGGGTCCCAGATCCTGTTGTGCCTGTGAATAGGCTGCAGGGGGACGGTGAAGACCAGCAACAGCTTTCAGGGCTGCCATCTTCCGTGTGGGACAAGGAGCCGGACGTGTGCCTTTTCGGAATCAGGCTCTGCCGAGGATGAGAGCCATGAGATGTTCCTCCTCTGGGCAAGCCTGGGTCCCAGATCCTGTTGTGCCTGTGAATAGGCTGCAGGGGGACGGTGAAGACCAGCAACAGCTTTCAGGGCTGCCACCTTCCGTGTGGGACAAGGAGCCGGACATGTGCCTTTCAGGAATCAGACTCTGCCGAGGACGAGAGCCATGAGATGTTACTCCTCCGGGCATGCCCGGGTCCCAGATCCTGTTGTGCCTGTGAATAGGCTGCAGGGGGACGGTGAAGACCAGCAACAGCTTTCAGGGCTGCCACCTTCCGTGTGGGACAAGGAGCCGGACTTGTGCCTTTTCGGAAAGAGGCTCTGCCGAGGAAGAGAGCCATGAGATGTTCCTCCTCTGGGCATGCCCGGGTCCTGAATCCTGTTGTGCCTCTGAATAGGCTGCAGGGGGACGGTGAAGACCAGCAACAGCTTTCAGGGCTGCCACCTTCCGTGTGGGACAAGGAGCCGGACATGTGCCTTTCAGGAATCAGACTCTGCCGAGGACGAGAGCCATGAGATGTTACTCCTCCGGGCATGCCCGGGTCCCAGATCCTGTTGTGCCTGTGAATAGGCTGCAGGGGGACGGTGAAGACCAGCAACAGCTTTCAGGGCTGCCATCTTCCGTGTGGGACAAGGAGCCGGACGTGTGCCTTTTCGGAATCAGGCTCTGCCGAGGATGAGAGCCATGAGATGTTCCTCCTCTGGGCAAGCCCGGGTCCCAGATCCTGTTGTGCCTGTGAATAGGCTGCAGGGGGACGGTGAAGACCAGCAACAGCTTTCAGGGCTGCCACCTTCCGTGTGGGACAAGGAGCCGGACTTGTGCCTTTTCGGAAAGAGGCTCTGCCGAGGAAGAGAGCCATGAGATGTTCCTCCTCTCAGCAAGCCCGGGTCCCAGATCCTGTTGTGCCTCTGAATAGGCTGCAGGGGGACGGTGAAGACCATCAACAGCTTTCAGGGCTGCCACCTTCCGTGTGGGACAAGGAGCCGGAAATGTGCCTTTCAGGAATCAGACTCTGCCGAGGACGAGAGCCATGAGATGTTACTCCTCCGGGCATGCCCGGGTCCCAGATCCTGTTGTGCCTGTGAATAGGCTGCAGGGGGACGGTGAAGACCAGCAACAGCTTTCAGGGCTGCCACCTTCCGTGTGGGACAAGGAGCCGGACTTGTGCCTTTTCGGAAAGAGGCTCTGCCGAGGAAGAGAGCCATGAGATGTTCCTCCTCTGGGCATGCCTGGGTCCTGAATCCTGTTGTGCCTCTGAATAGGCTGCAGGGGGACGGTGAAGACCAGCAACAGCTTTCAGGGCTGCCACCTTCCGTGTGGGACAAGGAGCCGGACATGTGCCTTTCAGGAATCAGACTCTGCCGAGGACGAGAGCCATGAGATGTTACTCCTCCGGGCATGCCCGGGTCCCAGATCCTGTTGTACCTGTGAATAGGCTGCAGGGGGTCGGTGAAGACCAGCAACAGCTTTCAGGGCTGCCATCTTCCGTGTGGGACAAGGAGCCGGACGTGTGCGTTTTCGGAATCAGGCTCTGCCGAGGATGAGAGCCATGAGATGTTCCTCCTCTGGGCAAGCCCGGGTCCCAGATCCTGTTGTGCCTGTGAATAGGCTGCAGGGGGACGGTGAAGACCAGCAACAGCTTTCAGGGCTGCCACCTTCCGTGTGGGACAAGGAGCCGGACGTGTGCCTTTTCGGAATCAGGCTCTGCCGAGGACGAGAGCCATGAGATGTTCCTCCTGTGGGCATGCCCGGGTCCTGAATCCTGTTGTGCCTGTGAATAGGCTGCAGGGGGATGGTGAAGACCAGCAACAGCTTTCAGGGCTGCCACCTTCCGTGTGGGACAAGGAGCCGGACATGTGCCTTTCAGGAATCACACTCTGCCGAGGACGAGAGCCATGAGATGTTCCTCCTCCGGGCATGCCCAGGTCCCAGATCCTGTTGTGCCTGTGAATAGGCTGCAGGGGGACGGTGAAGACCAGCAACAGCTTTCAGGGCTGCCATCTTCCGTGTGGGACAAGGAGCCGGACTTGTGCCTTTTCGGAAAGAGGCTCTGCCGAGGAAGAGAGCCATGAGATGTTCCTCCTCTCAGCAAGCCCGGGTCCCAGATCCTGTTGTGCCTGTGAATAGGCTGCAGGGGGACGGTGAAGACCAGCAACAGCTTTCAGGGCTGCCATCTTCCGTGTGGGACAAGGAGCCGGACGTGTGCCTTTTCGGAATCAGGCTCTGCCGAGGACGAGAGCCATGAGATGTTCCTCCTCTCAGCAAGCCCGGGTCCTGAATCCTGTTGTGCCTGTGAATAGGCTGCAGGGGGACGGTGAAGACCAGCAACAGCTTTCAGGGCTGCCACCTTCCGTGTGGGACAAGGAGCCGGACGTGTGCCTTTTCGGAATCAGGCTCTGCCGAGGACGAGAGCCATGAGATGTTCCTCCTCTGGGCATGCCCGGGTCCTGAATCCTGTTGTGCCTGTGAATAGGCTGCAGGGGGATGGTGAAGACCAGCAACAGCTTTCAGGGCTGCCACCTTCCGTGTGGGACAAGGAGCCGGACATGTGCCTTTCAGGAATCAGACTCTGCCGAGGACGAGAGCCATGAGATGTTCCTCCTCCGGGCATGCCCAGGTCCCAGATCCTGTTGTGCCTGTGAATAGGCTGCAGGGGGACCGTGAAGACCAGCAACAGCTTTCAGGGCTGCCATCTCCCGTGTGGGACAAGGAGCCGGACGTTTGCCTTTTCGGAATCAGGCTCTGCCGAGGACGAGAGCCATGAGATGTTCCTCCTCTCAGCAAGCCCGGGTCCCAGATCCTGTTGTACCTGTGAATAGGCTGCAGGGGGACGGTGAAGACCAGCAACAGCTTTCAGGGCTGCCACCTTCCGTGTGGGACAAGGAGCCGGACGTGTGCCTTTTCGGAATCAGGCTCTGCCGAGGACGAGATCCATGAGATGTTCCTCCTCTGGGCATGCCCGGGTCCCAGATCCTGTTGTGCCTGTGAATAGGCTGCAGGGGGACGGTGAAGACCAGCAACAGCTTTCAGGGCTGCCACCTTCCGTGTGGGACAAGGAGCCGGACTTGTGCCTTTTCGGAAAGAGGCTCTGCCGAGGAAGAGAGCCATGAGATGTTCCTCCTCTCAGCAAGCCCGGGTCCCAGATCCTGTTGTGCCTGTGAATAGGCTGCAGGGGGACGGTGAAGACCAGCAACAGCTTTCAGGGCTGCCATCTTCCGTGTGGGACAAGGAGCCGGACGTGTGCCTTTTCGGAATCAGGCTCTGCCGAGGATGAGAGCCATGAGATGTTCCTCCTCTGGGCAAGCCCGGGTCCCAGATCCTGTTGTGCCTGTGAATAGGCTGCAGGGGGACGGTGAAGACCAGCAACATCTTTCAGGGCTGCCACCTTCCGTGTGGGACAAGGAGCCGGACGTGTGCCTTTTCGGAATCAGGCTCTACCGAGGACGAGAGCCATGAGATGTTCCTCCTCTGGGCATGCCCAGGTCCCGAATCCTGTTGTGCCTGTGAATAGGCTGCAGGGGGACGGTGAAGACCAGCAACAGCTTTCAGGGCTGCCACCTTCCGTGTGGGACAAGGAGCCGGACGTGTGCCTTTTCGGAATCAGGCTCTGCCGAGGACGAGAGCCATGAGATGTTCCTCCTCTCAGCAAGCCCGGGTCCTGAATCCTGTTGTGCCTGTGAATAGGCTTCAGGGGGACGGTGAAGACCAGCAACAGCTTTCAGGGCTGCCACCTTCCGTGTGGGACAAGGAGCCGGACGTGTGCCTTTTCGGAATCAGGCTCTGCCGAGGAAGAGATCCATGAGATGTTCCTCCTCTGGGCATGCCCGGGTCCTGAATCCTGTTGTGCCTGTGAATAGGCTGCAGGGGGACGGTGAAGACCAGCAACAGCTTTCAGGGCTGCCACCTTCCGTGTGGGACAAGGAGCCGGACATGTGCCTTTCAGGAATCACACTCTGCCGAGGACGAGAGCCATGAGATGTTACTCCTCCGGGCATGCCCGGGTCCCAGATCCTGTTGTGCCTGTGAATAGGCTGCAGGGGGACGGTGAAGACCAGCAACAGCTTTCAGGGCTGCCATCTTCCGTGTGGGACAAGGAGCCGGACGTGTGCCTTTTCGGAATCAGGCTCTGCCGAGGATGAGAGCCATGAGATGTTCCTCCTCTGGGCAAGCCTGGGTCCCAGATCCTGTTGTGCCTGTGAATAGGCTGCAGGGGGACGGTGAAGACCAGCAACAGCTTTCAGGGCTGCCACCTTCCGTGTGGGACAAGGAGCCGGACATGTGCCTTTCAGGAATCAGACTCTGCCGAGGACGAGAGCCATGAGATGTTACTCCTCCGGGCATGCCCGGGTCCCAGATCCTGTTGTGCCTGTGAATAGGCTGCAGGGGGACGGTGAAGACCAGCAACAGCTTTCAGGGCTGCCACCTTCCGTGTGGGACAAGGAGCCGGACTTGTGCCTTTTCGGAAAGAGGCTCTGCCGAGGAAGAGAGCCATGAGATGTTCCTCCTCTGGGCATGCCCGGGTCCTGAATCCTGTTGTGCCTCTGAATAGGCTGCAGGGGGACGGTGAAGACCAGCAACAGCTTTCAGGGCTGCCACCTTCCGTGTGGGACAAGGAGCCGGACATGTGCCTTTCAGGAATCAGACTCTGCCGAGGACGAGAGCCATGAGATGTTACTCCTCCGGGCATGCCCGGGTCCCAGATCCTGTTGTGCCTGTGAATAGGCTGCAGGGGGACGGTGAAGACCAGCAACAGCTTTCAGGGCTGCCATCTTCCGTGTGGGACAAGGAGCCGGACGTGTGCCTTTTCGGAATCAGGCTCTGCCGAGGATGAGAGCCATGAGATGTTCCTCCTCTGGGCAAGCCCGGGTCCCAGATCCTGTTGTGCCTGTGAATAGGCTGCAGGGGGACGGTGAAGACCAGCAACAGCTTTCAGGGCTGCCACCTTCCGTGTGGGACAAGGAGCCGGACTTGTGCCTTTTCGGAAAGAGGCTCTGCCGAGGAAGAGAGCCATGAGATGTTCCTCCTCTCAGCAAGCCCGGGTCCCAGATCCTGTTGTGCCTCTGAATAGGCTGCAGGGGGACGGTGAAGACCAGCAACAGCTTTCAGGGCTGCCACCTTCCGTGTGGGACAAGGAGCCGGAAATGTGCCTTTCAGGAATCAGACTCTGCCGAGGACGAGAGCCATGAGATGTTACTCCTCCGGGCATGCCCGGGTCCCAGATCCTGTTGTGCCTGTGAATAGGCTGCAGGGGGACGGTGAAGACCAGCAACAGCTTTCAGGGCTGCCACCTTCCGTGTGGGACAAGGAGCCGGACTTGTGCCTTTTCGGAAAGAGGCTCTGCCGAGGAAGAGAGCCATGAGATGTTCCTCCTCTGGGCATGCCCGGGTCCTGAATCCTGTTGTGCCTCTGAATAGGCTGCAGGGGGACGGTGAAGACCAGCAACAGCTTTCAGGGCTGCCACCTTCCGTGTGGGACAAGGAGACGGACATGTGCCTTTCAGGAATCAGACTCTGCCGAGGACGAGAGCCATGAGATGTTACTCCTCCGGGCATGCCCGGGTCCCAGATCCTGTTGTACCTGTGAATAGGCTGCAGGGGGACGGTGAAGACCAGCAACAGCTTTCAGGGCTGCCATCTTCCGTGTGGGACAAGGAGCCGGACGTGTGCGTTTTCGGAATCAGGCTCTGCCGAGGATGAGAGCCATGAGATGTTCCTCCTCTGGGCAAGCCCGGGTCCCAGATCCTGTTGTGCCTGTGAATAGGCTGCAGGGGGACGGTGAAGACCAGCAACAGCTTTCAGGGCTGCCACCTTCCGTGTGGGACAAGGAGCCGGACGTGTGCCTTTTCGGAATCAGGCTCTGCCGAGGACGAGAGCCATGAGATGTTCCTCCTGTGGGCATGCCCGGGTCCTGAATCCTGTTGTGCCTGTGAATAGGCTGCAGGGGGATGGTGAAGACCAGCAACAGCTTTCAGGGCTGCCACCTTCCGTGTGGGACAAGGAGCCGGACATGTGCCTTTCAGGAATCAGACTCTGCCGAGGACGAGAGCCATGAGATGTTCCTCCTCCGGGCATGCCCAGGTCCCAGATCCTGTTGTGCCTGTGAATAGGCTGCAGGGGGACGGTGAAGACCAGCAACAGCTTTCAGGGCTGCCATCTTCCGTGTGGGACAAGGAGCCGGACGTGTGCCTTTTCGGAATCAGGCTCTGCCGAGGACGAGAGCCATGAGATGTTCCTCCTCTCAGCAAGCCCGGGTCCCGAATCCTGTTGTACCTGTGAATAGGCTGCAGGGGGACGGTGAAGACCAGCAACAGCTTTCAGGGCTGCCACCTTCCGTGTGGGACAAGGAGCCGGACGTGTGCCTTTTCGGAATCAGGCTCTGCCGAGGACGAGATCCATGAGATGTTCCTCCTCTGGGCATGCCCGGGTCCCAGATCCTGTTGTGCCTGTGAATAGGCTGCAGGGGGACGGTGAAGACCAGCAACAGCTTTCAGGGCTGCCACCTTCCGTGTGGGACAAGGAGCCGGACTTGTGCCTTTTCGGAAAGAGGCTCTGCCGAGGAAGAGAGCCATGAGATGTTCCTCCTCTCAGCAAGCCCGGGTCCCAGATCCTGTTGTGCCTCTGAATAGGCTGCAGGGGGACGGTGAAGACCAGCAACAGCTTTCAGGGCTGCCACCTTCCGTGTGGGACAAGGAGCCGGAAATGTGCCTTTCAGGAATCAGACTCTGCCGAGGACGAGAGCCATGAGATGTTACTCCTCCGGGCATGCCCGGGTCCCAGATCCTGTTGTGCCTGTGAATAGGCTGCAGGGGGACGGTGAAGACCAGCAACAGCTTTCAGGGCTGCCACCTTCCGTGTGGGACAAGGAGCCGGACTTGTGCCTTTTCGGAAAGAGGCTCTGCCGAGGAAGAGAGCCATGAGATGTTCCTCCTCTGGGCATGCCCGGGTCCTGAATCCTGTTGTGCCTCTGAATAGGCTGCAGGGGGACGGTGAAGACCAGCAACAGCTTTCAGGGCTGCCACCTTCCGTGTGGGACAAGGAGCCGGACATGTGCCTTTCAGGAATCAGACTCTGCCGAGGACGAGAGCCATGAGATGTTACTCCTCCGGGCATGCCCGGGTCCCAGATCCTGTTGTACCTGTGAATATGCTGCAGGGGGACGGTGAAGACCAGCAACAGCTTTCAGGGCTGCCATCTTCCGTGTGGGACAAGGAGCCGGACGTGTGCGTTTTCGGAATCAGGCTCTGCCGAGGATGAGAGCCATGAGATGTTCCTCCTCTGGGCAAGCCCGGGTCCCAGATCCTGTTGTGCCTGTGAATAGGCTGCAGGGGGACGGTGAAGACCAGCAACAGCTTTCAGGGCTGCCACCTTCCGTGTGGGACAAGGAGCCGGACGTGTGCCTTTTCGGAATCAGGCTCTGCCGAGGACGAGAGCCATGAGATGTTCCTCCTGTGGGCATGCCCGGGTCCTGAATCCTGTTGTGCCTGTGAATAGGCTGCAGGGGGATGGTGAAGACCAGCAACAGCTTTCAGGGCTGCCACCTTCCGTGTGGGACAAGGAGCCGGACATGTGCCTTTCAGGAATCAGACTCTGCCGAGGACGAGAGCCATGAGATGTTCCTCCTCCGGGCATGCCCAGGTCCCAGATCCTGTTGTGCCTGTGAATAGGCTGCAGGGGGACGGTGAAGACCAGCAACAGCTTTCAGGGCTGCCATCTTCCGTGTGGGACAAGGAGCCGGACGTGTGCCTTTTCGGAATCAGGCTCTGCCGAGGACGAGAGCCATGAGATGTTCCTCCTCTCAGCAAGCCCGGGTCCTGAATCTTGTAGTGCCTGTGAATAGGCTGCAGGGGGACGGTGAAGACCAGCAACAGCTTTCAGGGCTGCCATCTTCCGTGTGGGACAAGGAGCCGGACGTGTGCCTTTTCGGAATCAGGCTCTGCCGAGGATGAGAGCCATGAGATGTTCCTCCTCTGGGCAAGCCCGGGTCCCAGATCCTGTTGTGCCTGTGAATAGGCTGCAGGGGGACGGTGAAGACCAGCAACATCTTTCAGGGCTGCCACCTTCCGTGTGGGACAAGGAGCTGGACGTGTGCCTTTTCGGAATCAGGCTCTACCGAGGACGAGAGCCATGAGATGTTCCTCCTCTGGGCATGCCCAGGTCCCGAATCCTGTTGTGCCTGTGAATAGGCTTCAGGGGGACGGTGAAGACCAGCAACAGCTTTCAGGGCTGCCACCTTCCGTGTGGGACAAGGAGCCGGACGTGTGCCTTTTCGGAATCAGGCTCTGCCGAGGACGAGAGCCATGAGATGTTCCTCCTCTGGGCATGCCCGGGTCCTGAATCCTGTTGTGCCTGTGAATAGGCTGCAGGGGGACGGTGAAGACCAGCAACAGCTTTCAGGGCTGCCACCTTCCGTGTGGGACAAGGAGCCGGACATGTGCCTTTCAGGAATCACACTCTGCCGAGGACGAGAGCCATGAGATGTTACTCCTCCGGGCATGCCCGGGTCCCAGATCCTGTTGTGCCTGTGAATAGGCTGCAGGGGGACGGTGAAGACCAGCAACAGCTTTCAGGGCTGCCATCTTCCGTGTGGGACAAGGAGCCGGACGTGTGCCTTTTCGGAATCAGGCTCTGCCGAGGATGAGAGCCATGAGATGTTCCTCCTCTGGGCAAGCCTGGGTCCCAGATCCTGTTGTGCCTGTGAATAGGCTGCAGGGGGACGGTGAAGACCAGCAACAGCTTTCAGGGCTGCCACCTTCCGTGTGGGACAAGGAGCCGGACATGTGCCTTTCAGGAATCAGACTCTGCCGAGGACGAGAGCCATGAGATGTTACTCCTCCGGGCATGCCCGGGTCCCAGATCCTGTTGTGCCTGTGAATAGGCTGCAGGGGGACGGTGAAGACCAGCAACAGCTTTCAGGGCTGCCACCTTCCGTGTGGGACAAGGAGCCGGACTTGTGCCTTTTCGGAAAGAGGCTCTGCCGAGGAAGAGAGCCATGAGATGTTCCTCCTCTGGGCATGCCCGGGTCCTGAATCCTGTTGTGCCTCTGAATAGGCTGCAGGGGGACGGTGAAGACCAGCAACAGCTTTCAGGGCTGCCACCTTCCGTGTGGGACAAGGAGCCGGACATGTGCCTTTCAGGAATCAGACTCTGCCGAGGACGAGAGCCATGAGATGTTACTCCTCCGGGCATGCCCGGGTCCCAGATCCTGTTGTGCCTGTGAATAGGCTGCAGGGGGACGGTGAAGACCAGCAACAGCTTTCAGGGCTGCCATCTTCCGTGTGGGACAAGGAGCCGGACGTGTGCCTTTTCGGAATCAGGCTCTGCCGAGGATGAGAGCCATGAGATGTTCCTCCTCTGGGCAAGCCCGGGTCCCAGATCCTGTTGTGCCTGTGAATAGGCTGCAGGGGGACGGTGAAGACCAGCAACAGCTTTCAGGGCTGCCACCTTCCGTGTGGGACAAGGAGCCGGACTTGTGCCTTTTCGGAAAGAGGCTCTGCCGAGGAAGAGAGCCATGAGATGTTCCTCCTCTCAGCAAGCCCGGGTCCCAGATCCTGTTGTGCCTCTGAATAGGCTGCAGGGGGACGGTGAAGACCATCAACAGCTTTCAGGGCTGCCACCTTCCGTGTGGGACAAGGAGCCGGAAATGTGCCTTTCAGGAATCAGACTCTGCCGAGGACGAGAGCCATGAGATGTTACTCCTCCGGGCATGCCCGGGTCCCAGATCCTGTTGTGCCTGTGAATAGGCTGCAGGGGGACGGTGAAGACCAGCAACAGCTTTCAGGGCTGCCACCTT
Source organism: Astur gentilis (assembly GCF_929443795.1). Lineage (NCBI taxonomy): Eukaryota > Metazoa > Chordata > Aves > Accipitriformes > Accipitridae > Astur > Astur gentilis. The sequence continues at coordinate 878,578 of NC_064914.1, forward strand.
CCGTGTGGGACAAGGAGCCGGACTTGTGCCTTTTCGGAAAGAGGCTCTGCCGAGGAAGAGAGCCATGAGATGTTCCTCCTCTGGGCATGCCTGGGTCCTGAATCCTGTTGTGCCTCTGAATAGGCTGCAGGGGGACGGTGAAGACCAGCAACAGCTTTCAGGGCTGCCACCTTCCGTGTGGGACAAGGAGCCGGACATGTGCCTTTCAGGAATCAGACTCTGCCGAGGACGAGAGCCATGAGATGTTACTCCTCCGGGCATGCCCGGGTCCCAGATCCTGTTGTACCTGTGAATAGGCTGCAGGGGGACGGTGAAGACCAGCAACAGCTTTCAGGGCTGCCATCTTCCGTGTGGGACAAGGAGCCGGACGTGTGCGTTTTCAGAATCAGGCTCTGCCGAGGATGAGAGCCATGAGATGTTCCTCCTCTGGGCAAGCCCGGGTCCCAGATCCTGTTGTGCCTGTGAATAGGCTGCAGGGGGACGGTGAAGACCAGCAACAGCTTTCAGGGCTGCCACCTTCCGTGTGGGACAAGGAGCCGGACGTGTGCCTTTTCGGAATCAGGCTCTGCCGAGGACGAGAGCCATGAGATGTTCCTCCTGTGGGCATGCCCGGGTCCTGAATCCAGTTGTGCCTGTGAATAGGCTGCAGGGGGATGGTGAAGACCAGCAACAGCTTTCAGGGCTGCCATCTTCCGTGTGGGACAAGGAGCCGGACTTGTGCCTTTTCGGAAAGAGGCTCTGCCGAGGAAGAGAGCCATGAGATGTTCCTCCTCTCAGCAAGCCCGGGTCCCAGATCCTGTTGTGCCTGTGAATAGGCTGCAGGGGGACGGTGAAGACCAGCAACAGCTTTCAGGGCTGCCATCTTCCGTGTGGGACAAGGAGCCGGACGTGTGCCTTTTCGGAATCAGGCTCTGCCGAGGACGAGAGCCATGAGATGTTCCTCCTCTCAGCAAGCCCGGGTCCTGAATCCTGTTGTGCCTGTGAATAGGCTGCAGGGGGACGGTGAAGACCAGCAACAGCTTTCAGGGCTGCCACCTTCCGTGTGGGACAAGGAGCCGGACGTGTGCCTTTTCGGAATCAGGCTCTGCCGAGGACGAGAGCCATGAGATGTTCCTCCTCTGGGCATGCCCGGGTCCTGAATCCTGTTGTGCCTGTGAATAGGCTGCAGGGGGACGGTGAAGACCAGCAACAGCTTTCAGGGCTGCCACCTTCCGTGTGGGACAAGGAGCCGGACATGTGCCTTTCAGGAATCACACTCTGCCGAGGACGAGAGCCATGAGATGTTACTCCTCCGGGCATGCCCGGGTCCCAGATCCTGTTGTGCCTGTGAATAGGCTGCAGGGGGACGGTGAAGACCAGCAACAGCTTTCAGGGCTGCCATCTTCCGTGTGGGACAAGGAGCCGGACGTGTGCCTTTTCGGAATCAGGCTCTGCCGAGGATGAGAGCCATGAGATGTTCCTCCTCTGGGCAAGCCTGGGTCCCAGATCCTGTTGTGCCTGTGAATAGGCTACAGGGGGACGGTGAAGACCAGCAACAGCTTTCAGGGCTGCCACCTTCCGTGTGGGACAAGGAGCCGGACATGTGCCTTTCAGGAATCAGACTCTGCCGAGGACGAGAGCCATGAGATGTTACTCCTCCGGGCATGCCCGGGTCCCAGATCCTGTTGTGCCTGTGAATAGGCTGCAGGGGGATGGTGAAGACCAGCAACAGCTTTCAGGGCTGCCACCTTCCGTGTGGGACAAGGAGCCGGACTTGTGCCTTTTCGGAATCAGGCTCTGCCGAGGAAGAGAGCCATGAGATGTTCCTCCTCTGGGCATGCCCGGGTCCTGAATCCTGTTGTGCCTCTGAATAGGCTGCAGGGGGACGGTGAAGACCAGCAACAGCTTTCAGGGCTGCCACCTTCCGTGTGGGACAAGGAGCCGGACGTGTGCCTTTCAGGAATCAGACTCTGCCGAGGACGAGAGCCATGAGATGTTACTCCTCCGGGCATGCCCGGGTCCCAGGTCCTGTTGTGCCTGTGAATAGGCTGCAGGGGGACGGTGAAGACCAGCAACAGCTTTCAGGGCTGCCATCTTCTGTGTGGGACAAGGAGCCGGACGTGTGCGTTTTCGGAATCAGGCTCTGCCGAGGATGAGAGCCATGAGATGTTCCTCCTCTGGGCAAGCCCGGGTCCCAGATCCTGTTGTGCCTGTGAATAGGCTGCAGGGGGACGGTGAAGACCAGCAACAGCTTTCAGGGCTGCCACCTTCCGTGTGGGACAAGGACCCGGACGTGTGCCTTTTCGGAATCAGGCTCTGCCGAGGACGAGAGCCATGAGATGTACCTCCTGTGGGCATGCCCGGGTCCTGAATCCTGTTGTGCCTGTGAATAGGCTGCAGGGGGATGGTGAAGACCAGCAACAGCTTTCAGGGCTGCCACCTTCCGTGTGGGACAAGGAGCCGGACATGTGCCTTTCAGGAATCAGACTCTGCCGAGGACGAGAGCCATGAGATGTTCCTCCTCCGGGCATGCCCAGGTCCCAGATCCTGTTGTGCCTGTGAATAGGCTGCAGGGGGACCGTGAAGACCAGCAACAGCTTTCAGGGCTGCCATCTTCCGTGTGGGACAAGGAGCCGGACGTTTGCCTTTTCGGAATCAGGCTCTGCCGAGGACGAGAGCCATGAGATGTTCCTCCTCTCAGCAAGCCCGGGTCCCAGATCCTGTTGTACCTGTGAATAGGCTGCAGGGGGACGGTGAAGACCAGCAACAGCTTTCAGGGCTGCCACCTTCCGTGTGGGACAAGGAGCCGGACGTGTGCCTTTTCGGAATCAGGCTCTGCCGAGGACGAGATCCATGAGATGTTCCTCCTCTGGGCATGCCCGGGTCCCAGATCCTGTTGTGCATGTGAATAGGCTGCAGGGGGACGGTGAAGACCAGCAACAGCTTTCAGGGCTGCCACCTTCCGTGTGGGACAAGGAGCCGGACTTGTGCCTTTTCGGAAAGAGGCTCTGCCGAGGAAGAGAGCCATGAGATGTTCCTCCTCTCAGCAAGCCCGGGTCCCAGATCCTGTTGTGCCTGTGAATAGGCTGCAGGGGGACGGTGAAGACCAGCAACAGCTTTCAGGGCTGCCATCTTCCGTGTGGGACAAGGAGCCGGACGTGTGCCTTTTCGGAATCAGGCTCTGCCGAGGATGAGAGCCATGAGATGTTCCTCCTCTGGGCAAGCCCGGGTCCCAGATCCTGTTGTGCCTGTGAATAGGCTGCAGGGGGACGGTGAAGACCAGCAACATCTTTCAGGGCTGCCACCTTCCGTGTGGGACAAGGAGCCGGACGTGTGCCTTTTCGGAATCAGGCTCTACCGAGGACGAGAGCCCTGAGATGTTCCTCCTCTGGGCATGCCCAGGTCCCGAATCCTGTTGTGCCTGTGAATAGGCTGCAGGGGGACGGTGAAGACCAGCAACAGCTTTCAGGGCTGCCACCTTCCGTGTGGGACAAGGAGCCGGACGTGTGCCTTTTCGGAATCAGGCTCTGCCGAGGACGAGAGCCATGAGATGTTCCTCCTCTCAGCAAGCCCGGGTCCTGAATCCTGTTGTGCCTGTGAATAGGCTTCAGGGGGACGGTGAAGACCAGCAACAGCTTTCAGGGCTGCCACCTTCCGTGTGGGACAAGGAGCCGGACGTGTGCCTTTTCGGAATCAGGCTCTGCCGAGGAAGAGATCCATGAGATGTTCCTCCTCTGGGCATGCCCGGGTCCTGAATCCTGTTGTGCCTGTGAATAGGCTGCAGGGGGACGGTGAAGACCAGCAACAGCTTTCAGGGCTGCCACCTTCCGTGTGGGACAAGGAGCCGGACATGTGCCTTTCAGGAATCACACTCTGCCGAGGACGAGAGCCATGAGATGTTACTCCTCCGGGCATGCCCGGGTCCCAGATCCTGTTGTGCCTGTGAATAGGCTGCAGGGGGACGGTGAAGACCAGCAACAGCTTTCAGGGCTGCCATCTTCCGTGTGGGACAAGGAGCCGGACGTGTGCCTTTTCGGAATCAGGCTCTGCCGAGGATGAGAGCCATGAGATGTTCCTCCTCTGGGCAAGCCTGGGTCCCAGATCCTGTTGTGCCTGTGAATAGGCTGCAGGGGGACGGTGAAGACCAGCAACAGCTTTCAGGGCTGCCACCTTCCGTGTGGGACAAGGAGCCGGACATGTGCCTTTCAGGAATCAGACTCTGCCGAGGACGAGAGCCATGAGATGTTACTCCTCCGGGCATGCCCGGGTCCCAGATCCTGTTGTGCCTGTGAATAGGCTGCAGGGGGACGGTGAAGACCAGCAACAGCTTTCAGGGCTGCCACCTTCCGTGTGGGACAAGGAGCCGGACTTGTGCCTTTTCGGAAAGAGGCTCTGCCGAGGAAGAGAGCCATGAGATGTTCCTCCTCTGGGCATGCCCGGGTCCTGAATCCTGTTGTGCCTCTGAATAGGCTGCAGGGGGACGGTGAAGACCAGCAACAGCTTTCAGGGCTGCCACCTTCCGTGTGGGACAAGGAGCCGGACATGTGCCTTTCAGGAATCAGACTCTGCCGAGGACGAGAGCCATGAGATGTTACTCCTCCGGGCATGCCCGGGTCCCAGATCCTGTTGTGCCTGTGAATAGGCTGCAGGGGGACGGTGAAGACCAGCAACAGCTTTCAGGGCTGCCATCTTCCGTGTGGGACAAGGAGCCGGACGTGTGCCTTTTCGGAATCAGGCTCTGCCGAGGATGAGAGCCATGAGATGTTCCTCCTCTGGGCAAGCCCGGGTCCCAGATCCTGTTGTGCCTGTGAATAGGCTGCAGGGGGACGGTGAAGACCAGCAACAGCTTTCAGGGCTGCCACCTTCCGTGTGGGACAAGGAGCCGGACTTGTGCCTTTTCGGAAAGAGGCTCTGCCGAGGAAGAGAGCCATGAGATGTTCCTCCTCTCAGCAAGCCCGGGTCCCAGATCCTGTTGTGCCTCTGAATAGGCTGCAGGGGGACGGTGAAGACCAGCAACAGCTTTCAGGGCTGCCACCTTCCGTGTGGGACAAGGAGCCGGAAATGTGCCTTTCAGGAATCAGACTCTGCCGAGGACGAGAGCCATGAGATGTTACTCCTCCGGGCATGCCCGGGTCCCAGATCCTGTTGTGCCTGTGAATAGGCTGCAGGGGGACGGTGAAGACCAGCAACAGCTTTCAGGGCTGCCACCTTCCGTGTGGGACAAGGAGCCGGACTTGTGCCTTTTCGGAAAGAGGCTCTGCCGAGGAAGAGAGCCATGAGATGTTCCTCCTCTGGGCATGCCCGGGTCCTGAATCCTGTTGTGCCTCTGAATAGGCTGCAGGGGGACGGTGAAGACCAGCAACAGCTTTCAGGGCTGCCACCTTCCGTGTGGGACAAGGAGCCGGACATGTGCCTTTCAGGAATCAGACTCTGCCGAGGACGAGAGCCATGAGATGTTACTCCTCCGGGCATGCCCGGGTCCCAGATCCTGTTGTACCTGTGAATAGGCTGCAGGGGGACGGTGAAGACCAGCAACAGCTTTCAGGGCTGCCATCTTCCGTGTGGGACAAGGAGCCGGACGTGTGCGTTTTCGGAATCAGGCTCTGCCGAGGATGAGAGCCATGAGATGTTCCTCCTCTGGGCAAGCCCGGGTCCCAGATCCTGTTGTGCCTGTGAATAGGCTGCAGGGGGACGGTGAAGACCAGCAACAGCTTTCAGGGCTGCCACCTTCCGTGTGGGACAAGGAGCCGGACGTGTGCCTTTTCGGAATCAGGCTCTGCCGAGGACGAGAGCCATGAGATGTTCCTCCTGTGGGCATGCCCGGGTCCTGAATCCTGTTGTGCCTGTGAATAGGCTGCAGGGGGATGGTGAAGACCAGCAACAGCTTTCAGGGCTGCCACCTTCCGTGTGGGACAAGGAGCCGGACATGTGCCTTTCAGGAATCAGACTCTGCCGAGGACGAGAGCCATGAGATGTTCCTCCTCCGGGCATGCCCAGGTCCCAGATCCTGTTGTGCCTGTGAATAGGCTGCAGGGGGACGGTGAAGACCAGCAACAGCTTTCAGGGCTGCCATCTTCCGTGTGGGACAAGGAGCCGGACGTGTGCCTTTTCGGAATCAGGCTCTGCCGAGGACGAGAGCCATGAGATGTTCCTCCTCTCAGCAAGCCCGGGTCCCGAATCCTGTTGTGCCTGTGAATAGGCTGCAGGGGGACGGTGAAGACCAGCAACAGCTTTCAGGGCTGCCACCTTCCGTGTGGGACAAGGAGCCGGACGTGTGCCTTTTCGGAATCAGGCTCTGCCGAGGACGAGATCCATGAGATGTTCCTCCTCTGGGCATGCCCGGGTCCCAGATCCTGTTGTGCCTGTGAATAGGCTGCAGGGGGACGGTGAAGACCAGCAACAGCTTTCAGGGCTGCCACCTTCCGTGTGGGACAAGGAGCCGGACTTGTGCCTTTTCGGAAAGAGGCTCTGCCGAGGAAGAGAGCCATGAGATGTTCCTCCTCTCAGCAAGCCCGGGTCCCAGATCCTGTTGTGCCTCTGAATAGGCTGCAGGGGGATGGTGAAGACCAGCAACAGCTTTCAGGGCTGCCATCTTCCGTGTGGGACAAGGAGCCGGAAATGTGCCTTTCAGGAATCAGACTCTGCCGAGGACGAGAGCCATGAGATGTTACTCCTCCGGGCATGCCCGGGTCCCAGATCCTGTTGTGCCTGTGAATAGGCTGCAGGGGGACGGTGAAGACCAGCAACAGCTTTCAGGGCTGCCACCTTCCGTGTGGGACAAGGAGCCGGACTTGTGCCTTTTCGGAAAGAGGCTCTGCCGAGGAAGAGAGCCATGAGATGTTCCTCCTCTGGGCATGCCCGGGTCCTGAATCCTGTTGTGCCTCTGAATAGGCTGCAGGGGGACGGTGAAGACCAGCAACAGCTTTCAGGGCTGCCACCTTCCGTGTGGGACAAGGAGCCGGACATGTGCCTTTCAGGAATCAGACTCTGCCGAGGACGAGAGCCATGAGATGTTACTCCTCCGGGCATGCCGGGTCCCAGATCCTGTTGTACCTGTGTATATGCTGCAGGGGGACGGTGAAGACCAGCAACAGCTTTCAGGGCTGCCACCTTCCGTGTGGGACAAGGAGCCGGAAGACGTGTGCGTTTTCGGAATCAGGCTCTGCCGAGGATGAGAGCCATGAGATGTTCCTCCTCTGGGCAAGCCCGGGTCCCAGATCCTGTTGTGCCTGTGAATAGGCTGCAGGGGGACGGTGAAGACCAGCAACAGCTTTCAGGGCTGCCACCTTCCGTGTGGGACAAGGAGGCCGGACGTGTGCCTTTTCGGAATCAGGCTCTGCCGAGGACGAGAGCCATGAGATGTTCCTCCTGTGGGCATGCCGGGTCCTGAATCCTGTTGTGCCTGTGAATAGGCTGCAGGCGGGGATGGTGAAGACCAGCAACAGCTTTCAGGGCTGCCACCTTCCGTGTGGGACAAGGAGCCGGACATGTGCCTTTCAGGAATCAGACTCTGCCGAGGACGAGAGCCATGAGATGTTCCTCCTCCGGGCATGCCCAGGTCCCAGATCCTGTTGTGCCTGTGAATAGGCTGCAGGGGGACGGTGAAGACCAGCAACAGCTTTCAGGGCTGCCATCTTCCGTGTGGGACAAGGAGCCGGACGTGTGCCCTTTTCGGAATCAGGCTCTGCCGAGGACGAGAGCCATGAGATGTTCCTCCTCTCAGCAAGCCCGGGTCTCCTGTTGTACCTGTGAATAGGCTGCAGGGGGACGGTGAAGACCAGCAACAGCTTTCAGGGCTGCCACCTTCCGTGTGGGACAAGGAGCCGGACGTGTGCCTTTTCGGAATCAGGCTCTGCCGAGGACGAGATCCATGAGATGTTCCTCCTCTGGGCAAGCCCGGGTCCCAGATCCTGTTGTGCCTGTGAATAGGCTGCAGGGGGACGGTGAAGACCAGCAACAGCTTTCAGGGCTGCCACCTTCCGTGTGGGACAAGGAGCCGGACTTGTGCCTTTTCGGAAAGAGGCTCTGCCGAGGAAGAGAGCCATGAGATGTTCCTCCTCTCAGCAAGCCCGGGTCCCAGATCCTGTTGTGCCTCTGAATAGGCTGCAGGGGGACGGTGAAGACCAGCAACAGCTTTCAGGGCTGCCATCTTCCGTGTGGGACAAGGAGCCGGACGTGTGCCTTTTCGGAATCAGGCTCTGCCGAGGATGAGAGCCATGAGATGTTCCTCCTCTGGGCAAGCCCGGGTCCCAGATCCTGTTGTGCCTGTGAATAGGCTGCAGGGGGACGGTGAAGACCAGCAACAGCTTTCAGGGCTGCCACCTTCCGTGTGGGACAAGGAGCCGGACGTGTGCCTTTCAGGAATCAGACTCTGCCGAGGACGAGAGCCATGAGATGTTACTCCTCCGGGCATGCCCGGGTCCCAGATCCTGTTGTGCCTGTGAATAGGCTGCAGGGGGACGGTGAAGACCAGCAACAGCTTTCAGGGCTGCCATCTTCCGTGTGGGACAAGGAGCCGGACGTGTGCCTTTTCGGAATCAGGCTCTGCCGAGGATGAGAGCCATGAGATGTTCCTCCTCTGGGCAAGCCCGGGTCCCAGATCCTGTTGTGCCTGTGAATAGGCTGCAGGGGGACGGTGAAGACCAGCAACAGCTTTCAGGGCTGCCACCTTCCGTGTGGGACAAGGAGCCGGACGTGTGCCTTTTCGGAATCAGGCTCTGCCGAGGAAGAGAGCCATGAGATGTTCCTCCTCTCAGCAAGCCCGGGTCCCAGATCCTGTTGTGCCTCTGAATAGGCTGCAGGGGGACGGTGAAGACCAGCAACAGCTTTCAGGGCTGCCACCTTCCGTGTGGGACAAGGAGCCGGAAATGTGCCTTTCAGGAATCAGACTCTGCCGAGGACGAGAGCCATGAGATGTTACTCCTCCGGGCATGCCCGGGTCCCAGATCCTGTTGTGCCTGTGAATAGGCTGCAGGGGGACGGTGAAGACCAGCAACATCTTTCAGGGCTGCCACCTTCCGTGTGGGACAAGGAGCCGGACTTGTGCCTTTTCGGAAAGAGGCTCTGCCGAGGAAGAGAGCCATGAGATGTTCCTCCTCTGGGCATGCCCAGGTCCTGAATCCTGTTGTGCCTCTGAATAGGCTGCAGGGGGACGGTGAAGACCAGCAACAGCTTTCAGGGCTGCCACCTTCCGTGTGGGACAAGGAGCCGGACGTGTGCCTTTTCGGAATCAGGCTCTGCCTTGGACGAGAGCCATGAGATGTTCCTCCTCTGGGCAAGCCCGGGTCCCAGATCCTGTTGTGCCTGTTTATAGGCTGCATGGGGACGGTGAAGACCAGCAACAGCTTTCAGGGCTGCCACCTTCCGTGTGGGACAAGGAGCCGGACGTGTGTCTTTTCGGAATCAGGCTCTGCCGAGGACGAGAGCCATGAGATGTTCCTCCTCTGGGCATGCCCGGGTCCCAGATCCTGTTGTGCCTGTGAATAGGCTGCAGGGGGACGGTGAAGACCAGCAACAGCTTTCAGGGCTGCCACCTTCCGTGTGGGACAAGGAGCCGGACGTGTGCCTTTTCGGAATCAGGCTCTGCCTTGGACGAGAGCCATGAGATGTTCCTCCTCTCAGCAAGCCCGGGTCCCAGATCCTGTTGTGCCTGTTTATAGGCTGCATGGGGACGGTGAAGACCAGCAACAGCTTTCAGGGCTGCCACCTTCCGTGTGGGACAAGGAGCCGGACATGTGCCTTTCAGGAATCAGACTCTGCCGAGGACGAGAGCCATGAGATGTTCCTCCTCCGGGCATGCCCAGGTCCCAGATCCTGTTGTGCCTGTGAATAGGCTGCAGGGGGACGGTGAAGACCAGCAACAGCTTTCAGGGCTGCCATCTTCCGTGTGGGACAAGGAGCCGGACGTTTGCCTTTTCGGAATCAGGCTCTGCCGAGGACGAGAGCCATGAGATGTTCCTCCTCTCAGCAAGCCCGGGTCCCAGATCCTGTTGTACCTGTGAATAGGCTGCAGGGGGACGGTGAAGACCAGCAACAGCTTTCAGGGCTGCCACCTTCCGTGTGGGACAAGGAGCCGGACTTGTGCCTTTTCGGAAAGAGGCTCTGCCGAGGAAGAGAGCCATGAGATGTTCCTCCTCTGGGCATGCCCGGGTCCTGAATCCTGTTGTGCCTCTGAATAGGCTGCAGGGGGACGGTGAAGACCAGCAACAGCTTTCAGGGCTGCCACCTTCCGTGTGGGACAAGGAGCCGGAAATGTGCCTTTCAGGAATCAGACTCTGCCGAGGACGAGAGCCATGAGATGTTACTCCTCCGGGCATGCCCGGGTCCCAGATCCTGTTGTGCCTGTGAATAGGCTGCAGGGGGACGGTGAAGACCAGCAACAGCTTTCAGGGCTGCCACCTTCCGTGTGGGACAAGGAGCCGGACTTGTGCCTTTTCGGAAAGAGGCTCTGCCGAGGAAGAGAGCCATGAGATGTTCCTCCTCTGGGCATGCCCGGGTCCTGAATCCTGTTGTGCCTGTGAATAGGCTGCAGGGGGACGGTGAAGACCAGCAACAGCTTTCAGGGCTGCCACCTTCCGTGTGGGACAAGGAGCCGGACATGTGCCTTTCAGGAATCAGACTCTGCCGAGGACGAGAGCCATGAGATGTTACTCCTCCGGGCATGCCCGGGTCCCAGATCCTGTTGTGCCTGTGAATAGGCTGCAGGGGGACGGTGAAGACCAGCAACAGCTTTCAGGGCTGCCATCTTCCGTGTGGGACAAGGAGCCGGACGTGTGCGTTTTCGGAATCAGGCTCTGCCGAGGATGAGAGCCATGAGATGTTCCTCCTCTGGGCAAGCCCGGGTCCCAGATCCTGTTGTGCCTGTGAATAGGCTGCAGGGGGACGGTGAAGACCAGCAACAGCTTTCAGGGCTGCCACCTTCCGTGTGGGACAAGGAGCCGGACGTGTGCCTTTTCGGAATCAGGCTCTGCCGAGGACGAGATCCATGAGATGTTCCTCCTCTGGGCATGCCCGGGTCCCAGATCCTGTTGTGCCTGTGAATAGGCTGCAGGGGGACGGTGAAGACCAGCAACAGCTTTCAGGGCTGCCACCTTCCGTGTGGGACAAGGAGCCGGAATTGTGCCTTTTCGGAAAGAGGCTCTGCCGAGGAAGAGAGCCATGAGATGTTCCTCCTCTCAGCAAGCCCGGGTCCCAGATCCTGTTGTGCCTGTGAATAGGCTGCAGGGGGACGGTGAAGACCAGCAACAGCTTTCAGGGCTGCCATCTTCCGTGTGGGACAAGGAGCCGGACGTGTGCCTTTTCGGAATCAGGCTCTGCCGAGGATGAGAGCCATGAGATGTTCCTCCTCTGGGCAAGCCCGGGTCCCAGATCCTGTTGTGCCTGTGAATAGGCTGCAGGGGGACGGTGAAGACCAGCAACAGCTTTCAGGGCTGCCACCTTCCGTGTGGGACAAGGAGCCGGACGTGTGCCTTTCAGGAATCAGACTCTGCCGAGGACGAGAGCCATGAGATGTTACTCCTCCGGGCATGCCCGGGTCCCAGATCCTGTTGTGCCTGTGAATAGGCTGCAGGGGGACGGTGAAGACCAGCAACAGCTTTCAGGGCTGCCACCTTCCGTGTGGGACAAGGAGCCGGACGTGTGCCTTTTCGGAATCAGGCTCTGCCGAGGATGAGAGCCATGAGATGTTCCTCCTCTGGGCAAGCCCGGGTCCCAGATCCTGTTGTGCCTGTGAATAGGCTGCAGGGGGACGGTGAAGACCAGCAACAGCTTTCAGGGCTGCCACCTTCCGTGTGGGACAAGGAGTCGGACTCGTGCCTTTTCGGAAAGAGGCTCTGCCGAGGAAGAGAGCCATGAGATGTTCCTCCTCTCAGCAAGCCCGGTTCCCAGATCCTGTTGTGCCTCTGAATAGGCTGCAGGGGGACGGTGAAGACCAGCAACAGCTTTCAGGGCTGCCACCTTCCGTGTGGGACAAGGAGCCGGACATGTGCCTTTCAGGAATCAGACTCTGCCGAGGACGAGAGCCATGAGATGTTACTCCTCCGGGCATGCCCGGGTCCCAGATCCTGTTGTGCCTGTGAATAGGCTGCAGGGGGACGGTGAAGACCAGCAACAGCTTTCAGGGCTGCCACCTTCCGTGTGGGACAAGGAGCCGGACTTGTGCCTTTTCGGAAAGAGGCTCTGCCGAGGAAGAGAGCCATGAGATGTTCCTCCTCTGGGCATGCCCGGGTCCTGAATCCTGTTGTGCCTGTGAATAGGCTGCAGGGGGACGGTGAAGACCAGCAACAGCTTTCAGGGCTGCCACCTTCCGTGTGGGACAAGGAGCCGGACATGTGCCTTTCAGGAATCAGACTCTGCCGAGGACGAGAGCCATGAGATGTTACTCCTCCGGGCATGCCCGGGTCCCAGATCCTGTTGTGCCTGTGAATAGGCTGCAGGGGGACGGTGAAGACCAGCAACAGCTTTCAGGGCTGCCATCTTCCGTGTGGGACAAGGAGCCGGACGTGTGCGTTTTCGGAATCAGGCTCTGCCGAGGATGAGAGCCATGAGATGTTCCTCCTCTGGGCAAGCCCGGGTCCCAGATCCTGTTGTGCCTGTGAATAGGCTGCAGGGGGACGGTGAAGACCAGCAACAGCTTTCAGGGCTGCCACCTTCCGTGTGGGACAAGGAGCCGGACGTGTGCCTTTTCGGAATCAGGCTCTGCCGAGGACGAGATCCATGAGATGTTCCTCCTCTGGGCATGCCCGGGTCCCAGATCCTGTTGTGCCTGTGAATAGGCTGCAGGGGGACGGTGAAGACCAGCAACAGCTTTCAGGGCTGCCACCTTCCGTGTGGGACAAGGAGCCGGACTTGTGCCTTTTCGGAAAGAGGCTCTGCCGAGGAAGAGAGCCATGAGATGTTCCTCCTCTCAGCAAGCCCGGGTCCCAGATCCTGTTGTGCCTGTGAATAGGCTGCAGGGGGACGGTGAAGACCAGCAACAGCTTTCAGGGCTGCCATCTTCCGTGTGGGACAAGGAGCCGGACGTGTGCCTTTTCGGAATCAGGCTCTGCCGAGGATGAGAGCCATGAGATGTTCCTCCTCTGGGCAAGCCCGGGTCCCAGATCCTGTTGTGCCTGTGAATAGGCTGCAGGGGGACGGTGAAGACCAGCAACAGCTTTCAGGGCTGCCACCTACCGTGTGGGACAAGGAGCCGGACGTGTGCCTTTTCGGAATCAGGCTCTGCCGAGGACGAGAGCCATGAGATGTTCCTCCTCTCAGCAAGCCCGGGTCCCAGATCCTGTTGTGCCTGTGAATAGGCTGCAGGGGGACGGTGAAGACCAGCAACAGCTTTCAGGGCTGCCATCTTCCGTGTGGGACAAGGAGCCGGACGTGTGCCTTTTCGGAATCAGGCTCTGCCGAGGATGAGAGCCATGAGATGTTCCTCCTCTCGGCAAGCCCGGGTCCCAGATCCTGTTGTGCCTGTGAATAGGCTGCAGGGGGACGGTGAAGACCAGCAACAGCTTTCAGGGCTGCCACCTTCCGTGTGGGACAAGGAGTCGGACTCGTGCCTTTTCGGAAAGAGGCTCTGCCGAGGACGAGAGCCATGAGATGTTCCTCCTCTCAGCAAGCCCGTGTCCCAGATCCTGTTGTGCCTCTGAATAGGCTGCAGGGGGACGGTGAAGACCAGCAACAGCTTTCAGGGCTGCCACCTTCCGTGTGGGACAAGGAGCCGGACATGTGCCTTTCAGGAATCAGACTCTGCCGAGGACGAGAGCCATGAGATGTTACTCCTCCGGGCATGCCCGGGTCCCAGATCCTGTTGTGCCTGTGAATAGGCTGCAGGGGGACGGTGAAGACCAGCAACAGCTTTCAGGGCTGCCATCTTCCGTGTGGGACAAGGAGCCGGACGTGTGCGTTTTCGGAATCAGGCTCTGCCGAGGATGAGAGCCATGAGATGTTCCTCCTGTGGGCATGCCCGGGTCCTGAATCCTGTTGTGCCTGTGAATAGGCTGCAGGGGGACGGTGAAGACCAGCAACAGCTTTCAGGGCTGCCACCTTCCGTGTGGGACAAGGAGCCGGACGTGTGCCTTTTCGGAATCAGGCTCTGCCGAGGACGAGATCCATGAGATGTTCCTCCTCTGGGCATGCCCGGGTCCCAGATCCTGTTGTGCCTGTGAATAGGCTGCAGGGGGACGGTGAAGACCAGCAACAGCTTTCAGGGCTGCCACCTTCCGTGTGGGACAAGGAGCCGGACTTGTGCCTTTTCGGAAAGAGGCTCTGCCGAGGAAGAGAGCCATGAGATGTTCCTCCTCTCAGCAAGCCCGGGTCCCAGATCCTGTTGTGCCTCTGAATAGGCTGCAGCGGGACGGTGAAGACCATCAACAGCTTTCAGGGCTGCCATCTTCCGTGTGGGACAAGGAGCCGGACGTGTGCCTTTTCGGAATCAGGCTCTGCCGAGGATGAGAGCCATGAGATGTTCCTCCTCTGGGCAAGCCCGGGTCCCAGATCCTGTTGTGCCTGTGAATAGGCTGCAGGGGGACGGTGAAGACCAGCAACAGCTTTCAGGGCTGCCACCTACCGTGTGGGACAAGGAGCCGGACGTGTGCCTTTTCGGAATCAGGCTCTGCCGAGGACGAGAGCCATGAGATGTTCCTCCTCTCAGCAAGCCCGGGTCCCAGATCCTGTTGTGCCTGTGAATAGGCTGCAGGGGGACGGTGAAGACCAGCAACAGCTTTCAGGGCTGCCATCTTCCGTGTGGGACAAGGAGCCGGACGTGTGCCTTTTCGGAATCAGGCTCTGCCGAGGATGAGAGCCATGAGATGTTCCTCCTCTGGGCAAGCCCGGGTCCCAGATCCTGTTGTGCCTGTGAATAGGCTGCAGGGGGACGGTGAAGACCAGCAACAGCTTTCAGGGCTGCCACCTTCCGTGTGGGACAAGGAGTCGGACTCGTGCCTTTTCGGAAAGAGGCTCTGCCGAGGAAGAGAGCCATGAGATGTTCCTCCTCTCAGCAAGCCCGGTTCCCAGATCCTGTTGTGCCTCTGAATAGGCTGCAGGGGGACGGTGAAGACCAGCAACAGCTTTCAGGGCTGCCACCTTCCGTGTGGTACAAGGAGCCGGACATGTGCCTTTCAGGAATCAGACTCTGCCGAGGACGAGAGCCATGAGATGTTACTCCTCCGGGCATGCCCGGGTCCCAGATCCTGTTGTGCCTGTGAATAGGCTGCAGGGGGACGGTGAAGACCAGCAACAGCTTTCAGGGCTGCCATCTTCCGTGTGGGACAAGGAGCCGGACGTGTGCGTTTTCGGAATCAGGCTCTGCCGAGGATGAGAGCCATGAGATGTTCCTCCTGTGGGCATGCCCGGGTCCTGAATCCTGTTGTGCCTGTGAATAGGCTGCAGGGGGACGGTGAAGACCAGCAACAGCTTTCAGGGCTGCCACCTTCCGTGTGGGACAAGGAGCCTGACATGTGCCTTTCAGGAATCAGACTCTGCCGAGGACGAGAGCCATGAGATGTTACTCCTCCGGGCATGCCCGGGTCCCAGATCCTGTTGTGCCTGTGAATAGGCTGCAGGGGGACGGTGAAGACCAGCAACAGCTTTCAGGGCTGCCATCTTCCGTGTGGGACAAGGAGCCGGACGTGTGCCTTTTCGGAATCAGGCTCTGCCGAGGATGAGAGCCATGAGATGTTCCTCCTCTGGGCAAGCCCGGGTCCCAGATCCTGTTGTGCCTGTGAATAGGCTGCAGGGGGACGGTGAAGACCAGCAACAGCTTTCAGGGCTGCCACCTTCCTTGTGGGACAAGGAGCCGGACGTGTGCCTTTTCGGAATCAGGCTCTGCCGAGGACGAGATCCATGAGATGTTCCTCCTCTGGGCATGCCCGGGTCCCAGATCCTGTTGTGCCTGTGAATAGGCTGCAGGGGGACGGTGAAGACCAGCAACAGCTTTCAGGGCTGCCACCTTCCGTGTGGGACAAGGAGCCGGACTTGTGCCTTTTCGGAAAGAGGCTCTGCCGAGGAAGAGAGCCATGAGATGTTCCTCCTCTCAGCAAGCCCGGGTCCCAGATCCTGTTGTGCCTGTGAATAGGCTGCAGGGGGACGGTGAAGACCAGCAACAGCTTTCAGGGCTGCCATCTTCCGTGTGGGACAAGGAGCCGGACGTGTGCCTTTTCGGAATCAGGCTCTGCCGAGGATGAGAGCCATGAGATGTTCCTCCTCTGGGCAAGCCCGGGTCCCAGATCCTGTTGTGCCTGTGAATAGGCTGCAGGGGGACGGTGAAGACCAGCAACAGCTTTCAGGGCTGCCACCTACCGTGTGGGACAAGGAGCCGGACGTGTGCCTTTTCGGAATCAGGCTCTGCCGAGGACGAGAGCCATGAGATGTTCCTCCTCTGGGCAAGCCCGGGTCCCAGATCCTGTTGTGCCTGTGAATAGGCTGCAGGGGGACGGTGAAGACCAGCAACAGCTTTCAGGGCTGCCACCTTCCGTGTGGGACAAGGAGCCGGACGTGTGCCTTTTCGGAATCAGGCTCTGCCGAGGATGAGAGCCATGAGATGTTCCTCCTCTGGGCAAGCCCGGGTCCCAGATCCTGTTGTGCCTGTGAATAGGCTGCAGGGGGACGGTGAAGACCATCAACAGCTTTCAGGGCTGCCACCTTCCGTGTGGGACAAGGAGTCGGACTCGTGCCTTTTCGGAAAGAGGCTCTGCCGAGGAAGAGAGCCATGAGATGTTCCTCCTCTCAGCAAGCCCGGTTCCCAGATCCTGTTGTGCCTCTGAATAGGCTGCAGGGGGACGGTGAAGACCAGCAACAGCTTTCAGGGCTGCCACCTTCCGTGTGGGACAAGGAGCCGGACATGTGCCTTTCAGGAATCAGACTCTGCCGAGGACGAGAGCCATGAGATGTTACTCCTCCGGGCATGCCCGGGTCCCAGATCCTGTTGTGCCTGTGAATAGGCTGCAGGGGGACGGTGAAGACCAGCAACAGCTTTCAGGGCTGCCATCTTCCGTGTGGGACAAGGAGCCGGACGTGTGCGTTTTCGGAATCAGGCTCTGCCGAGGATGAGAGCCATGAGATGTTCCTCCTGTGGGCATGCCCGGGTCCTGAATCCTGTTGTGCCTGTGAATAGGCTGCAGGGGGACGGTGAAGACCAGCAACAGCTTTCAGGGCTGCCACCTTCCGTGTGGGACAAGGAGCCGGACATGTGCCTTTCAGGAATCAGACTCTGCCGAGGACGAGAGCCATGAGATGTTACTCCTCCGGGCATGCCCGGGTCCCAGATCCTGTTGTGCCTGTGAATAGGCTGCAGGGGGACGGTGAAGACCAGCAACAGCTTTCAGGGCTGCCATCTTCCGTGTGGGACAAGGAGCCGGACGTGTGCGTTTTCGGAATCAGGCTCTGCCGAGGATGAGAGCCATGAGATGTTCCTCCTCTGGGCAAGCCCGGGTCCCAGATCCTGTTGTGCCTGTGAATAGGCTGCAGGGGGACGGTGAAGACCAGCAACAGCTTTCAGGGCTGCCACCTTCCGTGTGGGACAAGGAGCCGGACGTGTGCCTTTTCGGAATCAGGCTCTGCCGAGGACGAGAGCCATGAGATGTTCCTCCTGTGGGCATGCCCGGGTCCTGAATCCTGTTGTGCCTGTGAATAGGCTGCAGGGGGATGGTGAAGACCAGCAACAGCTTTCAGGGCTGCCACCTTCCGTGTGGGACAAGGAGCCGGACATGTGCCTTTCAGGAATCAGACTCTGCCGAGGACGAGAGCCATGAGATGTTCCTCCTCCGGGCATGCCCAGGTCCCAGATCCTGTTGTGCCTGTGAATAGGCTGCAGGGGGACGGTGAAGACCAGCAACAGCTTTCAGGGCTGCCATCTTCCGTGTGGGACAAGGAGCCGGACGTGTGCCTTTTCGGAATCAGGCTCTGCCGAGGACGAGAGCCATGAGATGTTCCTCCTCTCAGCAAGCCCGGGTCCCAGATCCTGTTGTGCCTGTGAATAGGCTGCAGGGGGACGGTGAAGACCAGCAACAGCTTTCAGGGCTGCCATCTTCCGTGTGGGACAAGGAGCCGGACGTGTGCCTTTTCGGAATCAGGCTCTGCCGAGGATGAGAGCCATGAGATGTTCCTCCTCTGGGCAAGCCCGGGTCCCAGATCCTGTTGTGCCTGTGAATAGGCTGCAGGGGGACGGTGAAGACCAGCAACAGCTTTCAGGGCTGCCACCTTCCGTGTGGGACAAGGAGTCGGACTCGTGCCTTTTCGGAAAGAGGCTCTGCCTAGGAAGAGAGCCATGAGATGTTCCTCCTCTCAGCAAGCCCGGTTCCCAGATCCTGTTGTGCCTCTGAATAGGCTGCAGGGGGACGGTGAAGACCAGCAACAGCTTTCAGGGCTGCCACCTTCCGTGTGGGACAAGGAGCCGGACATGTGCCTTTCAGGAATCAGACTCTGCCGAGGACGAGAGCCATGAGATGTTACTCCTCCGGGCATGCCCGGGTCCCAGATCCTGTTGTGCCTGTGAATAGGCTGCAGGGGGACGGTGAAGACCAGCAACAGCTTTCAGGGCTGCCATCTTCCGTGTGGGACAAGGAGCCGGACGTGTGCGTTTTCGGAATCAGGCTCTGCCGAGGATGAGAGCCATGAGATGTTCCTCCTGTGGGCATGCCCGGGTCCTGAATCCTGTTGTGCCTGTGAATAGGCTGCAGGGGGACGGTGAAGACCAGCAACAGCTTTCAGGGCTGCCACCTTCCGTGTGGGACAAGGAGCCGGACATGTGCCTTTCAGGAATCAGACTCTGCCGAGGACGAGAGCCATGAGATGTTACTCCTCCGGGCATGCCCGGGTCCCAGATCCTGTTGTGCCTGTGAATAGGCTGCAGGGGGACGGTGAAGACCAGCAACAGCTTTCAGGGCTGCCATCTTCCGTGTGGGACAAGGAGCCGGACGTGTGCGTTTTCGGAATCAGGCTCTGCCGAGGATGAGAGCCATGAGATGTTCCTCCTCTGGGCAAGCCCGGGTCCCAGATCCTGTTGTGCCTGTGAATAGGCTGCAGGGGGACGGTGAAGACCAGCAACAGCTTTCAGGGCTGCCACCTTCCGTGTGGGACAAGGAGCCGGACGTGTGCCTTTTCGGAATCAGGCTCTGCCGAGGACGAGAGCCATGAGATGTTCCTCCTGTGGGCATGCCCGGGTCCTGAATCCTGTTGTGCCTGTGAATAGGCTGCAGGGGGATGGTGAAGACCAGCAACAGCTTTCAGGGCTGCCACCTTCCGTGTGGGACAAGGAGCCGGACATGTGCCTTTCAGGAATCAGACTCTGCCGAGGACGAGAGCCATGAGATGTTCCTCCTCCGGGCATGCCCAGGTCCCAGATCCTGTTGTGCCTGTGAATAGGCTGCAGGGGGACGGTGAAGACCAGCAACAGCTTTCAGGGCTGCCATCTTCCGTGTGGGACAAGGAGCCGGACGTTTGCCTTTTCGGAATCAGGCTCTGCCGAGGACGAGAGCCATGAGATGTTCCTCCTCTGGGCAAGCCCGGGTCCCAGATCCTGTTGTACCTGTGAATAGGCTGCAGGGGGACGGTGAAGACCAGCAACAGCTTTCAGGGCTGCCACCTTCCGTGTGGGACAAGGAGCCGGACATGTGCCTTTCAGGAATCAGACTCTGCCGAGGACGAGAGCCATGAGATGTTACTCCTCCGGGCATGCCCGGGTCCCAGATCCTGTTGTGCCTGTGAATAGGCTGCAGGGGGACGGTGAAGACCAGCAACAGCTTTCAGGGCTGCCATCTTCCGTGTGGGACAAGGAGCCGGACGTGTGCCTTTTCGGAATCAGGCTCTGCCGAGGATGAGAGCCATGAGATGTTCCTCCTCTGGGCAAGCCCGGGTCCCAGATCCTGTTGTGCCTGTGAATAGGCTGCAGGGGGACGGTGAAGACCAGCAACAGCTTTCAGGGCTGCCACCTTCCGTGTGGGACAAGGAGTCGGACTCGTGCCTTTTCGGAAAGAGGCTCTGCCGAGGAAGAGAGCCATGAGATGTTCCTCCTCTCAGCAAGCCCGGTTCCCAGATCCTGTTGTGCCTCTGAATAGGCTGCAGGGGGACGGTGAAGACCAGCAACAGCTTTCAGGGCTGCCACCTTCCGTGTGGGACAAGGAGCCGGACATGTGCCTTTCAGGAATCAGACTCTGCCGAGGACGAGAGCCATGAGATGTTACTCCTCCGGGCATGCCCGGGTCCCAGATCCTGTTGTGCCTGTGAATAGGCTGCAGGGGGACGGTGAAGACCAGCAACAGCTTTCAGGGCTGCCATCTTCCGTGTGGGATAAGGAGCCGGACGTGTGCGTTTTCGGAATCAGGCTCTGCCGAGGATGAGAGCCATGAGATGTTCCTCCTGTGGGCATGCCCGGGTCCTGAATCCTGTTGTGCCTGTGAATAGGCTGCAGGGGGATGGTGAAGACCAGCAACAGCTTTCAGGGCTGCCACCTTCCGTGTGGGACAAGGAGCCGGACATGTGCCTTTCAGGAATCAGACTCTGCCGAGGACGAGAGCCATGAGATGTTCCTCCTCCGGGCATGCCCAGGTCCCAGATCCTGTTGTGCCTGTGAATAGGCTGCAGGGGGACGGTGAAGACCAGCAACAGCTTTCAGGGCTGCCATCTTCCGTGTGGGACAAGGAGCCGGACGTTTGCCTTTTCGGAATCAGGCTCTGCCGAGGACGAGAGCCATGAGATGTTCCTCCTCTCAGCAAGCCCGGGTCCCAGATCCTGTTGTACCTGTGAATAGGCTGCAGGGGGACGGTGAAGACCAGCAACAGCTTTCAGGGCTGCCACCTTCCGTGTGGGACAAGGAGCCGGACGTGTGCCTTTTCGGAATCAGGCTCTGCCGAGGACGAGATCCATGAGATGTTCCTCCTCTGGGCAAGCCCGGGTCCCAGATCCTGTTGTGCCTGTGAATAGGCTGCAGGGGGACGGTGAAGACCAGCAACAGCTTTCAGGGCTGCCACCTTCCGTGTGGGACAAGGAGCCGGAAATGTGCCTTTCAGGAATCAGACTCTGCCGAGGACGAGAGCCATGAGATGTTACTCCTCCGGGCATGCCCGGGTCCCAGATCCTGTTGTGCCTGTGAATAGGCTGCAGGGGGACGGTGAAGACCAGCAACAGCTTTCAGGGCTGCCACCTTCCGTGTGGGACAAGGAGCCGGACTTGTGCCTTTTCGGAAAGAGGCTCTGCCGAGGAAGAGAGCCATGAGATGTTCCTCCTCTGGGCATGCCCGGGTCCTGAATCCTGTTGTGCCTGTGAATAGGCTGCAGGGGGACGGTGAAGACCAGCAACAGCTTTCAGGGCTGCCACCTTCCGTGTGGGACAAGGAGCCGGACATGTGCCTTTCAGGAATCAGACTCTGCCGAGGACGAGAGCCATGAGATGTTACTCCTCCGGGCATGCCCGGGTCCCAGATCCTGTTGTGCCTGTGAATAGGCTGCAGGGGGACGGTGAAGA